>NC_083358.1:8509235-8821963 GCF_030254825.1 Meriones unguiculatus | reverse complement strand
CTAGACACTTGGTTTACACCCAACCTTGTAGGCTCTCCCAAGACCCTCAAGGGATGTTCCTGACACACCCACCACCCTCCCTCACACATAGGGAAACTGAGGCACAAGGAGTCTCAGGCTTTGAGAAGTACCCCTGTTAGTTCTACTTTTCACAGGAAACATGAAGCCTGGCCTCAGCCAGGAGTGCTGTCGCCACTGGCCATTGCACTCCTCCATGCCTGTCTCTAACACCCAGCCTCCCACATCTGCTTCTTCTTCAGAGGTCTCCGGAACAGCAGAGCCACAGCCGGTGACATCGCCCTCTACTACAGGGACTATGTGACCAAGAAGGGGCTAAGTCAGAACTTTGTGTCTGGTGCTGTAGTCACCGCTGTGGAGTGGGCAAAGACTGAGCACGGCGCCTCTGAGGCCCAGGTCCCCAGGCCCCTCTTCCAAGTGCGAGGCTACTTGACTGCCAAGGACCACAGCCGCCAGCCCTTCTCACTGTGGGCCCGGAACGTGGTCTTGGCCACAGGGACCTTTGACAGCCCAGCAATGCTAGGCATCCCAGGAGAGACCCTGCCCTTTGTCCACCATGAGCTGTCAGCCTTGGAGGCAGCCCTCCGGGCAGGCACGGTGAACCCAGCCTCCGACCCAGTGCTGATCGTGGGAGCCGGGCTGTCTGCGGCCGACGCTGTCCTCTTCGCTCGCCACTACAACATCCAGGTGATCCATGCCTTCCGCCGCTCCGTGCACGACCCCGGCCTGGTGTTCAACCAGCTGCCCAAGATGCTATACCCGGAGTACCACAAGGTGCAGCAGATGATGCGCGAGCAGTCCATCTCGTCACCCAGCCCCTACAAGGGCTACCGCAGCCTCCCCGAGCACAGGCCGCTGCTCTTCAAGGAGGACCATCAGGCGGTGTTCCAGGACCCACAGGGGGGCCAGCAGCTCTTTGGCGTCTCCATGGTGCTGGTTCTCATCGGCTCCCACCCCAACCTCTCCTACCTCCCCAGGGCGGGCGCTGACTTGGTCATAGACCCAGACCAGCCACTGAGCCCCAAGAGGAATCCCATTGACGTAGACCCTTTCACCCATGAGAGCACTCACCAGGAGGGCCTGTATGCCCTGGGGCCGCTGGCTGGGGACAACTTTGTGAGGTTCGTCCAGGGTGGGGCCCTGGCTGCTGCCAGCTCCCTGCTGAGGAAAGAGACCAGGAAGCCACCTTAACAGCAACCAGATGCTCTGACACCCAGGCCCTGAAGAGAAGGAGCTCACCACAGCTCAGTGGGACATGAGCCCATCTAAAGATTTCCCATGCGGGGAGCAGCCTCCCTGGCAGGAGGTGAACACTTGAGCCCTGTGGATGGACTATCCGGCCCAGAGGCATGGGAATTCAGGCTGCCCCAACCCCAGGCTGGGCAAGGCCCCAGGTGGGAGCAGTAGCTGTAAGCCAGAGGGGTCTGGGCCCCCTTGAAGCTGTGTGTGCTGGAATCACAGGACCAGCTGAGAGCCCAACGAGGATGCTCCAGGCCCAACCTTTCAGAATTAGATCCGTAATAAAACCAGCTGTGCCTCCCTCCACTGTGCCTTATGGAGTCCGTGCTTGGGGAGTGGCTAGGGAAACAGACCGTGCCCTGGGTCCCAGGGTAAGGCCCACGGCTCCATGAACACAAGGGCTACGGCCTCAGGGTGAAGCCATCCATGGGCACGCGACGGATGGTGGAGATGCTAGAGACTGAGAGTCCGGGCAGGGAATGAGTGAGGCTTCCAGAAGCCTGCTGCTGCCCTGTCAGCCCTGTAGTTCCCTGATCAGTCTCCTAGTCTCACCTCCCTGTTGCCTGCCTCTCGGGGCCTTGCGCAGGCTGGCGTCCAGCCCCGGGCCCCCTAGTCAGGTCTATCTCTAGTCTGAGTCACTTGCACAGGTCTCTGCATGTGTGTGTGTGAGAGAGAGAGAGAGAGAGAGAGAGAGAGAGAGAGAGAGAGAGAGAGAGAGAGAGAGGAGAGAGAGAGAGAGAGAGAGAGAGAGAGAGAGGAGAGAGAGAGAGTGAGTGTGTGTGTGTGTGTGTGTGTGTGTGTGTGTGTGTCTGCCTGCCTTCAGGGCAACTGGCGCCCGCGGGTGGAGGAGGGGAAAAAGGGACGTGGGGAGGACCGGCCGGCAGAGGGCGCTCGGGGCTCGCCGGACAACAGTACCACGGGGGAGGGGACCGAGGGTCAGCAGGACCCTGGAGGGGACGGCGGCACCATACTGGGGTCCCCCACCCTCCTCCACACCAGCCCACAGCCCCGCGTGAACGTAGACATCCCCCCTCTGCAGCAGTGCCAGGGTCCGGCCGCCGGGCCCCGCGCCCCCGTGGGCAGTCCCCTGCCTCCGCTCTTGGCCGGCGAGGTGGGGGCGGCGGGCGTGGAGCACGTGGCTCGGGGTCCGGGGAGCCCCCCCCAACCCCGCGGCACTGGCGGTCCCCGCGGTGTCCGGGCCGCGGGGCCGGCGGCGGGAGCGGCGCGCGCGGGCGGGCGCGGGCGGGCGGGCGCGGGCAGGGGGCGCGCGGGGGCGCGGCCGGGCGGGGGTCGGCGGGCGAGATGTGCGAGCGGGCGGCGCGCCTGTGCAGGGCCGGCGCGCACAGGCTGCTCCGGGAGCCGCCGCCGCAGGGCCGCGCGCTGGGCGGGCTGCTGCGCTGGGTGGGCGCCAGGATGGGCGAGCCCCGAGCACCGCTCGTCCCCGACATCCCCGCCGCGGACCCCGGCCCCGGGCCCGCCGCGCCGCGAGGGGGCACAGCAGTCATCCTGGACGTGAGTACGCGCGGGACCCTCCGCTGAGCGCAGCTAGGTGCCAGTGCGCACCCGGCACCCGAGGACCCACTCCACCTTCCGCTCCCTGCACGTTTCCGCATCCCCGCACCCTTATAGCCAAGATCCTCCTCGGCACGGGGACCCCGAGGGCAAGCTCCAACTCTCATTGCCACTGGGGCGCCTGTCCCCCAACCCAGACCGCACGATCCTCTCCATCCCTTCCCTCTACTTTCTTCCCTCATCTCCACATCCCATAGCTGGGATCCTTTCTTCACGCAGGGGGTCCACCCGCCCACCCAGGCTCCAACTCCACTCGGACCTTATGACCCTCACCCCCATCCTCTTCCTCCACTTCCTTGCATTCCCCACATCCCATAGCTGGGACCCTCCTCCGTGTGGGGACCTCGAGCGCTAGTTCCCCGCGCCCCATCCAGACCAAGGACCCTCTGCTCAGTTGCCTCCCTCCTTGTTCAAGCTTCCACTCATTGCACAGCCGGGACCCTACTCCCCTCTCATCGCGGTTTGGGGCGCCTGTCCCCGCTGGAACCACACGACCCTCTACATTTTCTCCCTTTACATTCCCGCACCCCACCCCCATCCGATAGCCCGGACCCCTAGAGCTGCCGTAAATCTGGCCACAATTCCCTTCTTCTGGCCCTAACCCAAACCTCTCACTTGAGTCCCTCCGACTGGGTAAGAGCCCCGGGGCACGGCCAGGCCCCACCTCTCTCTCCGGGATTCTGCCCTGCAATGATACTTCCCTGAGACCCAGCCCCACGCACAGCCCCGAACCACCCGCCTCTCCTCCGCTGAGGAAGCTAAACCCCCCTGCCCCGTACCGCTTTGCGAGTGAAGCCCCTTCCCCATCTCCTCTCTTTTCATAGGATCAGAACCTCTGCCTGGACCTGGGGTCCTCGCCCCCCCCTCCACCCTGAGCAGCTGTCCTCCACTCTCTTGCTGCTACCTTCCCCTCCCTGTGCTTTCCTCCTGACTCTTGGACCCCAGACTCACTCCTCACCCCACTTAGCTCCTCACACACCACACTGCTCTCCTCACCCCCTACAGTGTGGGGGTGTCACATGGGTGGGAGAGGGCTGGTGGTCCATGGATGGGCTGCTGGGGGATGGGACTGGTCCTAGGGAGTGCCTTTACGGATACAGCTCTGAAAGAGTCGGGGTGTTTTTAAGTGTGTGTGTGTGTGTGTGTGTGTGTTTGTGTGTTTGTGTGTGTGTGTGTGCACACGCATGCACCACACACCCCTATAAGTGCCAGGGGACTAGAAACCCTAGCTTCAGCTTTGCTTCCCTTGCTAGATCTCAGAACCCATAGGTGTGTCTGGGCAAGAGGGAGTTGGAGATGAGTGTTCTAGTGCCTGTATGACCACACAAGCAAGAGGTGAGCACACACACACTCAGCAGATCCAGACAGAGTCCAGAGTAGAGGTGGCAGCTTGGCCCCCTTTCAGGGGAGCCCTGTCCAGCTCCTCCGTCCGCACTTGCTGGTGTGTGCTGGCTGAGCCCCTGTTTTTTCACCTATGGAGTGGGGTGAGGTGTAAGGGGAGAGCAGAGTGTCACTTTTGCTGGTTCCAGGAGCCACCTGACTTGGGGGCCACATCATCCTAGTCATTTGGACACCCTGGCCTTTGGGGGTCTGGGAGTACCCAGAGAGCACACAGTTCCCTTGTCCCATTGCTTGCGGGGTGCAGGCGAGCAGAGCCGGCTGTCCTTTGACACCTCCTGCCTGGCTCAGCGGATCTCTAACAGACTCCCTGAGTCTGGGAAAACCCAGGGAGTTGAGGGACCCGGGCATGCTGTGGACTGAAGTTTCCTCTGGATAAAGGAAGCAAATTCCTCCAGGGCTCTGGATCACCAACCCCCCCACCCACCCAAGGAGCTGGTTAAAAGGCAAGCCTGATTCAGTGGGGCCAGGGTTGGACATCAAATCCCTTTTCTATGAGTTGGGAAGTCTTAGCAGACACCTGGGTCTGCCAGCTGCTGGGCCACCTTGCCTGCGTTTTGGCCCCGGGCTGAGCGGCTTTCGGAAATGTCCTGCACTTATCAGAACAGCGTCTTGGTCCTGGGCACCCAGCACCTGTCACCAACTGACCTTGAGGCCTTCAAGTGTCAGCAAAGCACGGACTGACTTTGTGTCCAAGTGCTGGTCCCACGTTTGGGCTGCTCTCCATTCCCATCCCTGCTGGTTGCAACCAGAACATTCCTGCCCGCCCCTCCCCACCCTCCCACAATGACACCGTACTTCCTGTGGGCTGATCTTGTCACCGGGTTTCAAGATCACCTCCTTCAGAAGGAACCCAGTCAAGCCAGAGCAAGGGGAGGTGGGTCCTCACGGTGACGGGGAGGCACGGAGCTCTCCCGTGGGCTTCTGAGCATGGCTGGGCGCAGCTGTGTGCTCAGCAGTGGGGGAGTCTAGTGGAATGAGTGTATGCACACCTGCAGCCGTGCATGTGGGTGTGCATGCGTGTGCAGCGTGAACATGTGTGTGTCAGCAGCCGTGGGCAGGCTGGCAGTGCAGTGGGAAGAGGGAGTGATGGCTCCTGAACTGTGGGAGAACTCCTGGTGCCGTCTCCCCATCCTGGGTCCCAGCCTTGGGGTCTTCCGGGGAAGTCCGGGCTTCCAAGCCTCACACAAGCTGCTCTGGGGAGAGGGGCCTCAGCTGGGTCAAGAGGCTGCTGGGGGAACCTTCCCAGATTCGGCCCAAACCTGACTGCAGCTTTCCTCTCCGCAGATTTTCCGACGTGCGGATAAAAACGGTGAGTTTCCTTCCGGGTGCTGCACTGCCCACGCTCTCCCTGTCCTGATGCACCATGGGAAACACTTAGGGGCTGGGGACATGGACAGCTGTGAACCTGAACCTGAAGCGCACAAGAAGACCAGAGGCCCGTTCTGTGCCTCAGTTTCCCTTTCTGTAAGCTGGAGCAGTAACAGCTGTTCTGTGGGATGCCCTGAGCTTTGGGGCAAAGCGGAGAGGTGGGGGTGACCCACAGACACTTGAAAAGAGAACCAGAGAGCAGTGTGCTCATCCGTAAAGGAAGTGCTTACGAGGCCCCTGCTTGTCACCTGCCCCAGAGGCCCTTCCCAAGTGGGCTTGAATTCAAAGTGGCCCTGGCCTTGTCCAGCTCCTATGTCATTCTTAGGAGCCATTGTTGACTGCCCACGTAATTGTGGGGTGGGACGGAGCTCTTTGGACTATGAAATGGCAGGGAAACAGGCTTGGGCTTGAATACTGCAGAGGGCTGTGGCCCTCTTTTGGGCCTGTCCTAGGGATGGCATGCATCTTCCCAGGCCTTGGGGTGAAGGGCCATCTGCACATTCCTCATGGGACCCAGGGATGTAGGGAGATCGAGTGGTACTGAAAATGAGGGAGCACTATGCAGGAAAAGAGGCCTGCCCCCCTCTCCCCCCAACACAGGTCTCAGGAGTGACAGTCTACAGTGGGCCTTAGATTTTGGACTTGTCTTTTCTAGTGAGTTTGACTATGCACAAAGCACAGCAGGTCCTCTGCCTTCCCTCATGAGAGCAAGGCTGAGTGTCTCTGGGAGGCTCTCGGTAGTAAGGACTAGCTTGGCTGGGGCGGACATGAGATAGCCAATCCCAGGGGCAAGCTAGAAAGAAAGGCCTGACTGGCAGCCTAGGCCATCACCCTAGAAGACTGGCATTGACAGCTGGCAGAGGGGTGAGGCCCAGCCAGCCTTTCCCTCCATCGGATGTGAGGCTCACAGGCTCTTGCTGTTTGAAAGGTCACTGCGGCAGGCTGGGCTCCTGCTCATTAGTAGCACCACCTGCAAACACCCGCACTTGGGTTGTTGGCAGAGGTGATGAAGCTCCAGGACAACTTGTCTTCTCTAATTGGACCAGAGGCCAAGTGCAGGATATTTTCCTCTTAATAGCTTATGCGTGCTCATTAGGCTTGTGGCCGCCACCCGAGGTAAATGTCAGAAGGCTTATGATCAGAGGATGTTCAGACCCTGTCTTCTAGGTCCCTGTTCTCTGGGTACAGAGGACACTGAGGTATCATCCATGCACGAAAAACAGGTAGAAGCAGTCAAAGGGAAGGTGGGCCTTGTGTTGGCACACCCCATGCTGGGCCCAGGACAGACATGACTAATCAATTACAGCACACATTCATGAGTGTGGTCTTGGCCTCAGCTTTTCCATGCAGCCCAGCTACTCCATGAAAGATTGGAGGGACCACTCCTAGCTAAAAGGTTGGGGGACTGTTATGGCACCCACCATGTGGCACAAAGTCCTGCTCTAGGCTGGGTTTGGAGGTCTGAGCTCAGACTGCTGATGCCTTGAGGAAGGACAGAATAGAGGGACTATCCCCTTTCCCAGAGCTAGGATCTGGGGTTGGGATTGGGAATGATCACTGCAGGAAGGCTAGTGGTGTCAGGTTAAGGATGTTACTTAAATAGTGTCCGTGTCAGATGACTGAGGGAAAAACAGAAGGGAAGGTGGAGCATGCAAGGTGTTTGCTCCTCAGAAACTAGCTTCTGTTGTCTCTGTTGGCTTGGGATTACCTGTCAGCTGGCTTCAGGCTGACAATGGGGAGTTTGTCAGATGAGATGATGGGTCTGAGAGCAGGCTGTGGGCTACCATGTGCTCTTTTCTCTGAGACAAACAGCCACTTGCCGCCTTGCCTGTCCATTGCAGATGACGGGAAGCTGTCCCTGGAGGAATTTCAGCTCTTCTTCGCAGATGGTGTCCTCAATGAGAAGGAGCTTGAGGGCCTCTTCCACACCATTGACTCAGACAACACCAAGTGAGCCCAGGGGATGTATGGGCCCCTCCCTTCTCACAATGCCAAGGTTCTGTTTAAGGGCAAGAGGCCTGGAAGTCCTCTGACTCACTCATCTGAAAGTCAGACCTACCTGGGCCTCACTGCCAGGCCGAGTGAGTCTTGTGTGTGTGACTGCTGCAAAGTTGGTCCTTTCTAAGCCATCTTGGCCAAGCAGAGAGAGACCCTGGGCCTGACTCAGCACACATAAGACTGACAGGGACATTGGCAGTGCCTGTGCCTGTCATATCTCCATTCAGTTCTAATCCCAGTAACACCCCAGAATCTGCTTTCTAAGATACTGTCCGCATGAATACCCAGTAATGTCTATGAATCCCAGCTCTAGCCTGAACCCCACTTCTGACCTTTTAGCAAACTGAGGTTTGTTTGTTTGTTTTCTGCAACCCAGACGTGACTTGGGCCTGTAGCTTAGTTTCGCAGGACACCTGGCCTCCAGAGCCAGCATTAGTATACATTGCCTACACTTGCGGGCCCTTTGCCCATCTTTGTCCGTTGCTTCTGAATTCTGCCTGGATAGGTACGGCTGGTCACCTTCCCCTGCCCTACTGAGGTACTGAGGACTAAAGTTTCCAGGGGTGCTAGGGTAGGTCGGATCATTAGGGGGCCCCAAGACTAGTGACAATGTGGGTACATGGCTGCTACCAAGCCGGCTTGCAGGGATCCTAGTAAAGCGGTAGCCCAGAGCCAAGGCTGGAGACCTCAGCAGAGCAGGGGACACGTCTGCAGGCCACATGAGAGCTCACAGCTTCCCTGCAGCCTCCTGGGCACACGGGGCCACACTTCCTCATTGGGAGCCTCAGGTGTCGGGCTGACTGGGTAGAGGGAGAGGAGGCTCTGCTCTAAGAGGTTGACCTGGAGACGGTAGCTGTGGTGCACACTTTTAATCCCAGCACTAGGGAGGCAGAGGCAGGTGGATCTCTGAGTTCAAGGCAGCCTGGTCTATAGGGTGAGTTCCAAGACAGCCAGGGCTACACAGAGAAACTCTGTCTCAAAAAATAAATAAATAAATAAAATAAAATAAAATAAAGGTTGACCTGGAAGAGTAAAGAAAGTAAACTTCCTTTAGGGGAGGCCAACATTCTGAAGGCATTCTGGATTCTTTGTTCTAGTATTCCCCAAAGTAGAAACTACGAACGCTAATTAGCCCCTTGAGATGCTAAGCGTTTCTGAACCAGACAACTCATATCAGAAGCAATATTCAAGGCTGTCAGAGAAATGCCAAGGCAGTCACAGGCCTTGGAATCTACAGAAAACTTTTACCAGACGTATGCTGCTGAACATGGGAGCTACCAAAATCAGTCCAGGGTAGAGGCTAAGCCCAGAAAGGAGAAGGCATCAGGCCCCACACAGACCCTGCCTGGTTCTTCTGCTGCAGCATCTGGAGCTGAAGCCTTCAGAGACCTTCCCCGACTCTGAGCAAGGACCAGTTTCTTCTCTGCTTTGGTGTAAGAGCGAAGCCCAGGGCTAGAATGGAGGCTGACCTAGGGTCCCAAGAGTCCAGGAGGGCCAGTGCTATTGCTTTGATAACCTGTGATAGCCACAGCCCACCCTGCATCCCTTTTCCCGCCCTCCTCCCAGGCTCAGCACCTCACTAGTCCCATCTAGTCGTGATCCAGCCCACAGGCTTGGAGAGAAATGTTGAGCAGCCAGGTATGGTGGCATAGGTCTGTAACCGCAACACTGGAGACACCAGTACCTAGGATGCAGGGTCGGGGGGACACAGCAAGTGTTTTAAGGATGACACAGAGGGTCAGAAACAGGCCTGCTGACTTTCTCTCCATCTTTCTCTCTCCCCCTCCCTCATTCCCTCCCTCCCTCCCTCCCTCCCTCCCTCCCTCCCTCCCTCCCTCCCTCCCTGTGCAGCCATGTGGACACCAAGGAACTGTGTGGTACGTACCTGGTTCTACAGCAGCCATGGTGGGGGCAAAAGCACCCAGAGGAGGGCAAAGCAGTGTGGACCTAGGTGGGGCTGGAGGGAGGGCCCCAAGGAGAGGAGCAGAATCCTCTGTGACCCCTGACCTTTGCAACCTCCTCCCCTAGATTACTTTGTGGAGCACATGGGAGACTATGAGGACGTTCTGGCATCTCTGGAGACCTTGAACCACTCAGTCCTGAAGGCCATGGGCTACACCAAGAAGGTCAGTGGGTGTGGGTAGCGCCCTCAAGAAGCTACGACCAGTTGATCCTAGATTTTTCTGATCGTTGTTGTTCAAGGGTGTCTGGGTTTGTGGTGACAAAAGATGGCCGACGGCTCCTTGAGGAGCAGAGATAAACCAGGTAACAGGAGGAGCATGTTGCAGAGCAGCCCTTTCCTGCAGGGTATGCATTGGAGTGTGAGGGCCTTTCCCAGGGTCAAGCCTGGTCCTGGAGTGGATACCTGGTGAGGGCAGGAATCCTGAGCAATTGGCTCTTTGAGGAGCAGCACAGACCTAGGGATCTTGAAGTGAGGATTTAAGGCTTCTCTATCGGAACTGGACCCAGGAGTGCAATGGTATCTCCTGCGTGGAGTCTCCAGTTCTCTGTCTATGAGGTGGGAACATCCATCTTCCAGACCTTGAAGGAAGCGAACGAGGCAGGTCGTCTGAGATGCTGCGTGCGGGGCTGCGTGGGGCAACACCAGCTCTCTCAGCATCCTACACGCCGCCTGAGCTCTGCCTACAGCGGACTGGACTGAAGAACCTCTTCTTGCCCTGCCCCCAAACCTTGCTGTGCCTGGTCCCCCCAACCCCACCACTTAGCAACATTGCGCTTGTCAGGAGTCTTGCTGTTTACAAGTAACTTAAGGCCCTCTAGGAGCTACCCTCGAAGGCTGTTCATCATTGCAGTTTTGCTGACAGAACCAGACAGTGTCCCATGGTGGCTGGAGTATTAGCAGGGTATGCCAGGCAAGAATGTTAGCCTGCTGTACTGTCGATGGCTTCGAGAGGGCCGGGGTGGGCGTCTGGGAGGAATGGATTGTGTAGCAACCCCCTCCTTGACTTCTCCCCTCCCTTCTAGTTCCAGAGCCCTGTCTCAGTAAGGCTGTAATGAGGCATTGGTCCCACACAGCGGTCTACCTGCTCTTCCATCAGATCGTGCAGGAGCAGAACCTCACCATCTATGAAGGAGAGGGGCTGAACTCCTCCCAGGAGGCTCAGCTCAGCCTTAGCCGTGGTAGCACTAGGACCTTGCACGTGTGGCCTCGGGTGGTCGTGGTGGTTTCGCGTATGCAGGAGCATCCTTGTAGGGCCTGACAATGGCACCTGACTATTTTGTTTTTTCTTCCTGGGTCTCTCCTAGCTGTTCGTAGAAAGGCTGGTGATCTTTAATGCTTTCCTTGTGTGCTGTCTAGTTTTTATGTCAACTTGGCTTCAGCGAGAGTCGTCTGAGTTGATCTCAGTTGAGAAATTCCCCAAACAGATTGGCTTGTGGGCAAGCCTGTGGTGTTTTCCTGATTGATGATTGATGTGAGAAAGCCCAGCTCACTCTGGGTGTGGTGGGCCCACCCCTGGGCTCGTAGGGTGGTCTTGGATGCTATAAGAAAGCAGGCTGAGCAAGCCAGAGGGTGCAAGCACACCCTTCCACGGCCTCTGCATCAGCTCCTGGGTTTCCACCCAGAGTTCTGTCAGTGGACTGTGATGTGCAAGCGTACGCTGAAATAAACCCTTTCCTTCCCAGGTTGCTTTCAGCCACAGTGTTTCACTGCAAGAGACACCCTAACTGAGACACCTTTCCGTCCCTGGTTGTAGCTGAATGCTTTGATTTCTGGGGCAGAAGCGCCGCCATGGTTAGCTGAGTTAGTCTCCTGCATGCTGGCTAACACAGGCTCCTGTGGTGACTCCGTTGCTTGTGGCATATTCTCCGGATCCTAACACATTACAATGATGGCAAGCCCTAGCTTTTCAAGCACATCGCTCCCCTAATTGCAATATTAATGCCAGCTCTTATTTTAGAATCCTCTTCAGTTCAGCCTGTGCAAAAAAAAAAAAAAAAAAAAAAATGCTTTTGCCTTCCGCTTTGTTCAGTCGTGTCTTGGGTGACGGCAAGGAATCTGCTCAAATGCCTTTTTTTTTTTTTTTTTTTTAATGATCTGATGATTTTGCCTCAGCTATCGATGGGTGGATTCTATTTTTAGATCCGCTCATATTGAACAGTCGGCGCTCCGTGATGAACTCTCATCAGAACGTCATTCTTTCATCCTCTCTCACTCAGTTCTGTCACCCACTGAGTGTCTTCTCTCTGCATTGAGAGCTGAGGTGGAATGATGACCTGGGGAGCAAATCATATAACTGGACATGTCCTGTGTGATTCGCCATACCTCATATGTATGGAAGTGTCTCTCTCTCTTTTTTTTTTTCTATTCAAAAACAAAATTTTTCCAGAACTCCTAAGTCAAAGGACTTAAAAGGGTAGGGAATTTGTCATAGGTCTTATTTTATTATGTGTGAGGGGTTTTGCCTGCCTGTATATCTGTGAACCAGTGTGTGCCTGGATCCCACAGGAGCCAGAAGAGGGCATTGGATCCCCTGGAACTAACGTCACAGATGGTTGTGAGCCACTATACAGGTGCTGGGAATCAAACCCCAAGTCCTCTGTCAGAGCTCTTAATCACTGAGCCATTTTTCTAGCCAATATGATAGGTCATTTATAGCCAACTCTAATCTTAGTCATTTCCTTTTTGGTGTGTTCACTTTAGATACTCTTTAATAAACCCGGACATGTTCACTTTTATGATCAATTATGTACAACATGTTCTTATGATTATTTTAAACAGTCTAAACCATTGTTTGACCAAGACAGATGGTTCATGCAGAAAAGAACAATAAAAAGTCCTTAGGCAGTTGTGAGGTTGGAGCTGTCAGTCTCAGAGCACTTTGGAAACTGCTCCATTTCCTCCAAGTTTGTCCCTTTCCTCCCTCTCTTCCTCCCTCCTTCCTTGCTCCTTTCTTTCCATTCTCTCTCCCTCCCTCTTTCCCTTACTGCTTTTCCTTTGTTTTGTTGTTGACACAGGGTCTTACAGTGTAGATCAGGCTGACCCCTGACTTCTCATCCTTCTGTCTCAGCTTCTTCTGTACTGGGATTATTGGAATGTGCCACCTCTGACTGCTTCCTATTTTAATTAGCTGTTTCTCATTACCAGCCCCAGACAGTTATTTAATATGTGTATTATGTTTTCTAATTTATTTGTGCTTCTTCTTATTATAATTCTTTTCTCTGTTGGCTTGGGTTCGTTGCCATGGTTGGTCTTTTTTTTTTTTTTCCTTGAATGGAATGCTTTGGTTAATATGAAATTTTGAAATATAAAACATTGACTTTTGGTGTTTTATGGCCACATAGAGGTTGCCATACAGTGCCTTTGTCCCCAGCACTTTCTGAACCATCTCTTGAATTCACTGTACTGTGACAAAGACACCAAATCTGAAAATAGATGTCATGTCTTTGCTGGGGAAATACATGCAGCTGAAGTGCACTTTTAAAACAAGCCAGTCTCTTCTGCACATGCCAGTGATACCTCAGAGATGTAGCTTCTGGCTGTGGAGAAGTCAAAGAATGTGTGTGTGTACTGCTCTCGTTCCACAGCCATGGGTCCTGGGGATTGAACTCGGGGTGTCCGAGTTGACCACAGTGCCTTCCCCTGCTGAGCCCCCTCGCTGGCCCTTTTCCCTGTTTATGATTTTCTAATTCAACTTTCTTGTGGGATAGCAGAAAGCTAACTTTTTTATACTGACCAGTATCTTCTTGTTTAATTCCTGTTTTTCTATTGTTTTTCCTTCTACATACTTTTATCTTTTGTTTGCTGCATTTAGACTTTTATTATTTTTTTATATCAAATAATAGGTATTCAGTAAAGCAAAGTTCAGAAAACAAACTCTGAAGTGCCAGGTTCAGATCACTTCACCCAGAACCTCGACTATGGAGTAAGTTTTGGTGGATGATTCTTGCAACTTTTTAATGTGTAGTTTTTTAATTTTTTTAAAAAAATTATGTATATATATTTTTTAAGTGCCCTCAAAGGCCAGAAGAGGGTGTCAGATCCCCTGAAACTGGAATTACAGGGGATTGTGAGCCACGCAGTGGGTGCTAGGAACCACCAGAAAGCAGCTGGTGCTCAAAACGACGGAGCCATCTCTCCAGCCCCAATATTTTCAATATGCTGTCTGAAAAGTTTAATTTGCTGCCTTTCCCCTAATATTTTAACACTTTCTCTGTAATTTTTAAGAGTGTCTATTTATTTATGTGTTTGTTTATATTTCCAGGCCAGGGTCTCATTTTAAAGCCCTCGATGGTTTTGAACTTAGAGAGATCCACCTGCCTCTGCTCCCAAATACTGGGATTAGAGGTGTGTCCTGGTCAGGGTTACTGTTGCTATGATGAAACAGCTTGGCCAAAAGCATCGTGGGGAGAACAGGGTTTCTTTGGCTCACACTTCCAATCATAGTTCATCACTGGAGGAAGTCAGGACAGGAACTCAAGCAGGGTGGGAACCAGGAAACAAGAATTGATGCAGAAGCCACGGACAGTGCTGCTTACTGGCTTGCTTCCCTTCCTGTGTGATTCCCAGTCTGATTTTTTTATAAAACCCAGGAACAGCACCCCAGGGGTGGCAAAGCCTGCCATGGACTAGGCCATCACACACCAATAACTAATTAAGAAAATGCCCTACAGGCTTGCCTGCAGCCTGATCTTACAGAGGCATTTTCTCATTAGAGGTTCTCTCCTCTCAGATGACTCTAGCCTGTGACAAGCTGACATAAAAGTATGGAGCACAAAGTGTGTGCTACCACAGCTGGCCCAGAGGGTCGCTTTAAATGTTCCTACTTGAATTTACTAATTTTTCATTTATGATTGGGCATATCAGTTGATTTCTAAAATTTTACCTTTATAAGTATACCCACATAGCATACTATGACTGTCACCCAGTACATGTAGATAGATCTGTTCGCTCCTTAAGGGCCAACTATCAGAACTGCAGGGTTACTGGGCCAAAGAATATGAACAAGAGGCTGGAGAGATGGCTCAGAGGTCACGAACGCTCGCTGCTCTTCCAGAGGACCTGAGTTCCTCTGGTTCCCTGCTCACAACCTCTTCTAACTCCCTCCTCTTCTGGCCTCCACAGGCACCTGGAAAAATCAAAAGAAAGTCTTCAAAAGAACACAAACAAGCTTAATGTAGTGATACACACCTGCCATCCTACCCACTCCCCCAGCAGGAAGATTGCTATGAGGTCCAAGCCAGCCAGAGACCCTGTGTCAAAACAGAAAAAATAATGTGATGAGTTGAAGCCCCTTGATACTCAGCCTACTTTTTTTATATAACAGCCGGGTCCCTGTCACCAAGGTCAGCAAGGCTCAGGGCAGCCTCTGCTCCAATCCCAGAGATGTAATAACAGCCTGGCCGCACAGTCCGTCCCCAGCCTCCTTATCTCTTGTCGTGTTTTCTCATTTGAGCCCTAGCGTCCTGGCGGCATTGCAGCTGGTCCTGTCTGCCTGATTGAGTGTGATTGCAGAACCTTCTGCTCCAGCTTCTCTGCAAAGCCTTTGCTGCTCTGATGGGGTGCACCCCGGCCGCCTCTTGTTTAATCAGCTCCGGAATGGTGTCTGCACCCGGGGGACTGGGGCTGCCTTTCTTCATTATGAGCGTTCCATCTCAGCTGACGGCTCTCGTTCTTCCTCAGTTTCGGTCTTTCTTCACTTCCTTTATGCTCTTTTTTTTGATGCTCTGTTCTGCTTCATTGATTATGACTTGGAAGATAAAAATCTTTATTTTCATCTTACTAATGGCTTCTGAAGCCAGGAGTGGTGACATACACATTTAATCTCAGCATTTGGGAGGCAGAGGCAGGTGGATGTTTGTGAGTTTAAGTCCAGCCTGGTCTACATAGCAAGTGCAGGCCAGTCAGAGCTACACAGTGAGACCCTGCCTCAAAAGACAGATAGACAGACAGACAGACAGACAGACAGACACACACACACACACACACACACACGTCTGCAAACATCCTCAATCTTATTCTTAGATCATTGAAAGTCATTTCCTGTTCACTTTGGGGATGAGGGAATTCTGAGGATATGACTATATCTTCTGATGGAAGACATAGTCTCAATAGTTTATTAACTTAATCTGGTCATTGAGACAGCTCAGCTGGTCAACGAGCTTACCACAAAACCTTACACCAGTGGTTGTGGAAGGAGAGAACAGGCTCCCACAGGTCGTCCTCTGACCTCCATGCATCAAGCACACACACACACATATAATCACACATGTGAATAAATACAAGTGAACTCTTAGTGCCTAACATGTTTCCTTCTTCACCCCTGAAGCCACTGCTCACACAGCTTCCCTCTTAGGGCTCAGGCCCGGATGTTAGGGGAGACCCTCCATCGCAGTCTGTAGAGCCACCTAGCAAATGCTCTGCGGGGCTCCGGACGGCTCCCATTGTCCTGCAAATAGCTTTGTCACAGGGTGCCTGCAGAACAGCCCTTCTGACCCTTGCACTGAGAAGCTGCTCTCTTGGCTCCTGGTGGAGGAGAAATGTTGGCTCCCCCAGAAGGTGGCCTATCTTTGGAATTCACTTTTTTTTTTTTTCTTTTGCAGTTACTGACTGCCTTGTCATGCCCTAGTCTGATTGCTGTGAACATACTTCTCCAGGCCTGTTCAGGGCCTTTCTAGAAGCTTTTATTTTTTTTTCCCTGGGGGTTTGGGGTTTTTGTTTGTTCGTTTGTTTGTTTGTTTGTTTGTTTTACCACATTCTGTCAGCTTGCTCATTTGGAGGGATTCTGATGTAAGAGTCCATTGTTCTGTGTGTGTGTGTGTGTGTGTATGTGTGTGTGTGTGTGTGGCATCTGGTTAGCCAGGAGATGATGCTTGTACCTCAGGCTGAGATGTCTATTCCACCAGGGTCTGCCCACAGTGGCGCCGAGCCAGGCCTGGGACAGAACGTCCACATTCCTGTACCCCCCTAGTGCTGCCCCCCACGCCTTGTTCCTCAGGCTTTCTGTCTCCCAGCCTTGTTTCCCAATCTGTAATTATTGCTAATTAATTCCCAGTCAGAGTGATGGATAGTTTAATTTGCTTTCCTTGAGATCCTTGTTTTCCCCTGCTTTGCCAGGGTCTGGGCAGAGTTCCAGTGTGGAGGGGGAGGGGTGGCTCCAGAGGGGGAAGTCTCGGCGGTTGAGGTCTAGAAACTATCCCAGTCCTCACTGACCCTAGAAAGCCAAGCTTTTCTCACCTTCTCTGCAGCCTTCTGCAGGGGCAGGAATCTGGTCTCGCCAGGCGAGGCTCAGCCACAGACCTTATGGCAGAGTCTGCAGGCAAGCCTCTCACCCCCTCTCTCCAGAGCTTTCCCCTCACCTTGTGCGCCTGCCCACCTCTCTGCACCTTCTGCTTTTGCCCCCTCACTCCTGAGTACAGGCTTCCGGGATTTCCTTGGAAGCCATTTAACCCTCTTGCCTACATTGATTCTCTTCAGTTATTTGACTATATAGCAGAATGAAGACTCAGGGGCTCAAAGACTTTTTCTTAGAGAAGGAAGAAGGGAGTAGAGGCCCGAGGCTGTCTCTCCTGGTGTTTTCTGTCTACTGCAGCAATAGAAACACCACCATCAGTAACTGGACAATATTGCCATCTCCCTCACCATCACCATCTCCATCACTATCATCACCACCACCATCAGCATCACTATTATTAACACCATCACCACTATCTCCACCCCCACCGTCACCATCATAATTGTCATCAACGTCATCACCACCCCATCATCATCATCATCACTATCATCATCACCGTTATCATTGTCATCACTGTCACCAACAACTCCATCGCTGTCTTCACCACCATCATTGCCATCATCAGTCCACCAACACCACTGTAACCATTATTATCACTGTCAGCGCTGCCACCACCTTTATCAGCACAGCTAGCGTCTCCTGTCTGCCCTGTGATACGCTGTGCCCGGTGTCTTACACTGATGCATACAATGTAAGATGGTACCACTGCTCTCTGGGCTTGGAGAGGTGATCAGAATGAAATAGGAGGCCCAACTTTGGCCTCTGAATCTGGGGACCCTGCTTGGTATACTCTGCAGCCTCTAAAATGCAGGAGGCGGTGCAGGGCCCCACAGTGCAAAGCAGAGACATTAGCCCAAGGTGGTATCCCAAGCCCCCTTGCCAACCCACATCCAGGTTCTCTCCCAATGCCCCCAGGTGTATGAAGGGGGGAGCAACGTGGACCAGTTTGTGACCCGCTTCCTTCTGAAGGAAACAGCCAATCAGATCCAGTCGCTGCTCAGCTCCGTGGAAAGTGCTGTGGAAGCCATCGAAGAACAGACCAGCCAGATCCGGTGTGTCAGCGGGACATATTGGGGTACCCACAGCAGCCTGACTCTTCATGCACCTCAGATCTGGGTGATGTTGGGCAAGTGGCTGCACCTCTGTGTGCACTCCCTCAGTTTCTCCAGCTGCTTAGGAGAATGGCTGGTACAGGACATGCACCACGGAGGCCCCATAGATCTTGCCACAGTTCTCCTTGCTCACACAGCTATGTCCTGCTGCCTGGCCCTCTTCTGAACAATGGAAATCAGTTGTTTCCATTGGAAGTGGTATCTGGCTGTAGGTTGGGGACACAAAAGCCACATGCCAGAAGAGTGTCTGGAGGGAAGTATGTGGATCCCTAAGGGCTCACTTTGTTACCTGGAGAGCTGGGGAGGTTGAAGGATCTACTGAAGGCAGGGTAGGACCAAACTAATGCTGAAGGAGACTCTGGAGAGGGGTGAAGTTCAAGGTGTTGCTCTTTTGGTCTCTGGGCCCAGAAGCAAGCACTTCAGGTTTTTCATGGGCATTGTGGGTACTGTGTGACTGGTGCCTGGACTGGGACTCTTCAGTCTTTGTAGCTAAGAAGGGCCTGCTCAGCTTTGAGCCCACCCAAATGTTGCCTATGTCTAGCTAAGCAAACTTCCTTGTGCTAGAAGCAGTAAAGGGAAAATGGGACCCCCACACAGGAGGGCAGCTGCCAGGAAGCCCACACCCATGTGCTATCCAGCCCCTGCTTTCCCTGTGTCCAACTTCAGGGTGCCTGGGAGAGAGTCATAGTGTGACTAGGATGTCCTTTGCCCTGGGGTGGGGTTAGAACGGGAGTCATTTGGTCGTTGAGAACTTCAATCAGATAGGCTTGTGAGGGTCTCTTAATGACACCGCTGCCAAATATGTTTGCTGTCAGCACTTGGAAGCATAATTCATGTCTCTCTATCTGTGGAAAGCCTTGCAATCCTTAGTCCCCTGTGTCAACAGCCACCATTCTGGGAACAGCTTTCCCTTTACTGATTTATTATTATCATCTTAATCAAACTTAGCCTTTTCCTCCTGCTGTAGACAGATAGCGGCCCTGGGCGATTTTCCTGGATGCCTTCCTACGCTATGAGGCTCCATCCCTGGTTGCATGAGCCTACCCCTACTGGGAGGGGTAACTCTGGGGTGTCAGTGGGAGGAGTGGGTGGTGTGTCTTGATGGGAGCCCTGTTCCACACTCAGAGATACTTCCAACTGCTCCACATCTCAACCCTTTTGGCTCCAGGCCCCGAGTTCCCTGGGGCTACCCTGTGTCTCCAACCCTGGAGCAGAACCCAAGGGTGCTGTGTTCCGGGAAAAGCTGCTATGTAGACCCTCCCACTCAACTCTTCAGGGCCTGAGGGACACTAAATTTGTTGTGGAGATGTGATTGACAGCTTAGAGCTTCCACTAGCCTTATCTCCCTGAGGGAGCTGAACCTGCTTCCTCAACACGGGGAAAGACTTGCTCAGCTTTCAGGGGTCACAGGACACAGATTTCAGAATGTTTTAAAGGGTTCAGACATGGGGGGTGCGTGTCAGGCGCACACTGGGTTGACTATGTCTGTAGTCAGTCTTGCAAGGCCTCTCTTTGAGCATAAGGAATTGGCTATTGACCCTGCATTTTTGGAGACCCTGCTGTCAGTCACTGAGCTAGAGGTGCCGGGTGCCAGATGGTTGTGTGCATGGAGAAGGAAGGATATGTGGGGACAAGAGATGGAGTCTGGCTTAGGCCAGGCTCAGAGGTTTTTTGTTGTTGTTTTTCTGACTTTTTGGGGGTGTGGGTGGGCAGTCTCATAAACCCAGGTCTTCCATCCCAGAAGTCATAGCATAGTGGCCTCTACTGAAGTAGGGAGCAAGGAAGAGAGGTGGTGTCTCCTCAGCCTGGGCTCAGCCTGTACCGGCTGGAAGCCTTGAGGTCTGCTAGATAGGTGCCTGGCCCAGCCTTACATCAGCCATGGAAAGAAGCCTGTGGGGCACAGGGCCTGGGCGCTAGAGTCCTGGCATGGAGCTATGCCCCAGCTAGCCACATGGCCTTGGCCACTCCTGTTTCTCTTCTGAGAAAATGACACCCTGTAGCTGGACTTTGCTACTTTGTGGGTTCTTTTTCCCACCTTTTATATCCTTCCCCCCATTTAATCCACCTGTCACTAGATGGAAGAGGAAGAATGATAGAGGAGAGATCCCTGAATCTAATTTCTTATTTCTTCTTTGCTTGTACCTGGTCTTTGCTACTCTGTGTGTTCTTCTTTTTCCCACTCTTTATTCCCACCCCCCTCATTTCACCCCTATCACTAGATCGGAGAGAATTGAAGAGGCGTGAGAGAGATAGAGATCTCTGAATCTAAGTTCTTTCTTCTTTGAGCACCACTGCAAACAAGCCCCCTGAATGACCACCAACCACTGACCATACCTGTGGGGCTCTAGCATTTATAGACCCTCTGAAAAATTCCCAGAATTCCAACCATCAAAGAATGGCAGAGACTATCTGCAGCTAGCAAGACCACGCCTCTGCTAGAGCAGAAGGCAAATCATTGTCAGCTGCTGTAAAGCAGCCCCACATCCCCACACCTGGGACTAAAACGAAACTTTAAAAAAAAATAGTATTTCTGTGCGCATGTGTTTTGTTTCTGTTTTATTTTAAAACAAAGTTCCAGAATTCTCACTACACCACTCTGCCCATCCTACAGACGTGGGACCTCGGGGCAGGTCCATGCACATTTCAGGACACAGCGCATTGTAAGTGCACAATGAGTCTGGTAGTAGAGGTGGTGATGGTCCCACAGTTGCCCTCATTAACGCCATCTTTCTCCTCTACACATTGCAGACAGGACCACTGCCAACCCAGCCATGGCATCACCGAGAGCCGATACAGAGGACCCAGTCCTCCCTACATGGCCAACCACAAGCTTGTGGCCCCGGAGCCGGTGAAGAGCCTGCCTGTGGGTGAGCAAGCAGGATTACTCAAGGCCCTCCAAGGGGACCTAGGTCGGGGCTCTGCCCCTTCAGGATGGCCCTGCCCACCGCCAAGGTCTCTTTCTTTCTCAGCCACAGGGCAGACAAAGGAGGAGGGGCTGGAGGGCCAGATCAGCCGGTTGGCAGAGCTGATTGGGAGACTGGAGAGCAAGGTAGGCCGGCCCAGCCCTATCGCACCTTTCTCCCAGCCCTTTCCACTTTAAAACTTGCCGGGAAGTTGAGACACCCTGGCGCGTTGCGGTTGTAAGAGAGCTTGGACCGGAGCCATGGTCCTGACTGTGGGAGGGCAGGCAGCATTCCAGGAGCAGAGTAACCAGCAGGGTCCTGTGCCATGGACCTTTCCAAGAAAGCTGGCTCCTGGACCGATGGTAAAAAAGCAAGTGGAAGTGGGAGTCAGGGACGGTTCAGGGCAGATTCCAAACAGGAGGATGCTGAGCACGCAATACAGCCTGGACGTGTGGAGCAGACCAGCCTATGCAGAGACGCCTCTAGGGACAGTGTGCGATTTTGCAGAACTCTCAAAGGGGCTTGCGGATGGCGGGCTCAGGTGTTCCCCCGCTGGAGGTGGGTTTCTGCTATTTGCCTTTGAGTCAGTGGCTTACCCTCTCTGAGCCTGAAAGTCCTGCTCTGATGACAGGGGAGACAGGAGATCAGTGTTCCCCCCAAAGGCGCCGGTGGCTCAGGTCAGAGCCTGCTTTCCCAGCGAGCATCTAACAGTACCATGTTAGCGCTGCTAGCCACCCTTTACCAAATTCCCCACACGTGTGCGCGCAGGACTCCTACGCACCTGCCTACCCCGCGCGACAGGTGTGTCAGAGCCCTGAGATTGAGGTAACGTTTCTTCTGTTTTTCTGTATTTCTTTTGCAACGAGCGCTGGTGCTTAGCGGGGCTTGGGTGTTCGTTCTGCGGGACTGGGGGGTGAGGTGGGGATGAAGCATGGGCCTTCTCACTGGGATGCTATCCGACGGGAGGGAAGACAATACGGCCCCGCCAGCTGCAGGACTGTGGCAGAAGCAGGGGTCCCCCCTCCCACGCCCCTTTTAAGCCGGCTGCCCGGGGTGAGAGCAGCGCGGTGGGGACCTTGTGCCCGGTTGTCATAACAACTCAGTGGGGGCCCCAGGAGGGAGGCGCTTTGAAGTTTATTTTTAGCACCCCGGTCGCCCTAACAACCAGGCTTGCTGGTAACCAGGAGCACCTAGGCGTTCTGGAGATGGGGCGGGGTCCTCCGAGGTCTCTGATTGGCCTAAGCACAAACATGGGGCCAGTTCAAGCCAGCTCCAGGCTCCGCCCCCAGCTGGTCCGGCAGGGCAGCAGGTCTGAGTACTGCTGGGTTCTCCGTCTGACTACGGAGAGGCCAAAGGGTTCCTGGTGGGACCCCCAGCCTTCCAGGAGCAGCCCCGTGTGCCCGTTAAGTGATAGAAAGGAGCTTGAACACGGCTTGTCCGCGGAGCACTTTCTTGAGATGTGTGGGCAAGAAGTCGGTCAAGGCTGGGGATGTGATTCAGAGGCCACTGAATCACAGAGGCCCTGCCGCTGCTTTCTTGCTGCTTTCTTTAACGGGATGGGCCTTTTGCACGCGTATGTGGACGCCGGTTGGCAGGGCAGACAGGCTCTGAGGCTGTGATTGTTGAGGTGCCCACTCTGAGGGAGGAAGAATGGAGCTCTGTCAGGTGGAGAAGAGGCCAGGTTTAAACCCAGACCCTAATGCTTAGACCATTTGGGGGAACCTTTGGGGCCCAGGGTTCCGCCCTGTGATAATGCCTGAACACCAGTGTGTGCTTGGGTGACAGGTACCCCTGACCCACAGAGCTGGACCGGCTGCTGTCTTCACAAAGCACACAGCAGCTGGCGCAGGGAGGCTGGGGAATAACATTTCTATGGAAAGCTTTCAGTTCAGGGCTTTGGGGCAGGCAGTGTGCAGGCCGTCCTGTGCAGACCGTGGCTCATGGAGAACCCAAGGTCACTGCTAGGGGTGAGGTATGGGAGTTACGGGGCCTTAGGGCTTTTATGAAATAGTGGTAAAAATAGTATCCCGATTTGGGGCCCCTAAGTGTCTGTTACTAAGATTTCCCTGCCCCAGCCATATACCCCAAGTTTATTGGTCTCTGAACCTCCCAGTGCTTCAGAGACCTGGGCTATAAGGAACTCTGCCATTTCCCTGGCTCACCTTGCCCACTAGGCCTGGCCCTGGGAGCCCAGGGGCTGTAATCCTGAGGCTGCCTGGTGTCCCCTGCCCTGGATGCCGTCTTGGGAGCCTCCCTGCAGCCTCCCTGAGTCCCAGGCATTGCTATGTTTTGTTCCAGACTCTCTGGTTTGATCTGCAGCAGCGCCTCTCGGATGAAGAAGGCACCAACATGGTAAGGCCCTCTCCGCCCCTGTCCTCTGACCTGTCCTTCCAGCCTTCTGAGGAGTGTTGTAGCTCCATGTCTCTGGCTATCCTTCTCTGCCCTCCCCTCCCCAAGGGACACGGTGAGCCTTGGCTCTGGGACTCTGAGAAAAAAATAAAAAATAAAAAAACATTTGGCCTGGTGTGGAGCAAGCATCTGGCCCGCTCTGTCATCAGGCTGTGTGTTTTTGGTCGGAAAGGTAGCCTGCTGGCCACCGGCTGTGCCTCTCGGTGGGGCCCTTCAGCCTTCTTACTGCCCTGTTTGTGGGGCCCCACAGGGACTTTACCCATTTGGCCTTTAGCTGACTTGCACGTGTAAGAATAAGACATGTGGAGGTTTTATTTTGACCCCATGGTCTTGACCTCTCAGAAGCAAGGCATAGGCTGCCGGGATTTGAACTGTGCTCCCGTGGCTGGGTAAGGGCCCAGCACACATGTTCACTCCCACTTTGGCTCACAGCACCTGCAGCTGGTCAGGCAGGAAATGGCCGTGTGCCCTGAGCAGCTGAGCGAGTTCCTGGACTCCCTGCGACAGTACCTCCGGGGCACCGCTGGAGAAAGAAACTGCTTCCAGTAAGTGAGGATGGCTTTCTGCAGTGCTTGGTGGTGGCCTTGTAGGGGGGAGAGCTGCAGGGGGGATGGGGAGACTGGCAGAGGTGAGACCTGGCAGAGCCAGCCCCTCCCCTAGGGAAGCCGAGAGAGTGGGGCTCAGCTTCGCCCCAGCTGTGAGCTCACCCCCAGGCCTGGGTTTACTCACCCGTCAAGCAGGCGGTGTGTTGGGAGGGTGAAAGGAATGATGTCCTGGCTGAGGCCGTTCTGGTTCACACTCGGCTTCAGAGACCTGGTAAAGGATCAGCCCTATTGCATGGGAGAGGCCAGACCACCTAGGCACATTGTCTGTGGGAGTCGTGTCAGCTCTGTGGTGCCTGCGGGTGTGCCACGTTATCTATCTGGAGGACCCCAGGGAGGACAGGGCTCCATGAGGTGGTGTGCAGATAGTTGTTTTACTCTGCTGTGCTGGGGCTGAACCAGAACTCTGTGGGTGCTGGGCACACGCCATCTCCCTAGCAGCATCCCAGCCCTTGCCACAGTTCTTAAAGGAAGAGGGGAAGGAAACTCCACCCTTTATCCTCAGCTAGTCCTTCCTGGTTCTATTGCCCTTCCCCCGGCCCCCAGTTCTTCTTGAAGGATGGGACCCTGGGCCGGGGTCTTCCTATTGTGTCCTCCATACCCAAGCCTGCCCTGCTGTGCCTTCCTCGTGAGAAGCCATCTTCAGCCAGGCAAAGGCTCCATCATCCTGTGGTAGCCACAGTCCTATGGGCCCAGCTGTCTGTGGTAACCTTTGCTGTGCCTGTAGAGTCCAGAGAAGGTACCTGCCTGCCATAGGGCCATGGCTGGCAGGCACCCCCATCCACTCAGCCAGAGCCCTGAGCTCTGCGTGCAGATTCTAGGCTGGCATATCATGAGCTAAGGATGAGGCGGCAGTGGTAGTCCTTGCTTCTCTTGAATGGCTTGACCTGGAATCACACAGCCTTCGTCTGAAAGAGAGTCACCTCCTTGAGGGATTCAGGGACATTTCTGCCACGTGTGGGAAAGAAAGGCAGCCAGGGGCTTAGAGGAGCTGGTGGGGACAAGGACAGCAATGTGTGGGCTTACACGGTCACACTGCTGCCCCAGCCACCAGGATCTGCACCATCTAAGATGGAGTGACATCCCAGGTCGCTCAAGGGACATACCTGAGCTGCAGGTCATTCAGTCTGGAACAGTACCTCCCTGAGCTTCAATTTCCTCTTATCAGCCCAGGTTTGGGCTTCCTGGGGTTGTCTTAAGGATTGAAAGAGGCAGAAAAGTGAGTCCTGCACAGGCTGGGTGCTTTGGTTTGAAAACCAGGTGTTTTGAGTGTGAACATCTGTATAGGTGTGTCTGTAGGTCAGAGGTCAGTCTTGAGTGTTGTTCCTGAGTTGAGTGTCCAGCTTCTGTGTGTGTATGTATCGGGTTAGAGTGTGTGGGGTCTGCCTTAGTTAGGTTTCTATTGCTGCGATGGAACACCATAGCCAAAGCCACTTGAGGAGGAAAGGGTTAGTTTCATTTGCACTTCATATCACTGTTCATCATAAAAGGAAGTCGGGGGAGGGATTCAAACAGGGCAGGAACATGGAGGCTGGAGCTGATGCAGAAGCCAGGAAGGGGTGCTGCTTACTGGCTTGCTCCTCATGGCTTGCTCAGCCTGCTTTCTCATAGGATGCAGGACCACTAGCCCCGGGGATGACACCTCCCCCATCAATCACTAAGAAAACGCCCTAAAGGGTTGCCTGCATTATAGAGGTGTTTTCTCCCATCTAAGGAGAAAACTAGCCAGGCCTGACCCTGCTTAGCTTTCGAGATCAGGCGTGTTCAGGGTGGTATGGCCATAGACTATAGAGGCATTTTCTCAGCTGCAGCTCCCTCCTCTCAGCTGCCCTAGCTGGTGTCAAGTTGACATAAAAACTAGCCAGCACAAGGCCAGGGGCTAACTTGCCAGAGTTCTCTCCTTCATTGTGTAGGTTCTGGGAATCAAACCTGGGGCATCGGGCTCTGTTTCAAGCACCTTTATCTCTGAGCCATCTTTCTGGCTCCCATATTGATTATCTTGAGACCGGATCTGACATTTTGTTTTGTTTTCACACGGATTCTGGGAGTCGAACTTAGGTTTTCAGAGTCATGTGCAGCTGAGCTATCTCCCCCGCCCCCTATACCAGGTGTTTTAAATGCCTCTTAAATCCTGCTCTCTGTGTGGGCCATGGTGAGCTAGGTAGCACGGTGGCTGTCCATCGGAGTCAAGTTGTCGTGGTCCCTGGTGTCTCCAGCTCCCATTGCCCTGTGGAGGTACCAGCGGGGAAGAGAGTCTGAAGATTGGTGTGGGTCTGTGGGCAGTGGGCGGTCACTGCCCGCCAGATGTGTGTGTCACTTCTCTGCAGCGTTGCCGCGGTGAGGATGGCAGACGGCCTGACCTTTGTCATCTATGAGTTCTGGGAGACGGAGGAGGAGTGGAAGAGGTTTGTGCAGCCCTGCCCCTGCCCCATGATATGCCAGAGTGGGGCCGACTGTCTCTAGGCTCCTCCCTGTTCCCTTGACCCCGAGGACCATCAGAGGAGAGGGCGGGAGGATGGTGAAGAGCCGGGCTTCTTCCAGGCAAGCTTCCTTTCCTGGCCAGCTCGTGCCGGTCACCCAGAGGTTCTTAGACACTGCGACCGGGATCCAGGCTCCCTATATGGCCCCACACAGGTGAATCTCTGCTCTGAGGACTCAGTTTCCCACAGCCTCTCTGGCTCTTGGCACCTGCCTTCGTTATCAGGTCCTGGAGCCTTGCTGTCAGAGCTGCTGAGTGTCGTAGGGCTGGCCACCTCACTGTGGAGGTTTCTAGTTCCCCATGTCCAACCCTGTCTGTCACAGAGTAGGAACAGAGGGTCACTTTTGCCCCTGTTCTTCCCGCAGTGAATGCCCAGGGCTGTGAGACTAAGGACCCAGGTGCTGCTGGGCGGAGTGAGCAGCTCAAGTCTCCTGGGGCTGCGCTGCTGACCCTGATGCTGGGGCTAAGCAGGAGGACTGCTGTGGGCAGTCTGGAGGCAAAGGCCTTCCTGGATGAGTGTTCACAAGGCCACACCCCTGTCCCAGACAGAGCAGGGCTAGACCTGAGCCCACACCTAAGGTTCCCCTCACCCCTGCTCCCCAAGATGTCCCCCAGACTAACCTGTGCTCCCGGCTTGCAGGCACCTGCAGAGCCCTGTGGGCAAGGCCTTCCGACACGTCAAGGTTGATGCACTGAGCCAGCCTGAAGCGCTCTCCCAGATCTCCGTGCCAGGTGTGGGGGGGGGGGCAGGGACAGAACGGCCACTGGGGTGGGGTGGCCCAGATCTCTTAGCAGGGTCCCAGACCTACAGGGACTTCTTGCTCACTCCCCAACATCAGGAATCCTTATCCAGATGCAGGCTCCTGACCAAGCTTGGTGTGTGTAGACCGGGGGTGGGGGGGGGGTCAGGTCACAGGAGAAGCTCACTGAAGACCTCCCCTGAGTGAGGAGCATGGGGTCACAAAGCCTGGCCTGGAGTGCTCTGCCCAAGGCCTCCCATATCCTCTACCTACCCCTGCCCACAGCCATGCCGGCCTCTAGGGAAGGGGCCTTGATCCCCCTAAGCCCAAGATCTGACCACCACTTCTCTCTCTCCTGCTTCCAGCTGCCTGGTGCACCTCAGGCCGAGACTGATCCCTCCCAAGGCGCCCTGTTAAGGAGCCTACTGCTGCCCAACCACCCACCCCTCCCCCACCAGTCCCTTCTTGCAAAGGACACTACCCCTTTTCTAGAGACTTTGGTAAACAGCTGTCTTTTCAATATACTAATAAGAGGACACATACTTCCCCCTGCTGTGGCCCGGAGGAGGCTCCTCCCCTGGCATCCCCACACCTGACCTGACAGATGCTGGCAGCACAAAGTTATTAGCAGGGATGGCTTCCCGCCCCAGCCAGCCTCTGGCCTCCCTGACTCTTCCTAGCTGAGGCCAGTAGGGCCCACCTCAGATAGGCAGGCGTCTTCCTTTTACCTCCCTCCTCTTCGATGGCCCTCTACCTAGTAGGAGCTGTGAGACCCTGTAGTACCCAACCTAGGCTTGGGTAGAGCCCAGGTCCCCAGCCCAAGCTAGGACTACAGCCACCAAATAAAGTCTGATTAGGAACAGCACGTGTCGTATCTCTCTCCCTTCCCCAGCTGAAGGCAACTGGAGGGAGGGAGGAGATAGCTGGGGATGCCATTGTGGGCAGCACAGAGTGGCTCTTAACCAGCCCTCCCCAAGCCTCAGTGTTCCTAGCTGTCAGTGGAGCAATGCTTTGGGGTAGGCATCTTGACAAGTGAGTTTGGGTGATGCCTGGGCCACCTCAACTGTAACAGTTCAGAGGAACAGTGAAGTGGGGCTGGCTGGGTCATTTGCAGGTTGACGGAACAGGGAATCAACAGAAGTCGGTAAGGGAGGACCAGGCACTGAGCCTCCGGCCAGGCCACGAGGGAGACAATTGTGTGTGAGCAGAGGGTGGCTGACCTTCAATGCCACCCTCCATAGATGGGTCCTCAGCCTAAATAGAAGCTTCACTACTACATCAGGACTTAAGCTGGTCTCCCAGGAGCCAGGGGCAGAGGCCAGCACTCACCTTCATGCTCACCTATCAGTCAGATTCTGCCCTTAAGATGCTGTTTGGAACTTCAGTTCTGGGCATTCCACGCTGCTTTCTGAGCAGAAAGGGTCCAGTCCACGTCAGGAAAGACTCACAGAAGCCTCGACCCTCAAGGAAAGCAGCAGGTTTCCCTCTGGCTAGGGAAGAATGGAAGGGAGAGGAGGGCATTGCCTCAGCCTCTGTTGGTGAGAAAGGCAGGACCACTATCTGTGCCTCCTTTCACCACTGCCAGCAAGGCACGTGTGGAAAAGCCCCTCCCCCCGACCCTTGTGCCTCCTGCTCCCTGGCAGGTCCTACCCTCCTCACATTCAGATGCCAGCCGCTCACAAACCAACGAAGCCCGCTCCTAGAGAGAGAGAGAAGCAGATTCGGATCCCAGCTTCGGGCTCTAACTGGAATATCCCACAACAGCCTTGGCGATCCAGAGGCCACAAAGCCACCCCGAGATTGGTCAGGGATTACCTGGATCAGTGCAGGGAAGGCTCCTGCTGGCACCAGCAGCCTGAGGAGATAGCGCCCTCCTGGCCCAAGGCCGCTGCTTTTCCACTCAGTTCAGCTGCTTGATAAGTGAGGGGGGCCACTGCTTTGGGGGTACAGCTGAGGGCCCTCACGTAGCAGAGTACATCACAGCTCTTCCACGTGCCACACTTTGCCCAAGTCCCCCTCCAAAGTGCAGCACTGTGCAGGAAGGCTTCAGGATCTTCCCTGTTGGGAGGGGTGGGGACAGGCTCTGAGGCAATGTTCCTCAACAGATTCTTCTGGGTCCACTACATTTACACTCTAGCCAGACACAGACCCAAGCTCCTGCCACGCGCCATCACCCATTGTGCTCACCAGATCTGGTGTGTCCAGAAGGAGACACACACAGACACAGAGAGGGACACAGACACACTCACCAAGGTCACACGGCATGGTAGTACCTCAAGGAGATCCAAATACAGAGCCTGTGACCCACAATCCTGTGCCTGGCCCCACACCACAGCATCGATGTCTTGGGAGAACAGCTCCAGAGTCCTGTCAATATCTGTGCCTGCTTCCTCAAATAGTTCATGACAATAGTTCTAATAGTTCAAATAACCCAGCGAGTCTGCTCCTGTATACACAGAAGACACTGAGCTGGGCAGGGAGGATGCTCTTTGGGTAGAACATTTGCTAAGCAAGCATGAGGAACCGAGGTCAAATCCCCAAAACTCATGTTAAAGCATGGCCGTGAATGCATGCAACTCCTGTATTGTGGAGGGAAGGTGCCTGGTACCAGGATGGGCAGAGACTAAGAACTCATTAGCTGACACAGCAAGCCAGCCTAGCTGACACAGCGAGCTTCTGGTTCTGTGAGAGAGCCTGTCTCAAAAAGTGAGGCGAAGAACAAAAAAGAAAGATACTGGAAGTCCTGCTCTGCCCTCCAGGTGCACACACTTTACCCCACACGCAACACCCACAGGCTATTTGAGATAGACACCTGACGCAGCATTCATGGGGCGAACTCTAGGGTGGAGCAGCCCATGACCAGATAAAATCCTACAGCAGACTAGCACAGCAGCCCTGGGTCCCCATACCCAAGGTGTCCTAGTTTTCTTTCTTTTCTGTAATAAAACACTTTGACCAAAAGCAACTTGGAGAGGAAAGTGGCTTTCGTTTTGTTTGTTTTTTTGTGTTTTTGTTTGTGTTTTGTTTTTGTTTTTTGTTTTGTTGTTGGTTTTTTTTTTTTTTTTTGCTTACATTTCCAGGTCACAGTTCATCAATGAGAAAAATCAAGGCAGAAAGCACAGAGCAAAGCTGCTTACTGGCTTGCTCAACTGGCTTTCTCATAAAGCCCAACACGACCTGCCTAGGGAATGACACTGCCCACAGTCAGCTGGGCCCTCCTACACCCATTAGCAATCAAGACAATTACCAACTCGTTCACAGGCCAGTCTTATCTAGGCAGTTCCTCAGTTGAGGGTCCTCTTCCCAGTGACTCTAGCTTGTATCAAGCTGACAAAACTTGATATGACTAGCACACACGGTCCCCATCAGAGATGGCCCTGGTCTCCTGTATCCACAGTTTCAACATCTGGGATTCAGCTAACTGCTGCTGACATGCTCTGTGTACTCAGGCTGCAGTGCTTGTCATGTTTATGGCACATACTCCCTAAACCGTGTGACCATTCGGGTGGCTCTCTTCTGGCGATAATCTAAAGAGACAGTAAGGAAATGGTGTGCAATGTTCATAATCTGTACAGTACCTTTTATACGAGAGACTCCCCATCCACAGACAGAGCCATGGGGTCTGGAGCCAGGGTCCTGTGGATTCAGAGGGTCGGCTACCTTCAGTCCCAATGAAGGATGCTGACACCTGCTACAACACACATAGACCTGGAAAACACTGCAAAAGTGAAGGATGCCAGACACACGTGGCCACGTATTATACAGTCCACAGGCAGGTTGACAGGTTGTGGCTGGGCCAAGGAAGAGGATGCTCCAAGGGTAGGGGGAGCCCCAGGAGGAGATGCCGCTCCAACACAAGACACTTGCCGGATGCCCCGGAGTGGAGCGAGGCCTTGGAGTGATGGGCTGTGTCTCATGTCGTTTCTCAGGACCCCTTCAGCTCCTGACCTTCCTGCCTGGCTCGCTAGCCAGCTGCCTCATGTACACCCATGCCCTCTGCAGGAAGTGTGCATGCAGGGTGATCCTGTTTGGATCCTGTGGCCCGTGTCCTGGCTGCTCCTAAGGTTGCAGGCAGCAGCCAAGGCTGCCCTGGCTACAGAGAGGTTCCCCTGGCACTCAGCATGCCTACTGCTTGTGTCTCTCAGGCAGGAGCGTCACATCATTTGCCCATAATGTCAGTGGTGACATGGGGGGGCAGGTTCTACACTCAACCACAGTTATCATCTTTGATGGCGCTAGTGACCTCTGCTCTGTGCTGAAGACCCTGTAAGTGACCCTTGGGGGGGGAGAAGGGGTCCTTCAGCTGCCCTTAGCTTTGTCTCATGGGAGGACAATAGGGCCTGAGAATGAGGGACAGGGAGGTAGAAAGGGCAGGGAACTGGGATGCCACTGGCCGGAGCTTCTCTATGCTGTGACCTAAGGATGAGCAAGGTTCAGAAAGGGTGCAGACTTCAGGAGGGCCACACAGCCTATAAGCCAAGTGACACACTCACAGGCCAGAGCCTGGGCCCAAGGGTGCCCGATGAACCCCTCCCATAGCCAGCTGCTGTCCAAACCTGAAAGCCGCTTAGAACTGAAGCTGGAGATTCCCCAAGTCCCTCTTCCTCCACTTACTAGTTTGACGTCAGAGTGTAGTGTCCAGTTTGCATTTCTCTAATGTACTATATCTTCTCATTATGCAGATCTGTGATTTATATCTGATCCTGTTACAGAATTGAGATGGGTGCTTTGTCTCCAGAAGCAACATCCTGTCCCCTCCAGGGACAGGGTCCTCATCCTCACTTCTTCATTTGCACTCCTCCCAGGCAAGCCCTTTTGCTGCAGGGAAACTCAGTGTTTCCTGCCGTTCTCAACCTCACCTGGGTCCCCATTATGACATTGCTCCAGCTGGCTGGGATAACATTTCTACATTTGCTGTACACAGAACACCTGTCATACACACACCCCCCCAAAAAAAAAACCCTGTTCCATCTTTCTGGGGAAAATGAGATGTTAGAACAGGTGCACATGCCTTCCCCGGGAGCAGAGCCAGTGGCTCAGCTCCAAAGCCATTTTCTTCCAGCCTCCTTCACTCAGGCTCCTACTACCCCTGCTCGGCCACTACTTAAACTTAGGGTTTCCATTGCTGTGATGAGACATCGTGTTCACGGCAACTCTAAAAAAGGAGAGCATTTAATTGGGGCTGGCTTATGGGTTCAGAGGTTTAGTTTATTATCACTATGGTGGGAAACATGGCAGCATGCAGGCAGACATGGTGCTGGAGAAGGAGCTGAGAGTTCTACTTGTTGATCCACAGACAGCAGAAGGAGACTGTGAGCCACACTGGACATAGCTTGAGCATATATAGCCTCAAAGCCCACCCCTACAGTGTCATACTTCCTCCAGAGAGGCCACACCTACTCCAACAAGGCCACACTTCCTAATAGTGCCACTCCCTATGGACCAAGCATTCAAACACAGGAATCTATGGGGGCCAAACCTGTTCAAACCACCACATCAAGTATAGCAAAAGGTCTCACAGGGGCCCAGCCTCCCTGGCCAGGGCTGCAAACCTTTACAATGATAGGCTGTCTGAACATTGCCTGTCCCAAGGAGCTGAGGAGTCCTTAGATACTCTGCGGGGCTTATTCTGGAAACCCACCCTTTTAGGACAATCCTGAGCTCATTAATGAGGACACAGCAGATCACCCAGGGGTGATCAGAGGATGGAGGCAGACCCTTATGGCCACTGCACAGTGCAGAAAACAAAGAGGAAGGAGAAAGAGAATCCAAGCCCAAAGCAGTCTGGCCTCACAGAAGATCTTGTGGGATGGGTGGTGGGTTTGACTCCCCTGCTTTAGTGGACTCTGCAGTTAAACATATGGGGGGAATACATGACATCACACCAGGGCAGCCACATACAACCATCTGCTGCAGCATCTGCTCGTGGCACAGCTAAGCCAGCAAGACGCAGAGGCCAAGAGAGGAGCATGGGGCCAGGGCACAGGCATGAGGTAGACTGTGGGCTGAACACACTGAACCACGTCAGTATGCCTCCAAGGGGTGAGTCTTACAGTGTATGAACTCTCTCAACTTTACAACTCCAAGCCTGCGAACACGTGGGGGAAAACGCAAAGCCACAGACCAGTTACACCAACCTCATGAGGTCCTAGACACAGTACGTGGCACAGGCAGGAAGGGTCTGGCACAGAGATGCTGTACCAGGAAGCACTTGGGCCCAGGGAACAGCCAGGTCCCCACCCTTACCTTCCCCTGGCAGGGGCGGCTCCACCAGCCCAGCATATATAAACAAGAATATGCTGAAGGCTACACTGATGAGTTGATGCCGATTTCAAGATAGCCCGGAGGGCCGGAGAAATGGCTCAGTGGTTAAGAGCAGTGTCTGCTCTTCCAGAGGTTCTGAGTTCAATTCCCAGCAACCACATGGTGGCTCACAACCACCTATACTGGGATCTGGTGCCCCCTTCTGGCATCAGGTGTACATGCAGCTACAGCACTCATACACATAAAACAAACAAATAAATGTTTCAAAAAGAGCAAACGGGACAAAGGGAAGTACAAAATGTGCAGTCTGGGGAGAAAAAGAACACTAGGAAATTCAACGTTGGAATCATCATTAGTGCTGAAAGAGAGGAGGAGGGATGAGGTGCCCTCAGGGTGAGGCGCCACCCAGGTAATCCTGCAGTTTGTAAGAAGAAAAGGCCTGAGGGGTTCTCTGCATCTAAAAATCATCAACAAATCAAACAAATATTATTATGCAAATATAATTCGCAGAAGCCGGCAGCCTCCAACCCAAGCAAGCAGTTGAACTCAGCAGCATCGGCTGTGTGGTTCTGGCTTTAGCCTCATGAAGGATACAGGAGTAAATAAGTGGGTTGTGGATTATTCTTGGTGAAAAGGATGCTGAAACCAGATGTGTGGCAGGGGAGTTTCTGCACTGAAGCCCTGAGAGGCCACTGCATGAAGCTGTGAAGGTGAAGCCTGCATTGTGTTGGTGGTGCCAGGGCCATGGCTGACTGCCAGGGAAAGCTGCCTGCAGGGGGCGGAGCCAGCATGAGACACAGCTGTGAGCTGGAAGGATAGAGCCACCTAGCCCTGTGACACCACACATGAAGTGACAGGATTCAGAGTTTGCCCTGCTGGTTTCCAGTCTTTCTCTGGTCCAGTTTCTCCTCAGACTGCGCCCCTCTTCCTCCCTTTTGGAATGTATGTTCTATGCTATCATGTTGGAAGTACATACATAAGAGATTGTCTTGAGTCTCAGAAGAAACTCCGAACTTTAAACTGTTGAGGCTATTTAAAAAAAAAAAAAAAAAGATACAGGTGGGAGAGGTTGCCTGGAAGAACTGACATGGGGAAACCAGGGGATTCAAGGCAGCCAAGCGCTTGAGTGCAATTTGCAGGCCAAGGCTCATTTTTATTGCTGCTCCACTGCTAACAGAGTTAGGGGCTTACCATCACAGAGACACCTTCACAGCCCAGCATGTTCAAGGTTATATGAAACAGAACACAATGTTGTTGTCTTCAGAAAAGTGTCTAAGGTATGAGAATATCGTTTACTATTTTCTAGAAACTGAGGAAGGTCACACAAGTGTCCCTGTGCTCCTCCCCACATTTGTTGGCATTTCAAGTCTACTTCCTGAGAAACAGCAACATCGGACATTCTCATGCTTGCGTCACAAATTCATTATATCCTCACATAACCTTAAGTCAAAGCCCAACCACGGGGACATTTGAATGCATTTTGCATTATGACATTGCTCCAAGCCTTTGGGACCAGGGACTGGAATATGGTGGTTTGGATGCAAATGGCCCCAACAGGCTCATCTGCTTGAATGCTTGGTCTCAACTGTTGGGGAAGGATTAGGAGGTGTGGTCTCGTAAGGGGAGGAGGTGTGTCACTGGTCAAAAGTTCGCACCACTCCCAGTGTGCCCTCTCTGCCTTGAGCTTGCAGATAAGGGTGCAAGCTCTCAGCCACTGCTATAGCACCATGCTTGCCCGCCTGCTACCATGCCATGGTCATGGACTCACCTTCTGAAACTGTAGACCACCAGTGAACTTGTCTATAAGCTGATCTGGTGGCTCTTCACAGCTACAGAACAATTACTAAGACACACATCTTCAGTAACTAAGAGGAGATATAGCCAGAGCAGACAAGTGCCAACAAACTGGAGACGGACCCAGACTGGGTAACTGGCATCCTGCTGGGGAAAGGGAACCTTGAACAGAGACACATAGGGCAGGATTTGACTCTGTGACTATGAACACAGCGACTAGAGTGATACATCTCCAAGCCAGGGTCACCAAGGACCTCCTACAAGCACCAGAGGAGGACAGTGGAGGAGCGTTCCAGAGCCTTCTGAGGCAGCGCAACCTCCACACTCCTCCGGCTCATACTCTGCCTTTCAGAAGCTTCCACTGTCCTGAGTCACCAGCTGGAGGTAAGCTGTCATAGCAGTCCTTCCTCACCAGGGTCCCGGGAGCCAGAGGAGGAGCAGAGCTCAGAAGGCGGCCAGCAGGTAGGACAGCACCTTTGTGATGATGAGAACCCACGGGAGTGCAGGAGTGATGGGTCAGCCCAGAGGCCTCTCAGAGCAGCTCCACCATGGCCACAGCTGTGCTCTGCCCAAAGATGAAGGTGCCCACCAGCACGGAGAGGGTGCCCCAGGCCTCCAGGCAGCACCTACAAAGCAACGTACCTGGTTGTGTGGCTGGCAGTGTGCAGTGCCAGGCAGTGCTGGCAGACCACGAGTGTCGCTGAGTTAGACAGACAAAATTCCCTGTGCTGGATAGCTTTACGTCAAATTGACACGGGCTAAAATCATCTGAGAGGAGGGCAACTGAGAAAAAAGCCTCCAGAGGACCAGGCTGCAGGCAAGCATGTTGGACATATTCTGAATTGGTGATTGATGTGGGACATCCCTTTCTCTTTTATCAGAGAGACAGCAGGAAATAAAGTCTCTTGGTGCAATGCCTCATCCCTCCTCTATACTTTATTGAAGAAAAGAAATGGGCTGCTCTTCCAGAGGTCCTGAGTTCAATTCCCAGCAACCACATGGTGGCCCACAACCATCTATAATGAGATCTGATGCCCTCTGCTGGCATGCAGACAGAACACTGTATGTGTAATAAATAAATAAAATAAAAAAAATAAAGAAATGGGATCAAGGGAGGCACAACCTTAAACCCCCTTCCTCACAGCATCTACTGGAATAGCCCATAAGCGAGGGAGAAGCCCAAAGCCCTGAGCCACACACAGGCAAGAAGACAGCTACGGAGGAGTGTGGGGCAACCAGGCCAGCCAGCCACTGAAAGAGAACCTCAACTGAGGAAATGTCTCCATAGATCCACGTGGCTCTAGGCAAGCCTACAGAGCATTTCCTTAACTGGTGATCACTAACTAGACCAGCGAATGGCAGGGCTTCCAGATCACTGCAGCCTTCACAGGGACTAGAAGCAACTGTCACCAGAGGGGGACATCTCTGGCTGAACAGCATTAGCACCCTCAAAGCCCATAGGACTTAATGTCACTTGCTGACTAGGGGGAAGGACAGAGGGTAGGTTAGGAAAATCATCTTGAAAGCCCATGAATGATCCATGGTGAGCTTGGCCGTGACAAGGGCCAAGGGGTTCGAGCCATACCTGCTCTCCTGAAAAAATGGATCTCAGGCTCACCGGGGCTGAAAGATGGGGACTTTACACAGGCCTGGAGCAGAGACCCATATCCATGGCCTCTGCAAGCCATGGGCGTCTGAAATGGACTGAGAGGCACCACGCATTGCATGCTTATATGGGACTAGGGCCCTATCCAGAACAGGGTCTGCAGGTAAGGGGCCTAAGTCCAGGACAAGTGTCTTCCTAAGGGGAGTGTGATAAAGGTCTGCCGCCCACGAAGCAGCCTGCCATCAGCCCATCTCAGGCCTGCCTCCAGAGCTCCCAGCGTGCATTTGTGCCACTAATGCCCACCCGGCTGTGGTCATTCGCTGCAGACAGCTAGCCATGCATCCTTCTAGCTGCTTCAGTTTATTTCCACAGCTGTGCAGGGGCATTCAAGGGGGTGGGTAAGCGAGGAGCCTTGGATTCCAGGGTCTGGGCTGGGGCTGGCTCTGTTCCCACAGCCTCCCGAGCCACACACAACCCCCCACCTGTAGGATAGAGAGAAGTATAGGAGGGGGTCTAGATTAAAGCAGCTCCCAACCCCGGCAAAATCTGCTACCATGATGACACAGCAGGTGAGCCCGAGTCCTGTCAACCACTCAGGCCCAGCCCATGCCCTGCTCCTACCCTGAGCCATGCTTCAAAGGGACTTCCACGCAGCCAGGAAGTCCCAGTCACAGAGCCTGGAAGCTAACATGCACACATGGGTGAAGGCTGGCTGGAGACCCGTGCTGTTCTCATACAGGCCACACCCACCACCTATAGTTTCCCAGGCCCAGAAGAACACATCATTTGAGCTCCCAGCTCCTCAGTACACCTTAGGCATCAGCTTTATCTTGGGGACACTCACTTGACTCTTGGGCCTATGGGCTCCGTGTCCACAGCACAGATGAGGCACAAACCTGTAAAGGAGACAGGAGGTCACCTTGGCTCTCCCTCACTGAAATGGAGGTACAGAGAGCTGCCAAAGCCCCACAGTCCTCAGGTGGTCAATGGAAAAGTGGTACTTTGGGACTGGTGGTCTGACCCAGTGGTTAGGGGGCCACTTTGAAGTTAGTGAGGCTGGTGAGGTCTCCAGCTAAGCACCCCTAAAATGACTCAGCTGAACAGCATGGCTGGCATATGGCTGTCACAGTGGGCTATTTAGCCTAGCTGAAATGACAAGTTTCAGGTCTAACAAGTACATAAGATCAAGACACCCGATGTCAATCTTGGGCCTCTCTACTTGCGTGCACACATACATGCATGTCCACACACACACACACACACACACACACACACACACACACACATTAAATGAAGGGGACAGGTGTGTGACAGATTCCTGGCAGTATAGCCTCCTTGGTGAGTTCTAGGCTAATGAGAGACCCTGTCTGTGTACCTAAGGAACTAGGGCCAATATCTCAGATTGTCTGCTGCCTCCCACCCCTCCTCCTATTTGTATGTATACATATATATGTATTATAGCTGGTCTCTACTTTAGCTACAGAGCTCTGGCCTGGCACGCATGAGTCCTGGGTCCCACCTCCAGGATCCCATTAAGTTCTGTTCAGCTTCAAAGCCTGTCAGTTCTGCCTGGAGCTCCCATGGAAGTGCTCCCACACTGACCCTCCCCAGGTGGTTGGCTTGGGCACAGGCAAGAGCTGGAACCTTGAAAGGGCTCCCTGGGGCCTGAGCCAGAATTGAAAGAGGCAGCCTCAGACCAAGTAGTTGAAAGAGACAGGCACTATGAAACTCGTCAAGTTGTACCCAAAACCAGAGTGAACAGTGACGCTCTCTCCCCTGGCTTCTACCCACTTATAGAGGTGCTATCAGTCCCAGAGACAACCTGGGTTGGCTATGGTTGGTGCTATCAGTTTCAGGGCTCTACATCGGGTCACGGTCCCCCAGCTTCAATATTTGCCTACTACTGCTCTTTCCACAGCAGGATTGCAGAGTCTACACACGGAAGCACTGCTGTGTGCTGTGCAACTACCGTGTGCCTGGGCCCCTATTGTATGTGGAAGCCTGGAAGCCACTCTGAAGCCTTTCTACAGTCTCACCCCTGCTGGGCTCCCCATCTGGAAAACACACCTGCTGTGTCCCCCAGAACTTAGCATCTCGCCTCATGCACACCGGGAAGGCTTCCTCAGAAACTCCGCTGCAGAACACAGCATCCGCCTCCAGGTCTGGGCCAGCGGCAAGAAGACTGGCACTCTTTTGGGCTGTGAGCCTTGTGAGTTGTACACAGACGGTATTTAGAAATGACCAACTACCCACTCAGTGGGAGGCACTGGCAGTGGACCTGGTAGCCTTTCCACTCTGTCACAGGCCAGGTGTGCCCCGGGTCCTGGGCCTCTGTCTTCCCATTTGTGGGATGGAATGACAACGCATCCATCTAGGGCTGCTGAGCCATTTAGACAGGAAGAGTCTGGAAAGCCTGACCCATGCCGGCTTGAGTAAGCTAGGCCCTCATCCCCGCTCCAGATCCCACAGACCAGTGCTTCTCAACCTTCCTAATGCTGCGACCCTTTAATACACTTCCTCATGCTGTGGTGACCCCCAACCACACAACTATTTCTGTTGCTACTTCACAACTGTAATTTTTCTACTGTCGTCAATTGTAACGTAAATATTTTTGGAGACAGAGGGTTGTTGAAGGGGTCGTGACCCACAGGTTGAGAATAGCTTCTATAGACCAAGGCTATGCAGCCACTCACCCGGGAAGATGAAGATGAAGAAGGAGCTGATGCCACCGATAATGCTAATGATCTCGCTGAGGTCCGGTAGGAACAGAGCCATGGCTAGTGTCACTGACACCCATAGAAAGGTCAGAGGTAGCCGAACCCATGGCCCTGAGGGGTCAGCCAGCACTGGGGGGCCCCATGTGGCCCAGTAGCTCTTTTTCCAAAAGTCCTGCATCACAGACCTGCAGATACATGGCCATCAGTGCTCAGCCAGCGCCTATGGCCGCTGATCTCTCCGCCTCTGTGACCTGTACACACAGTAGGTCTGCTCCTCGCCCAGCTGTGTGTTCCCCAGGGCACCTCTTAGCCCTGCAGGGTGAGAAGTCAAGGTTCCTGGTCCAGTTCTGATGCTTCCTCTCTGTACTCGTGGACCCCGCTCTGTCCATCAGAGGTGGCCTCGGCCCCACAGTGCACGCTTACCCCTCCCTCACCATAGATAGAGAACACAAGCAGTGGTGCACTGAGCCAAACAGACTCACCTCCCCAGAAACAGCACAATGGGGTAGACAGTCACGATGGAGACGGCGAAGAGAACACGTGCTACAACGATGGCCGTGTCATTGCCCGGGTAGGACATCAAGACGTCGGCAGAAACTTCCGTCCCGAAGGTCAGGAAGCCATAGACCCCTGCAGGTGGGGAAGAAGGGGGCAAGCATCTGCAGTGATGCTTGCCTCACAAATACATTTCCCTGCAAGAAGGGTTCCCCTTGGTTCGGTTGGGAGGCTCTGGAAGGGCTCCTTGTTCTGCAACCTAAACTCTCCTGCAGACTGACTGGTTGCTCATGGCTGGGGCCGGGGCTTAGATGATGGCCAGTGACTAGAAGCACCCAGAGCCCTGGGAAATAGACACACACGTGCCGTGTCCCCCAGCTCAGGGCAACAGCAGCCAAGGAAGCTGCTGGTAGCACAGACTTCTTCCAGATGGGAGAGGGAAGGCTGAGACCATCCCTGATCCCTCACGACCACACAACTGGCAGGAGAGGAGAGCTAGCTCCTTCCCACAAGTCTACACAACTTCTTCCCAGGTCCCTTGGCCTGGCTTGGCCTGGGACATTACCTCTGGCCTAAACACACAGCTACCTCTTGGAGCCTAACTAGGTGATCCTGTGATTCTACTAACCCCAACACTAGGGACACTGGAGGAGATAATACTGTCACAGCCTTCAGAGCCTGGGGCTGCAGTGACAGATCTGCTGTCTGCAGGAAAGGTCCCTGGCCAGTCCCTCAGGTGACAGTATGAGTCCAAGGCTGCACAGCAGATTCACTGTGGCTTAAAGCCTTCCCAGATGATGAGAGCAGGAAAGGCCACCAGACAGTGGCCACTCAAAGTCACCTGTACTGAGGCCCGAGCCTGTATATGTACATGCTGTGACCTTGGGTCCCTCATGGCCACTCTGAGATACAACCACACCCCAGACTAGCAGGGGAGGCACCACAAGCGAGCACAGGGCCTTTGGGGCCATTCAGAATGTAGTTCAGGTCTCAGCTTTGCCTATCTAACTGTGGGACTGTGGAACCCCTCGAAGCCTCAGTTTCCCTATCTGTAGCCATCCCACCTAGCTCCGGATGTCCTTCTAAGGAACCTTGTCTTTACCCCTTTCCATGGCCACTCCCTCCCCTCTAGGGCACCCCTCAGGCCCTACCTGTCAGGGAGTAGACCAGGCAGCAGGCCAGCAAGGACAACACAGAGACCAGGGCCCAGTGCGAGAGGCTCTGGTTCTGCATGCTGCAGTAGATGGACACAGCGGCCTCGTGGCACTGGAAGACAGAACCTGCAGCTCAGAGCCTCCAGGGATGGCTGGAGAGGTCCTACACCCCGATGTGGGGAAGCACCTGGTGTCCACTGGCAAATGTCAGGACACCCGGCAGCTCTCAGAAGGAGTGACCTTGACTCCCGCCTCAGCGTCCAACGGTCTAAAGGCCCAAGGATGCTGTCTGCACACGGGGAGGGGACAACAGTTCCTGCCATGAGGGCTGTCCCGTGTATCAGAGGAGAGCTTCGAGCAGCATTCCCTGCCTACACTGCTGGACTCCCATGTATGTTTAAGACTCCAAATATGATGCCCCAGAGGCCATCAGGCGCTTCTGGGGCACCATCAAGCAGCTGGGACCCCACATCTGTAGTAAGAGAGGACAGGACAACAGCTCAGGTGGAGTGGATGCTACTGACGAAGAAGGTGTTGGAGTCCCTCTGGGGAGATCATGGGGGAACACCCACACTTATGATTTACACTTAAAAAACAATGAAGCAAGTTCTGAGCCAACAAGATGGCTCAGCAGGTGAAGGAGCCTGCCACCAAGTCTGATGCCCTGAGTTTGACTCCTAGAGCCTGTGAGGTGGAAGGACAGAACTGACTCCTGAAAATTGCCCTTCGACCTCCACACATTCGCTGTCACATATGGGCACACATACGCACACGAAATAAGCAAGTAAAAAAAAAAAAATTCTCAAGGTGATATGCTATATCATGGCGGCAATTCTCTGTAAGACATGTAATTTGGCTCGCCTCATCTGGGAGCCCACAGGGTAAGAGATATGTATCAGGATGCAACCCTATTATCCACCACAGTCACACCCTTGCGCTCATCCTAAATACAGCTCTTTGTTCCCACTGGCACCAATTCCTGCTGTGAGCTTTCCCGGCCTGTCTGTTCAGCCTCTCTCTCACCATCCCCAGCTCAGAACCATGCTAGGTAACACATGGCTGTCTCTTGACTCCACCGGTGGCTAAAGGCCAACAAAAGAGAGTCTGCAGCTCCACCATCCCTCCTTTAGCCTGTGCTTGATTCCTAGTTGGTATGAGGTGGAGGAGCCACAGTGCTCCCAGGAACCCTGGAGCACAGGGCCAGTGGCGAGGTGCATAGGCCTTACTCTTCCTGGCCCAACCCACAGACCCCACCGACACACTAACCGTAGCCCACACACCTGGGGCAGTGGTATACCCTCACCGTCTGCCCTGGGCTTCTCCGATGGTCAGGAGGCCCTAGGCTAGTGGCAAGCTCAGGCCGGCAGTGGCGACTATACCAGATCCTTGGATCTCAGGGTAAGCCCTCCCTTCTGTGTCCAGCAGCACTTTGTGTATGCAGACATATCCAGGAGCCTGCCTGCTATATGCGCCTATTTGAAGACAGCAGCTGCAGTCAGGCTCCCCAGTCCTTAGTCAAGGCACAGTGGAGGGTTGACATGAGCCAAAAAGTGTGACAGCTTCAGTCCACACAATTGACTGTCACATGGCTTTAAAAAGGTGACACACACCTTCAAACACAGCACTCAAGAGGCAGAGGTAGGTCGATCTCTGAGTTTAAGGCCAGCCTGATCTACAGAGTGAGCTCCAGGACAGCCAGAGCTACACAGAGAAACCCAGTGTTGAAAACCAAAACCAACCCAACAAACAAAAACAAAAAAAGGAATGAGGTACCAGATAATACCCAAGGCCCAGCTGAAAGATGGAAGCTTCATATAGGCCCACAGACCACCAATGGCAGGAAGATTTACAGACAGCAGAGCCATGGTCACTAGAGGCTGGGAGAAAGAGGAAGAGGAGGAGGAGGAGCCACTATTCAAGTTGCTGGTGGCCACACGGTGCAGCTCTGAACATAGCCACATAGCCACAGAAGGGCAGTTGTGTGAGGTGAGCTGACCCTCAGTGAGTCTGCTTAAAACAAAACCAGGGGTGGCCAGGGTGGCCAGGTTGGCTGGAGACACAGTCTATAGCTCTCTGCTCTCCCAGACCCTTGGCTGATCCAGTGCAGGCTGGGATAGGGGGGTGCCCTATTTCTAAATGTGCTTGAGGAGAGGTGGTATTTGAATCCTGTCAGAAGTCCTGATAGCCATAAGCCTTGCTGGCTTTCCTTCCTTGCAGCCCAAGCTGCCAAGCTCCACCATCTCCATCTTCGTGAATCTCCTCAGACTCCTGACTATCCAGATCCTTCATCCACCCCTGGCCTGAGCCTCACCCCCACTCCCATACTTACATCCTGTCCTTCCCATGCTCCCTAATCACAGCAGCCCTGGAAACCCTGGAAACCACAGCTTGGTTGCTAGGAGAACTAAGGAGGGAGCTGAGGTCAAGATGAGGGCTGTGAGCATTCGGAAGTGGGCTGGCACAGGCGACTCCATGTTGACCACACCCAGGGAGACAACCCAGAGCAAAATCAGCCCCATGTTGCTTTCAAAATATCAGGTGAAAGAGTATTTCACTAGCTACTCACAGAGCTTCGGAAGTGACAGTGAGTCAGTTACAGGGCTGAGAAATGGCAGTGTTGTCAGAGCTTATCAAAAACAGTTCTGAAAGAAAATGGAAGCTGAAGAACAGAACTGGAGGGTCAGGGGAGGAGGCACAAGGCTACCCCACCAGATCCTTTTGGCTGTCTGTCACTCACTCACCCTCTGCTGGAACAGGGAATGGTGGCTTTGCTCCAGTAACGTTCTACTGGCATTTCTGCCTATCTGGTCCCCAGTCCCGTCACTTGGCCTCCTGTCTTCTCCCTATACCCTCTAGGCAGTAAAACTTCAAGAGGTTTGATCTTTCTTCTGCAAGGCTCAGGGCAGAATCCACCCATTCTGCAAGCAATATGTGGGTGGCTCTGTCCCCAGGCCTGCTGGCAGTTCTATGATCACTCTTCAGAGAGGCATGTCCCGGGTGTCCGCCCCTTCTCTGGATTCCACACCCCACCAACATGGTACTGCTGACACTGGGGGTGGAGGGGAGAAACTCAGCCACAGCCCACATCCCCTCTAGGTGGCCCAGATGTCACAGCCAGCCTCTGGAAGACAGCCCTTAGCACAGCTGAGCACTGAGAGAACAAGCACTCAGATTTCTCCTGGGGGAGATGGGGGTTGTGTGTGTGTGTGGGGGGGGGAGCTGTGCACTCCAGAGAGCTCAGAAGCCTGAAAATGTCACATTCTAAACGTACCTGAAAGCCAAAGCAGATGGTAGGGAAGACGCTAAACACAGAGGTCCAGGGAGGCGGGCTGTGAATAGACAGGGACAGGTGTTTATTAAGGAGTTAGAAACAACCTTCAACCCGAGAGTATTTGTCTTAAATGAAGTCAGAGAAATGTGATGGAGGGTGTCTCTGCAAGATGTGTTTTGAACGGCTGAGTCTGTGTGCCTGCTCTGGGGCCAAAAGGAAGCTTGTTCAGTGCTGCACGTTCTAAATACATCTTTGTGGACATTTGGTGACATGACACTGTCTGTGTGGGTGGGGTTTGGGCAAGGCGGTGGCAAGACAGAAGCCCCGTCTTCCCTCTAGAGGCTGCCCATCCCCAATGTCGTGGGGTGCTGGGGCACAGGCAACCGCTGTCCAACACATCCCCCCCAAATGCAATGCTGGTGGTCCCATGTCCATATCAGGCACAAGTCTCCCTCTCCCGGCTCCTGTTGGTGGGCCACATTTGCTTTGCCAAGCAGCTCTTCATGACAGTCTCTGACACCCACAGGGATACACAGCACAGAGTATGAACAGCGGCCCCTGTGGTCAGCATTTTCAGCTGTGGAAGTTAACAGCCTCCAAGACATCCTTGCCCTGAGAGTTTCCAAGAATGAGCTGTGTCTTGGGTCATGGAGGTGAGCCCAGGAGACCACAGGGCACAACCGAAACCCCTGCCCAGCTGTGACAGGGGAGCCATGACCAGAACACAACTACCACATGGCTGGCTTCAGAGGAGGAAGGGCCATTGTTGGAGGACTGTGAGAACCAGCTAAACGCAGGGAAAGCAAGAGGCTTTCCCAGAGACTCCAGAAGGAATGGACCCACCCATGCCATGGTCTGATTGAACATATGAGTGATCTCTGACCCCAGCACTGTGAGGGAAGACATATTCCTGGAGTTCTGAGGGAAACATTCCTGGATGTTTGGTTTGTAGGAACTTGTCACAGCAGCCCCTTGGAAACCCACGTGTCTTAAAAACCCACCCAGGTTCTTCTAACTCCTCCACTTCCCACTTGTACACCACAGCTCCACAGACCAGCAGCACAGACATCCGCACCTACAGCCTCCAACACTGTCCTCCACACATCACCATGGCTCTGCTGCCCGTAGCTAGGCTCCCCCAAACTGCAGGCACACACAGCTGACCAGACAACTGGACATCTAGCAAATGTCTCCAAGCCACTTCTACCATGCCCTGGCCCTCAGGCTTCTCTGTCTGGGACACACATCCTCTGACTCCTGTTTCCTTGCCACTTGTAGCCCCTGGCCAGGCCAACCATATCGTTGTGGGTCCCAGTACAGGATGGCGCCTGGTTCAATCATGACCGAAAATTCCAAGAGTGGAGACCATAGAGTTACATGCCCGTGGGCTGGCCCTGTACCAAGAAGCAGACATCCACACACCCAGCATCTGACCACATCATATCACCTGCCTGGGATGGTCCCCTCTCTGGGATGCTCCCCTGCCTGGGAGGCTCCCCGACCAGAGGCATCAGGCCTGGGCTGGGACACCCTGCATGGCACCTGACTCCTACAGCCCACCTGGCAATCCTTTTCAGGAACGAGCCATGTTTCATCCCTGCTTTGCTCAGAACTCCAAGGGTGCCCCAGTTCACCCACAGGGAAAAAAAAAGTCTTCATCATAGTTTTGAGTCCTGAAATGACACCCTACCTCACTTTCAGCCCTAGTCTTGGCTGCTCAACAGCCTCACTGTTCCCTAAGACTGGGCATCTGCCAGGTCCCACAGCCTCTACATGGAGGGCGTGTCTGATTTTGGCCCAGGAGCCCCAGGCTACTGTGGCCTTTGGTGTCTTTGTTGTTGTTTGTTTTCTGAAGGAGAAAGTTCCCTGGCTCTATCACACTTCAGAGACAGGAGGGATCTCACAGGAAAGAGCCAGGGTTCTGCCGCTCCAGAGGATCCCCTTTCAAACATCCTGTTCCCACCCAGGAAAGAAGAAAAAACTGTTTCCCCGGACTCACCTCTGCAGAGGACCAGGCTGGCGCACGAGGCCCTGAGGCTGCAGGTAGTACTGCACCGTGATGACCAGGGCAAGGTAGCAAGCAGCCAGAGTACCTAGGATGCTGGCGCACACAGGACAGAGTCAGAGATCCTGCACCAGAGACACACGGCCAGTACCTACAGGGGCATCCCAGCTCTGCCCTGGCTAGCGGAGCAAGGAAGCTCTCCTCCCGAACCACCATTCCCTCTCCATATGAGGAGCACCAGGGGGTGGCTGGGCAGTGCTGCCCGGGTCCAGAGGTCAGTATGGATTCCAGGTGGCCCAGCATCCTCGGAGAGAGCAACTGGGACACCTCTCCTCTCACTAGTGCCAGGCAGCTGCTGAAGTTCGACATCCAAGACAATACAGCCTCAGGCTTGGCCCCAGGGGAGGGGAAGAAGAGCCTGGTGTGGCTTGAGGCCACAGGAGCCTTGTAGCCTGTAGGTGCAGAGGGACTGGGCTCTGAGGTCTTTGCTCCCAGGGTTACCAAGTACATTGCTAGTCATACACAAGGGAGAAGGCCAGCAATGAACTTGAACTTGGACCAAGTCTGTCTGTCATTAGCTTGGTTTTTCAACACCATCCCTGAAAGCTTAAAGGTGGGGGAAAAAATTCCCATCTAACTGTCGTGAGGCTGTGCGTGTGGGAAGCCTGCCACGATTAAATGACATGTGCTGTTACAGCGGCATTTTAGTCAGCTGAGGAGAACAGCAAAATGAAGAAATGTGCAGAAAAATGGATAGAACTGGAACACATACTAAGGGAAGAGACTCAGACCCAGCCAGCCAAACTCTACTGTTCTCTCATATGAGTCCCAGAAGCCTTAATGGAGAGGGCAGTGGTAGGACATATGTGATATTAAAATGTGTGTGGGGGGAGTGATACTGAGGTCAAAGGTTAAAGCATGAATGGGGGTGAGAGTGGAGGAAAGAAAAGGTACAGGGTGGGTCTAGCCAAAACCAAGAACATATGAAAAATCCTTATGGAAAAGACTACTCTGTAAGCTATTTTTTTTAATTCTTTTAAAAAGTAGCTTAAGTTGGATGTGCCTTTAATCTCAGCATTCAGGAGGAAGAGGAAGGTGGATCTCTGTGAGTTCAAAACCAGACAGAACTACATAGTAAGACCCTATCTCCAAAAAAAAAAAAAAAAAAAGAAAGAAAAGAAAAAAGGAATAGCAGAGCCCTACATGAGTGAACAATACTTCTGAAGACATGGGTTACACAACAAAAATCTCAGTGCCCAGCATGGGATACCTCTGGTATGAGTTACTGGTCAGCAATGTCACTCTGCCCATAAAACCCACAGGCTATTGCCACAAGTTTGGTTGCCCACCAGAGCTAGATAGCAAGACCCTATCTGAAGAGGCTGTCCACTTCGGTCTCAGGACGTAGAGAAATCAATCTCCAGCCGACCGGGACACTTCCTCCCTGGTGACCAGCTTTCACCGCTTTCACGGCGGTGGTAGGTGCCATGCAGGCTGTTGCAGGAAGAAAGATGTCAATGGCCTTACCCAGCTCTGGGCACTGCATGCTACAAGACCAACCTGCTGGGTGGTCATGGAATGACTGGTAGGATAACCAGAAGCTGTCTGACTGGACCTGACGCCTGCTCCACAGGAGAGAATCCATGCCTGGTACTGTAAAAGTGGTCCAAAGCCTGAGGCTTTGTCTATATCCATTGATTAGTCCTGCTCCCAGCCTTGGTAACAGACGCTTCTTTTCTCAATGTGGTGGTCAGTGCGCACATCCCTTCTTTCTTTCTTTTCTTTCTTTCTTTCTTTCTTTCTTTCTTTCTTTCTTTCTTTCTTTCTTTTCTTTTCTTTTCTTCCTTTCCTCCTTTCTTTTCCTTTTTCTTTTCAAGATAGGGTTTCCCTGTGTAGTCCTAGCTGTCCTGAACTCACTCTATAGACCAGGCTGGCCTCAAACTCACGGAGATCCACTTGCCTCTGTCTCCCAAGTGCTGGGATTAAAGGTGTGTGCCACCACGCCCAGCCATGAGCCATTGCATCTGATTTTTGTTTTAAGACCTGCTTCTGGTATTTCTTGGTTTATTTATATTTTCTACTATGAGATCAGAGAACCTGTAAAACTTCCAGTTTTCTTCTCAAATGGAAACAAACCTGTCCTTCCTTTATCTCTCCTGAAACAGTACTGCCCAAAGTTGGGCCCTGTCACACAACTGCCCTGCCCAGAAACTGCCAAGGGCCCCATACCTGGTGTACTTCTGGAAGGCGATTTCCCTCAGTGCTGACAGGGGAAAGATGAGCAGCACAGAGATCAGGGGCAGGGTGAAGTGCTGGGCTGCGTACCAGGGCTGTGGGACGTCAGGCAGGAGGGAGTCACACACTGTCAGAGACAGGGATAGGAGTTAGGCCTGGAGCCCATAGTACCACAGGGCACAGACACATGGGCTAATGGTTAAGTCATCCTGGGAGTGAAGGGATAAGAAATGGAATGGGACCCATCCCATGCCCTCGTGAAGGAAGAAACCCCATATTTCATGAAGTCACTCAACAAACATACAGTGAGCTTTCCTTCTCTGCCTTTGTGGTACTGAGAGCTGACCAAGGTTCCTTTTGGCTTGGCTCAGAAGAAGCCCAGTGGCTAGCTGAGGTCAAATAGGACCACTTCTGGAAAGAGTGAGCCCCTTGGTGCTTGCCACAGTTCAGCTGCTCAGTAACTGCCTGCTCCAAAGCTGGGTGGCTGAGGCCTGTGAATCATGCCCACATTGTAAATTGGAGGGTAAATGTTAGGGGAAGCTGGGCTGGCCCTTCTTTCCACCAAGGGTGGTTAGGATCCTTGGGGGCTGACCCTCAGCCTCTGTCTCTCCTCATGGGCCCTTCTGCTGGCTCAACTTTGACCATGGCAACCAGGACCTTTCTAAGCCGGAAGCTGCCCAGCCTCCTAAAAGCCACATGGAGACCTGCCGTGAGAGCTCTTGTGCCATACGCTGCAGGACAAAGCCACAGCGGACACACCTCACTTAGGAGCAAAGGAAAAAGACAACCTCTCAGTGAAAGAACCGTGGAAACCAGCCAGACGGCCAACATTGTCTAAGAGGGAAGGCAGGTGGGGGAGGAAAGCAAGGGACCACCGGACAGAGGCGAGGCTGAGAGAGGGTCATGGCAGGGTGGCTGGCACTGCTGTGAGTAAGCCCTTCTCAGAGCTCCTCAAAGGTAGCCTCCCATAGAAATAACTGCCTTGTGAGCACAGCTCCCCCAGCTGGCGAGGCGAGGAAGGGTCCCACAGCCAGCTCACCCTGCAGAGGTTAGAGTCACTCCCGTGCCACCAGGAGGAGGCAGGTGGTGAGAGGCACATTGAGATCTCAGGCGGGTTTTAGAACGCCACACTGCGCAGGGTGCAAACCCTGCAGGCACCCAGTTACCCGCAGCCAGGAAACACGAGCCCTCATGTCAGTTACAACGACGCCTCCTTCACAATCCTGAACCGCCTAAACAGCCCACGAAGTCCTCTGTGCTGCTGGCAATGGGGTCATTTGTGTGCCTAACTCATACAGTGAATGTCCCTAAGCACTCAGGCTCTTTGTAGCACTCTTCTTTCCAAGAGTGCAGGATGTCGAGGGCAGACATATCCCCAGGGATAGACCAGAAAGAGCTGCTCTCTCAGTCCGAGGTCTGCGGTGGCTCATTTCCGGCCACAGGGCTGAGACTCTAGCTTCTCCGCCCAGCTTGGATCTGAGGCATGGAGGGGGTTCTCCTTGCCACTGCCAGTGTGTGACCATTTCCTCACTGGGAGGGCTAGACACTCCATCCTCCATATTCTTTGGCATCGGACAGTGTCAGAGGTTCTATAATCCCAAGCCGGGGGGATGGGGGTGGCAGAGGCCCCTTCATGCAAGGGCAGGAAAGACACAAACTGCAACACAGTAGGCTGCAATCTAACCTTAGCAACATCTATATTCCAATTAAGCCTAAAGATTGCTATTAAAAGCCTGAGGTTGCCGAGATAATTAAAAAAAAAAAAAATGCACACGACTCAGCCATATGCTGTCTATGAGGAATGTACTGACAATCGCAAGCTGTGGCAGGCTTCAGGGACGAATGGGCGCGATGGCCATGGATGCTGATGGGCAGGAAGCTGGTGAGTCTATTCACAGAGAGGGAGGCTTCACGCCAGAGATAAAGCAGAATATTCCATATTAATAAAGGATGTGCCTAATCATGGAGCTTCAAAAGCGGTGGAGCGGAGGAGGCTGGAATTAAAGGGTGAAGCAGCAAGGCCGGAAGTCACAGCTGGAGGCGTCAACACCCAGTTCTTAGATCACAGTAGCTTCACCAGGACATTTAAAAACTCAGAAAAGATGCACCGGGGCTGGAGCCAAGTGAACAGAGCCCACACCTGGTGCAAACAGAAGGTGGGAAAGTGAGCCAGGCACAGACAGCCTAGAGAAGCCTCAGTAGAGGACCAGAGGCCGTGATCATGTGTGTTTTTGTGGTGCCCAAACCAAAGGTGCTGCTGGGACGCTCTCAGGAGGTTCCTTTCTGCAGTTGGCTTAGTTTTGCCATCTGTGAAATGGGCTGTCTCCATGAGCCATTGCATCTGCAGCCTTTGTCCCTCTCAAGCCCTCATGACTGCTCCCTTCCTATCTGTGTTGGATCCTCAGACAAGCCCTTGCCTCTACTGTCCCTCTTTAGGTCCATCAACTATCCACTGTCCTGATCATCAACTGGGAGTCATGACAGGGCCTGTACCCTGGGTTAGCCCAATGCCAGGGAAGGGACTCACACTTCTCCAGCTGGTCCCCGATCACCCTGAGGAAGGCCACGGAGATCATGAGCAGGTTGGTCAGGAAGCAGGCCTCACACAGCTTCCCCATGGCAGCTCCACACAGCTCACGGACCACGCCCTGGTAGGTGGTCTGGCCACTGACAGAGGCTGCATACCCCAGGATGACCAGTCCGCTGACCAGGAAGACCAGAGAGACCTGCAGAGGGGACAATGGTGGGCCTGCACATTCGAGGCATCACTCACAGGCCACCTGGCCCAAGTGTGCCCTCCATAAAGCCTCTGCAAAGAGCCGTGCAAGGCCTAGGTTTCCGGCAGAGCCCTGCTCAAGAGCTTCAGGAGGGAGGTGGGTGCCCGCAGCTGCTCTGAGGCTGGGAATAGGACAGCTTTGCCCTGCAGGACAGATGAAACCTCACAAAGCTTGTGTGGTGGAAAGCAGGTTCTTGGACTGCCATTTGACCTGTGAAATGGTGATGGTCCCATTCACCCAACCAACTCTCAGGGGTGCTGGGGCCTGATGCATTTAGGTGCAGCCTCAGGATGAGTGCTGTGTGGGGAGGGTGGGGTTTGTGGTTCCTATGTGGCAGTAGGGGCTCTTACTGCCTTCCAGGGCTCTCCCCATCCTTTATAGTGAACAATTTTCACACATACATGAGTTAGAATACTGCCCCGAACCCACACTCCACCCCAGATCCCACAAACAGGCTCTTGTCTGCACTGCCCAGACACACACTGCAGTCATCTTAGTCCGCTGCAGGGCTGCAGGTATGGCTGTAACTTCCCAAGATGCTCTGTGTGCTCACTGCTGAGAGCTCAGTGTCCTGAGCTCCCTCATGGGCTAAACTCCCCTGGAAGCACCTGTGCGGGCCCAGGATGTGCAAGCTGAGCCCCTCAGCACTCAGCCCCACCCCATCCCTGGACAGTCCCACATCCCGGATTGTTCTGGTCCTGTGTCGGGAGGTATAACTGTGTGCACCTGTGGCTGGCGCCTTTTTCTTGCTAACGCTTCAGGGCACGATGGATCTCATCTTAACCCTAAGAGCCCATGGAGACTCGGTGGGACAGTACTTTCACGTGACCCACTTGGAGTGGGACATGTCTCCCAGGCACAGAGGCTGGGGAATAGGATTCCACGCTACCACACACAAGACAGCCAGCTCTGCAGAAGCGATGCTGAGGAGCCCACCCGGAAGAGGCAGAACCATCTCCCACCCGCCCCGAGACAACCTCCGTGACTTACCAGTGCCACCAGGAAGGTGGGCACCATGCCTCCTGCCCTGTAGAAGGCCCAGGGGAAGTTGAGCAGGCCGGCGCCCAGGGCGGACTTCAGGAGAATGAACACGGCACCCAGTGAGGACAGAGTGGGATTGGGGGTGGCAGGGAGGGGCTTCTCCAGAAGGCCTCTGCTCCCTCTACTCTGTCCTTCCATGGCTGGGGCAGCAGGGGGACAGAGAGGGAGGATTAGCATCAAATCTTCCTTTCTGATCCTTTAAATTCAAGGTCTCAAAGCCAGGTCAGCATGAGACAAGGCGGTTATGGTACTCCTCACTCAGCCTCTTCCTAAGTTTCCTCTCCTCTTCCAAAGGGTGCCATGTTCATTCACCCCTGGCCCTCTAACGTACATTTCTTCTCTCTCCTGTACTCTCTCTAACCCCAAGGCGACCCTGACCTCATCCCTCTGTCTCCCTTTCATCTAAAGTCCTAAGTTTCCTCTCCCGATAGATGCTTAGGCCCCAACTCTCACCCACAAATGCGCTTCCAAACTCAGCCCCATAGTGCCTGGAGCCCTGATCCTTACCAAACCCAGCAAGGTGCCCCACACTCCTGGCCCAGCAGATCCCAATTTAGTTTTCCTCTCTGTGCTTCAGCTGTATTGCTTCAGCCCCGAGGGGCGGGCAGAAGGAGAGTCTACCTCTGCAAGGATGGGCTCTTGAGCCATTCATTAGGGGGCCCTAAGGGCATGTTTCTGGTTACGGATCCAAGTCTGAGGGATGAGAACAGACCAAGGCCACCCGCCCCAAGAGCTTGCAATTTTGGAGGCTCCTGGCCTGATGAGGCATGTCTTAATTCTTGTGGCGGGCAGAAGCCCCTCCTTGGGGTGTGGCTTTGCTAGGGGCTTGGGATCCACAGGGGCCAGGCACTTGGAAGCGGAACCCACCCACTGCAGGCCTGGGGTCAGTTTCTTCAGAGCCCCTGTCCTCAGCAGCCCCTCTAAGCTGCTTGTTATGGAAAGGGTCATGGAAGGCTATCATCCCTTGCTGTCACTGGTTGGCAGTATGCCTCACTGAGGCCCTTCAGGGGAAGGGTCTCTAAGCATCCTGGGTAGGTCTTTTCACTCCCTGCCTCTCACACCACCAGTGCTGGGTGCTCCTCAAGCTAACCCAGGTGTACCTGGGGCCTTGTGGAAAGGCAGACTGATTGCCTCCATGTTGGGGAAAGCCCAAGGCTCTTGATTTTGAAAGCTCTAGGCAGGAGCCACACTGAGTAGAAGGCAGCCTTCGATGCTCTCTGAACCAACGTGCAGCTGCTAAGCTGGCAGATGACAAACCCCTGTGCTGGAAAACACATGTCAAGACCTCAAGATCATCAGGCGGGGTGGCACACGCCTGTGACCCCAACACTCAGGGAGGCAGAGGCAGGTGGAACTCTGTGAGTCTGAAGCCAGCCTGGTCTGCAAAGTGAGTCCAGGACAGCCAAGGCTACCCAGAGAAAACCTGTATCGAAAAACCAACCAACCAACCAACCAACCAACCAACCAAAGGTCTAAATCAAACCTAGCACCTTCATCAGCTTGTTGCTAGAAGCCTGGCCCTCACTTGCTTCTTGGGAATCCAATAGAGGACTGCTGCAGCCAAGTGGCCAGTCCATCCCTGGAATTTCTGCCTCAGTGAGCCTGGGATGGGGTCTGAGAATCTGTCTGCCTGTCTAATGTTTCCTGCTGCTGGCCCATGGACCCTGCTGAAAACTGCTTTCCATCAAACATCTTCAATGCTCAGAGCCCCACCCCATCCAATCAGCCTATCTGTCAGAGACACCCCCAAAGTGCTGTCTCCTCCTGTGTTTCTAGTATGTCAACCCTGACTTGGTGACCTCCTTGAGGCTCCACACAGCTGGCGCTCACTAAATGCCTGACAGCATCTCAGCATGAGTGCCTAGGAAGGCTGTGATTCCACTGGCCTCCTGCCCTGTGCTGACAAGAGTCAGCACACAGGAAGTACCAAAGGAAGGAGGAAGGAAGGAGGTAGGAAGAAGGGACTCCAGAAAGAACAAGAAAATCACTCTGCTTCCCTGTGAAAGCTGCTGGGGCAGCTGTAACTGAATGCTACAAGCTTGGTGGCTGCAATACCTGGGATTTAGCTCTCATTCTGGAGACTCAGGTCTGAGGTTACCATGTGGTAGGGCCACCTTCCCTCAGCAGCATCTCGGGGAGGCTTCTTCTGGCCTTCTCATGCGGCTACTGGAGCCCTTGGGCGCTGGCCTGGGGTCTGTGTTCTGTGGTCATGCTGAGCTGGATAAGGCCTTTCAACTCCACATCCTTCTCACTAGAGTGAGGTGATTCAATCTGGAGATGGCCGGACAGATACTATAGAGTGGGCTGTAGGGTAGGGAGAGGCCACACACGGCAGCATACAGGTGACCCAGTGCACACCTTCTAGGAGGCAGGAGGCTCAACACCTCACCCCTCCCCCTCCCCCGCTGGCCTCCTAAGGAGAAAGATAAAAAGTGCTTGGCCAGCCAGTGGCTAAAGCTTTGTACTCCTTAATCAGGCTCAGGGGCTCAGGGTACTCCCTGGTCCCTGCCCAGGGTCCCTCATTAGCTGCCCATTAGTGTGCATGACTTAGAAATTGGCCACTGGGCTGTAAAATTCCATAATCTTTTAATTCTTTGGGGCTTTGATATCCACTCCCTGCCGCCCCCTCAGGGCTCTGTGACCTTTCCCAAGCTGCAGAGGGGGCGCCCCGCAGGGCTCCATCTGCACGGGGAGGGGGGGCAGTTAGGCCACCCTCTGCTCAGCCAGGCACACAGCACTGGAGCAGGAGACAGGCAGGGAGGTGTGCACAGGCACCCTGGGGATCTGCAGGTGGTGGCTCCCAGGGCACTGCTCTGGGGCACACAGGCCTTCCAGCCTCTCCTGTCACTCTCCTGCTGGCCATGCACCTGCACATCAGGTCTGTTCTGTTGCTCCCCACAGAGTGGATGGCAGGGACTCTCCCTATGCTTCGGAAGTTCTGAGGTAGCTTGTGGGAGTGGCCACCTTACTTGGTATTGGGACTCTGGCTCGACCACCTGTGAAAACAGTGCCTCTTGCCTATTGTCACACAGGACAAGCAAGAATATTGTCAGCAGTTAGTGCTGAAGCTTGGGTGCGGGTCACATGACACTGCCTAAGGGTTTTGTTTTATTTTTCTTCTTCCTCAGCCTCATAGGGAGCTTCTAGAAGTTGCCAGTGCCAGTCCATCAGCACCTCAGGCTACAGTGGTTTGACACAGGACTCCTAACAGCTGTCCAAGAAAGCCTGAAGTGTTGAAAAGGGAGCACAGCACCATGCTGACTAGGTGTAGCTTCCTGGGGGCCCACAGCCTGCAGAGGCAAGCCAAGGAATGCTGGTGCCTCAGAGCTAGGGCTCAGCATCCATGCCAGGTCCCTTCGGCTTTTAAGCTGAGCCTGGAGCGGTCATGTGACCACTGCAGGAGCCCCCTCATGGAGGTCAGGCCTGCTGAAATCTCCTTAGATGTGCGTCTGAGGCCAAGCTACTCACTTCTTCCTGCAGGGGCAGAGGGTTGACTGGGCTAACTTTGGGGTTCAGCACCCATGCTGGGGTAGGCATTTTAGTCACCCATGCTCTTGTAACAAACTCTACTGAGCTCACTGGTTCCTCAAGCCCTTGGTGTCCTACCTAGGGTATACAGGTGGTTTTGTATCTCCTCACTAGCTGTTACTGTAACAGGTGTCTTTGTAAGAGTACAGGAGTGGCCAGGGGGGCATCAAGGACAGAAGGGCCTACAGGAATGTCCTTGGGCAATGAGGACAGGCCATGAGCCAAGAAAGGCAGGAGGCAGTCCTCTAGGGGCCGCCTCGGTCTCCCCACCCCTCAGTCAAATGAGGCCTCTTCAGAGCTTCCAATCTCAGGAGGCAACACTGGGAAACCAGTAGTTTGCAGACACCCAACCAGGTCATTTGTCACCCTGGTCTCACCCTGGTCCTTGAGCAACCTGATGGTAGAATCCTCAGGCTCCTGGGTAAGGCCGGGTCTGTGGTTACTATCCTCCTGGGTCCTCTTGTGCCCTCCCCTGATCACGGGGCTGCTTCTGCAGGTATAATCAAGAGTCCTGTCTAAAGATGGGGAGAAGGGGATTGGACTTTGGAAGTCTAAGGAAGTCTTAGATCCACCTCTCTTGCCAACGGTGTGTCCAGGAAGAAAAGGAAAAGATAGGAAACCAAGAGGCCTGGGGCAGGGCACAGCTGGGGCAGAGCCTGGAGTATAGAGCTGGAGCCTCTGCCAAGCCCACAGACTCTGCACCCACCACGGCCTGACCACAGACCAACCAATGTTCCTACCCTGGTCTGTAGGGCCACAGACCCTTTCCCAGTGTCTCAGCTAACTGTTCCCGGGGTTTGGCCCAGTCACAAGGATCCCCTGGGGAGGTATGGGTGAGCCTGTGAAGGGAAGGGGGCAGAATTAACGTAACTCAGCATGTTAACCGAGTGCCCTCAGGGGCTTAGGTACATTCCCAGCACTGAGCTACCATTACCACTAATTCCTGAGCATTTTTAACACCAGGCCCCTTTCTTCTCCCCAGCCCCCTTCTCTCCCAGCCCTGGCAACAGCTAATCTGCTTTGTCTCCATGGATTTGTCTGTTCTGGACATTTCACGCCAATGCAGCCACAGGAGATGCAGCTTTTCATATCTCACCATGTGCGTTTGAGGTTTATCACACTGCAGCACAAGGCAGAGCATCCTTCCAGGCTAGTCTCCACCATCAGCACACAGCAGCCTCAGCTACTTGGCCATAGCAGGACTCGGCATGTTTCCTGCAGCTTTGATTCAGCCACTTCCGGCACGTCTACGAATGGGGTTGCAGAGTTTTACTGTCTCCAGTGCCACACACTCTTCCAGATGGATTAGAACAATGGGGGCAAGGCCCTACAATTTCTGTTTCTAGGCCACTCCTCTGTGCTTTCTAGACACCAATGAATGAAATCAACATCCTGTTAGTATACACTAAGGGGGTGGGGGATATTTGGGAAGAACAAAAAACAAGAACTTCTCTGGAAACAGTTACTTAATCCACACAGGGAAAATGGACAACCTCCTGCAATGCGTGGCTCAGCAGAGCAAAGGCCCAGCTTCCCGCACCTCAGTGGGCTTCCTTGCTCAGGCCAAACCAGCCCAACCTGAGGACAGCACAGCACTGCAGGCTGCAGAGCAGCCTCGGCACGCTGCTCACTTCAGCTGGTGTCCAGGGGTGAAGTCTTGGCAGGTCCCGAGCAGCTGCAGTGGAGCTAGCCTGGCCCCAGGGCCTGTCTTCAGCTTCCAGAGGTACAGGAGTCCTCCTTTCTTTGTGTGGGCCCAGCATGGACAAACCCGAGTGTGTAAAGCCCTGGATATGGGTGTCCAACACAGATCAAGCACGAGGCCCGAGAGCACACACCACTCAGGAGCTGGCATGGCTAGGCTTGAGGTGTTAAAATGTCTAGGGACCCAGTAAGGAAGGAGGCCTGTGTTGGAGACATTCCAATGCGGTGAAGGGATTTTGTGGCAAGCTTGCGGGCAGCAGCTGGGTACAGGTAGGAACTGTCCGTCTAGCAGGCAGCACGCTGTCACCAGAGCTCACTAGTCCCGAGCCCACAGCAGCTCACCCTCACATGTCAATGTGAAGGAGGTGTCACTGGCTGTTTCACACAAGAGCCAAAGCCCGGAGACGTCACTCACAGTCATGACAAGTGGCAGAGATAGGACCTGAACTGGTTTCACACCTTCCACACTTCAGGGTTGTCACTTCAAACTGGTGACGACTGCCCAGACCCACCTGCCCCACTCCTTCAGCCTGTAGCCCGTCTCATTCCTGCTCTGCTGGGCCCTGTGCACCAGTGAAATATTCACCCTAGAGGTCCTCCGCGCTGAGGGTGACAGTGAGCCCATGTCCCTCCCACCCCCGGGAGTGACAAAAGGCTGCACACTAATCACTCCTTTGGCAAGTAAGAGCTCCATGCAGAGACAGGGTCCATTGTATGCTGGGGTAGCCAGGGCTGCCTGTGGCTTCCTGGAGTACCTGGAACAGGGACCCAGCACGTTGTGGGCCTCAGTAATACCTTCTAGACCAACAGCAGCCATGAGAGCTGCCACAGCTACCAGTGGCCCACAGACCTGCCAAGCGCAAGATACCCAAGGAGTCCTCCTCGTTTCCTTGGATTTCTTACTCTTGACACACAGCAGCCCTGGTCACAGCCACAGGCCTCCAGGCTGCTGCTGACAGCCATGGTATACAGGGCCAGTGCCTGGCAGTTGGCATGTGTGACATGCTGGTTAGGCAGGGATTTCATGCTGAGGATGCTGGGACTCAGCACACTTAAAGAAGCAATCGAAGGAGGAAGCCCAATCCTGATCAAAATTAATGTTCATGCTTTAAAGGGCACCATCAAGAAGCGGAAGATCCCTCAGGAGGGGGATGCATGTCAAGTCTGATAACTCCTACCTGAACCTGTAAAGAAAGCTCACAAGTCAGTAACAAAGATCCACACGACCCTATTAAAAACCAAGCACAGGGTGGAAGCTGCATTTCTACAAGGAAGGTGCACAGTTGGCCATTCTGCCTGTCTCCAGGACTATACAGCAAAACCACAGGGATGCCACTATAGTGCTGCAGCCAGAACACCAGAGACCAGCGTGGGCCAGGACACAGAGAAGCCACAAGTCACTGCTGGCAAACGCGTGAGCGACTGCCCTGCTTCGGAAAGTTCCACAGTTCCGCCAAACACACGACACCATCGCTCCTAGGAAGACTCCCAAGAGAAACCCAAACATGCTTGCTCACCAGCACGGGAGTGACAACGCCATCTACAGTGGCCGGCAAGCCGTCTTACCACAGCAGAGTATTATTCAGCCACGAAAAGGAATGACCTCTGACACCTACTCCACCATGAGTGAAGCTTGAAGACATGATGCGAACAGAAAGAAGGCAGCTGGAGAGACCACACAATGTGATCCCGTAACAAAAGACACCTGAACAGACAAGCCACTGAAAGCGGACTGGTTGCAAGGCTGGGGAAGAATACAGGCGACTGCTAATAGGCCTGAGCTTTCCTCGGGAGTGATAATAATGTTCTGGAGCTAAGAGTCAAGGCAGCCACATGACCCTGTGAGAACAGTAGGGCTCAGCGAAGCATAGCCTGACGTGGACATTTTTGCAGACTCCACTCGGAGATGGGAAGGCGGTTAGGGGTCTGCTGCACAACACGCTCCAGCTTTGTAAGGTTATGCATATTTATTGAAAATTTCCTTCACCAACAACGGTGAAATCAAGACCCCAAATTACAAAACATAATGGCAGTTGATAGTTATAAAAATAAAGCGAAGGCCTGCATTTCCCGGATCTGTGCAAGTTTCCTTCAGTTCAGTCTGTCTTCTCATCAAAAAGGAGGTCACGGAATCTGACTCTTTATGATGTCATTGCAGAAGACTGCACTCAACTGACAAACAAAAACAACAGCTTTGTTTCCAAATAGCACAAGTCTTTAAAGTGCCTCTCCCCACAATAAATATAGAAAATAGCCTGTACCAAGCACGTCTTCGCTTGGTCAGGCTTGTAGCATTATGTAGAAAGTGTGTCCTGACAGCCCTTCAAGGCTCTGCGTCTTTGGTGCACTGTCACTGGGCCGGATGCCATCGGAGGCTGAGCTTCTGAGCGCTTCCTGCCCAAGCCCAGCAGTGAGGTACTGCAGGACGTACCTCAGAGATGCCTGGGTAGAACACACTAACCCAGCCACAGCTGGAGATGAGGTTCCTTGGAAACAGGCACCTCCCAGGATGCTCTCTGATGCCTTGTGTGGCCACCAAAGTGGTCCAAGGCTTGTTAGCTTCTGTGGCTGGCCACTGTGATGATCACACTGATGGGGTCCTTGGGGGATGGGCCTGCTGTGCAAGTTGTGGACGCTTTGCCCTGGGCCTCCTCCGCTTCGGCCGACTCTTGGCCTTGCTGATCTGTACCACGAAGAAGGCCAGGGCTACCATGGCCCCAAGGAAGGCAAAGACAGGGATGGTCTGGCCCACCTCCTGGTTGTAGCGGCCAGGCATGATCCCTGCAAGAGGACAGTCATTGGTCAATGGCCACAAAGCAACAGCTATAGCCTTTCTGAGAACCAGCTCATCAGAGAGCAAACAAATGCTAACTGACTCCCTTAGCTGGGCTGGCAGGGCAGACCTGACTTCTGAGCAGAGATACATAATCAGGGCTGCTAACCATAGTGTGTGGATGGGAGGGTCATCAGCTGAGCCAAGCATCCCTCTATAGGGGGGAGGGCGTCTCAGACTATTTCTAATCCTGGCTTGGGGATTAGGGGGGGGAGGCAGGCCTTTATCCTGTCACTGCCAGCCTCATCAGCAGGGCCCAGAGAAGCTCCTTCTTCCCAAAGATCAGTGGACATACTGGTCTCAATCCAGAGAGAAAGAGGAGAGCACTAGAGCTCCACTAGCTGAGGAAGAATAAGTGAGGCAGAAAGGTACTAGAGGCCTGCTGGCCACGGTCCCCAAGGGATTAGTAATGCCTCCTGGAGTGGCCATCAGATGAGCCTCAGATTAAAAGTCAGTAACACTGCAAGTAAGCAATGCCAAGGGCTCCATTCACCAAGAGCTTACTATCATCAGCCGAACCTGTGGCCGCTGTGGCCTTCAGGACCTTGGCATTATCACATCAAGTTCCCATGGTTGATGTCTAAGGGCAAAAACCCAGAGAAAAACCCCTTGGGAGCTATGAATCTCTGCAGGAGCTTCCAGAATAAAAGGACCACAGACACTCAGCTGGAGGCATCCAGGACCAATTCTCCCAGCTAAAACATGGGAACATGGAGTAAGAAATCTATTCAGATCGAAGACCTCATCTGAACTGATGACAAGATGGATCATCTCAGGAGCCTGGTGCAGATTAGCCAAGGACCAGTTCAGCTGTCAAGACAGGCTACATACTTGCTTGCAGAACTTTAGCAAAGGGCATCCAAATTACTTCGAAAAATATTAAGTGAACCATGTAGCCAACACACTAAATACTGATATTTAAAACATGTCTATAGAAGAGCTGGAGTAACGGCTCAGTGGCTAAGTATACCTGTTGCTCTTGTAGGACTGGGTTTGCTTCACAAACCCAGATGGTGGCTCACAACCATGTATCTGTAACTTTAGTTCAACGGGTCTGAACTAGAAGAAGAGGGTGCCTAGTCCTCATGGGCACGAGGAACACAAGTGATACACACACATGCATGCAGACGCTCATACACATAGAGAAATATTTTTTAAAAAATTAAAATGTGCATACAGAATTTTTTAGGAGAAACGGCACCTTCATTTCTAGACCTGCTCTTAGCCTTGCAATTTGTACCGCAAAGGCAGCAGGGCTACCTTAGCTCCCAGGAAGCCTGGCTCTCCTTGGGGAGGGAAAACACCTGGAAACCCACAGCAGGATCTAGCAAGAGGCCATTAAGGACTCACCTCCAGGAATGTCCCAGGCACCACTTTCTCCAGGGGACAAAGGTCTCACTTGAGGGCGATTCGATCGGAAGTTGGGCAACACTACTTTATCCAGGTCAATGGAGAGCAGCTTCTGATGTTTCCAAAGATTACTTCCAGGAAATAGATTAAAACAAAAAAAGATAAGCAGCTGTTCTCACCTAGGATGCTTAGCTGATACACAATAAACTGCAAGGACCACAGAGGGCAATGTGAGACCCTCCACCTCTGGTAACCTGACCACCAGCAGAACAGGCAGAGTATGTGACCGCTTCTAGGTCCCGAGAAAGGCACCAGTGAGGTCCATGGCTGAAATTACAGTACCCGAGGAAGGTCTGTCCTGTGGGCTATAACACAGCCCACCCAAGCCCACTTCTGTTTAACACAGGAACACTGCCAAGCAAGGCCAGAGGACAGTCCAGGCTGGAGCTCTGGAGGAGCAGAGGTCTGAAGGTGTCATGGAAGGCTTTTCTGAGGCTCCAAGTAATTACACCCTGCTTTCTGCAAAGCAATGCAGAGAAGGAACTCCACAACCACCACCCAGGAAATGGTGCCAGACCGACTGGTCTGTGGATCAAGAGAGACCAGCACCCGCAATGAGAATAGGGCAGATCTGCAAGTAATCAAATATTGAAGTACAGGTGAGCAGGAGATTGGCCTGCCTATGGTAACCACCAACAAAACATGTGCTGAAACTGTGGGTGCTCAGGTGTGAGTGAGGCATTACTCATCTCTGCTTCCTCTGCAGGAAGTCGGTGAGGCCAGTGCAAGCAGAGCTGAAGAACAGTGACTGATGTACTGTGAACAGCCATGGGCAGCCCATTGACATCTTAGGGAGAGCTAAGGATACCAATGGAAGGAAGATACTGGAAATGAAGAATTCCTTATCTTCCTATAGTCAGTCCACCTAGAAATTGTTGGTCTATGTCTTCTTTACAGTCCCAGCAACAGTAACAGAAGCAGCCAGGCAGGAAGCTTGTCACTGGTGAAGGGTGGGAGAGCCCCCAGAGGCTCCTGGCCAGCTCTGACACAGCTGCAGCACAGCCTGTTCTGCATGACTTAATGCTACTGCTCAGGATTAATATGTCTGAAAAGTTAACTGACAAAGTCACAAAACCCATGGCCTCTTACCCATGGCTTCCCAAGTGTGTCGCTAAAGGGACATTCTAACAGTGTCCTGGTCTGGAGCTGCTCCTGGGGACTGAGTGCACTTTGCAGTGGGCACTGAGGTAAAAGCACTTATTTACCACAGAAGTCTCACAGCACTCTGAGGGACAGAGGGTCTACCTTGAGTCAACGTTCCCCCAGCAATGACTGCTAAGGACACCTGATACCCAGCCAAGAACTGGGAAAAAGCTTCACCTCACAGCAATAGAATGTGCCCTTAGCATAGCCAATGACAACCTGTAGCTGTCTAACATTGGTACAGAATCTTCTAGAGATTCAGAATACATACTGACCTAAGTTTCTGAAAATAATTTCCCTCAAGATGTGACATGTGAGATAAGGGAGCAGTGCAGGGGTGTGGTAAGGAGGGGGTTGCTGAGAGTAAATCAAAATGAAAATTTAGGAGCTGGGCATTATCAGCACCCTGGATAGACTTAGAGCGGGAGGGAATTATCTGATGTGGCCAGCCAGATACCAGAAGTGCTGTTATCTGTCCTTGGAGCCTTCAGCGCACACCGGGAGAAGAACTGGGCTTCTGGCACTCTAGCTAACATGGCTGCCCTTCGAGCATGAACTGATGGCCATGTCTAGAATGTAAAGTCTGCTTTGAATGCTAAGGTAACAGAAGGTTCTAAATAAATAAGGATTCAAAACTCGAAATATATTCTAAGCTTTAAATGATGCAGGGTGCCTGCAATGGAAGAGCACTCCTCAATTAAAGGTTCAGGAAGAACACTGCAGCTAAAGACCAAGCCTCTGTATAACTTTGTGTGTGAGAGTGTACACACGTGCCTGAGCATGTGGAGCACGGAGGTCAATAGGGTGTCTTCCTTGCTCTTGAATTATTTAGGCAAAAGGGCTCTCAAGGCACCTGGGGCTTGCTGTTTCGACTAGCCTGGCTGGCCAATAGGCTGCAGGCACTCTCCTGTTTCCACTCCCCGACATGTGATTACAGGTGTATGCTGCTGGACTCAGCTTTTAAAAACAGTGAAAAAACAAAAAACAAAACAAAACAACAACAACAAAACAAAACAAACCCAAACATACAAAAGCCAAACCAAGCCAAACCAAACCATGGGTTCTAGGGATCAAACTCAGTGCTTGGCAAGCACTTTGCTAAGCCACCTCCATGATACCAGCTGTCTTGTTTTCTGTGACAGATATTCTAAGACATGGTCCTTGAGCGAACCCTGAGGACCTGAGCTCATGGTGATGATAAAGCATGCATGCATGAACACCAGGCCAGGTTGTCTCCTTCTCACAGAATGAATAGGGTTCCCACTCTGTCTATGCCACATCTGTCCATCACTGACCCAAGCATAGCGGCAGCCATGAAAGGGGAGGAAGAAGAGAGGCAGGACGCTGCTTTCTAAGGAAGTCTATGTACGCCGGGAGGGGCTGAGAGGGGAGCATCCACTTGCCCTGCAAGAGTATGTCTGCCAACTAGCTCTGGGACACCAGGCCCTGTTAATTTTCCCCTATCTTGTCCTGCTTTGGCAAGATACTAGAGAGAGAAAGGAAGAGGAGAGCAAGGTGGATAAACAGCTTGACATGGCCTGGCTGGAGAGAAACTGCAGTGGGAACTCAGGTCTGAAAATCTGAGAAGAATGAGGCAGATGAAGATGTCAGGTGAGAGGCAGAGCAACACAAGGGCACATACAAGCGCAGCACTGTGGACAAAGCCCACAGCCCACAATGCACACACTTGTGGGTGGACTGCACAGAAGAAGCCAGACCTCCTAGGTGCAGCTTCAGCCCGGGATGCAGGAGCAGAGACCTACCTGCACTCCACACACAACACCTTGGATGGGGTGCACAGCTGCAAATGACTGCTCCCAGACCCCCAACTGGAACCAGAGCTTAGCTTCTGCTTAAGTGACAGCACTTGGCTGGACCCCACCTTTCTTTCCAAAGCACTGTAATGCCGGACCCCACCAAGATCAATATGGGGGGTACTCATTTCCACAACTGTCAGAAAATGAGAGCTAGACCAGATTATTTAACAATGATGTCAGCAAAATTGTATTTGCTCTATTAAAAAATGAGTCATGGGCCCCAGGGGAACAATGAGGAAAACACAGGCAGACACTGACCTGGGCGCCGTCTCATTCAAAGGCTGTGGCTTGGCCCATGACAAGTGTGGACAGGCTGGAAGGGGCCGAGGTTTCGGGTCTCCCAAGTGGGCCTCAAGAACTTTGGAGTAGCGATGAAGGTGGTTTCCTGTGGTTAGCAGCAGTAAGAACAGAGCAGGGGATCACCGTTGTAATAATACAGGAGAGAAGGTAGCTTTGAGTGACTGTACCTTTCGTCAGCCAGCTCACTGTTCTGTCAACCTACCCGCCACAGGGTGCCTGGTGCCCTTCAACACAGCCACACTGTGTGCAGGAGTGCTGCTACTGAACCTTTGCAGACTATCGAGCACACACAGAAGGCCACCAAGGACAGTGCCACAGAAAAAATGCTTTTCTCCAATACTTAACTCCCTGGCCAAGAAAGCAAACCAATTCCATTTCTCTTTCTCTCTCTCTCTCGGCTTTTGGTTTTTTCGAGACAGGGTTTTCCTGTGTAACAGCCCTGGCTGTTCTTGAACTCTTTCTGTAGACCAGCTGTCTTCGAACTCAGTCGCCTGATTCTTCTATCTCTCTATGCTGGGATTACAGGCATGTGCTACTAGGCTCAGCTGATTTTTTACATTTAAATCAGTGCTACCCCACAATGTAGCCACCCACACACTGGCACTGGGCAAATGGAATGGGTGCCACACATCTAAATAATTTTTAAAGCATTAGATTGAAATATATTATGAAAATGAATTTTACCTTTTCTGTTTTGTGTGGTATATGTTCATGTGTGTGCATAGGCCAGAGATTGATGCTGGATGTCATCCTCTAAATTATTCTCATGGAATCTGGAACACACAGATTCAGCTAGACTGGCTGGCCAGTGTCTTAGCTCACTCCAAAGCTGAGGTTACAGACACGCTCTGCTGCATCCAGTGTTTCTAAGGCTGCTGAGGGATATCTGGTTTTTTGTTTTTTGTTTGTTTTTTGAGATAGGGTTGTGTAGACTTGGCTGTCCTGGACTTGCTTTGTAGATCAAGCTGGCTTCGAACTCAAGAGATCCACCTGCCTCTGCCTTCCCAAGCGCTGGGATAAAAGGCACGTGGTACCACTGCCCGGCTGCTGAGGGAGGATATGAACTGAAGTTTTCATGCTTTCTGGCAAACACTTTGTCAACTGAGCCACCTCCCCAGCCCTCCTTATACTTTAATGTAGCTGTTGGGATTTCTTTCTTCAGTTTTGCTTTCTTTTATTTTGAGATAAGGTCTCACTATTAAAAGACCACTCTGGCCTCCATTTAGTCTCTTCCATTAGCCATCCAAGTGCTGGGATCATAAGCATACAACACCACATCTGTCTGCTACTATAGAATTTGGGCAGTGCTACAAGGAAGGGAACATTTGGTTCTTTGAGCACATGAACACCAACCCACTTAGACCCTGAAGTGCAGGCTCACCTCATATGGCCCAAGTGACCTGAGATAACTGTTTAAGCTCTCTCCTGCCTGTCTCTTCATCTGCACACAAAGAGCAATACTGTTCCTTTTACAAGATTACTGAGAGACATTCTTGAGTTAATCCTTACAATGCCAGCCTGGTGATGACTCAAGGGCTAAGAGTGTTGCTGTCTTGCAGAGAACAGGAGTTCAGTCCCATCACCTACGCTGGACAGCCTCCAGCTCCCTCCAGCTCTGTGGGGCACCAATGCCTTCTTTTGATCTCCCCAGGAACTTGCACACATACACACATTTCCCTCGTACACAAAAATAAGATATTTTAAATGATGCTGGACCCTGGGAGAATACCCATACACAGGGCTCACAATTCCTGTCAACCCTGAGATGAGGTAGGTGGGCTATCAGCAACCACTTGGAAGAATTCACAGCATGGCCTGCTACTGGCAAGTAGTAGTATGTCTTGACGCAGCACTGAACTGACTCAAGTCCCTGCTGGGACACCATGAGAGATACTCACCTTCCATCCTTTCAGGAGGGGCCAAACCAGCTCCACTGGGTGGGCGCTGCCTATTCCCTGAATGGCTGAGGCTGGGAGGGGTCACGCCATATGATGTGTACTGAAGGAGCGCATCCAGAAGCCAAAAGCAGTCTGCAGAGTCAACAGGCACACTACTTAGGATCCAATTTTCAAAAGGGAATCCCTCCAGAAAAATTGAAGAACACTAGCTCCCATAAAAAGGGGGAAATTGAGGTTTAGAAGCCAGAAGTTTAGGTTAATGTAAAGCTGATACCCCCAACAGGCTCTTCTACTTTTTATAAGAATGCTTTCTCCACAGGCAGAGTTCCAGTCCACCCGGACAGTCTGTTCCAGCACCAGCTGACTGCAGGCGGTTTTTAGTCTATGTCCCAGGGCTCTGGGCAGCTTAGCACCACTGTGACTAGACTGGACCGCCAGCCTGAGTGTCACACAGCTCTGGACAGCTCATGGGCAAAGACAGAACAGGGTTCATTCAGAGACAGCAAGACCATGTGACAACCACTGAAAAAAGAATGGCCTCTACAAAAAGAGCTCCAAGGGCATGAGCTGTCTGTCATCAACGATCTGAAACATGCTGGGAACAGGAAATAGGTTTGAACTGAGGGAACATACATGGGAAGGTAAATTCAAGATTAGGAGAAAGTCAATTATTTGAGTCTGAGGTTCTAACCAAGATTGGTCAACTCTTTTCCAAACTTTCAGAATCTGAGAATATGAACAACTCTTACTCAGAGCCTCACAAAGGCTCCTTCCTAAGGAGGCTGCCGATGCTCCTATGCTAAACCTGGTCTCCCTCTGTCCACTCCCTCCCTCCCTCCCTCCCTCCCTCCTACCCCTATTTACCCAGCCCAAATCCCATTAACACCTATTTGGACTACAGCATCTTCAGGAGTGGGAAAGGTTGTTAAGTACTCTGCACTAGGAAGAGCATGCACTACTGGCCAAGTGCCAAAAGCCCCAAGGACCCAAAGAGCTGCCGTCTGAAATGTACAGGCACGGACAGTCTCTTTAGGCATTTAAAATTTTAATGAAGACTCTTACCAGGAAAGCTTAGACCTTAAAGAGAATTTCTGTGGAAATAAAACATTAATCTCCTATCTGCTGTGACTTTAAACCTAACTTCTCATTTTAAAAAATAAAGCAAATCATATTGTTAGCTACTGAAATCCAGCCGACATCAACCTGAAACTGGGGAAAGGTGCGACATCCAGCACGTGCCCATGTCACCACTGTCTGAGCACCCCACAGTGTCCAAGACAAGACTCGAGTCCTGACTTCACAGCATCTTCCCAGATAAAGACCTGCAGCGTTTCCCCTGCTCCATCCCCAAAGTGAGAAAATGAAATCCGTACCCAAGCACGGACCTCCAAGTGAGCCAAAGGAGGTATAAAAGAGAACTAACTCTGCTCTCTTTGCTTCCTGCCCTTGAGAAAATAACAGAGGCCCCTGACTGACAAAAGCTCTCAGCTTAGGGGAGTGCAACAAACAGGGCTTCTGAGACAGATGTCTGGGAAGAGAGGCCAGACCAGAGAATAAACACACATAACTTAGCAGGACGCCTGAGGACAAAACCGCGTCAACTGGGTTAAAGAACTTCCTACTAAACAGGTGACAGAAACTCATGCCTGTCACAGTCAGATAGGAAAACAGGTGGAATACTGATGCCTGTTTTAAAAGTCTGTGTCCTTATGTATTAATCTTCAGTTATATCTAGAAATATCCCGGCAATCAAAGTACCCAGGACTCTTATGTCTGGCTCCTGTAGGCAAGTACCTATTCATTCTCCAGCTTCTGGCCAGTATCATTCCAGGGACAAAGGAGAGAGGACTGTGTACCCAAATCACAAAGCCCATGGGCTGCTCCTTCTCTTTTATGGACTTGCTGGGTCCTGAACCCAGGGCCTTGCATGTCTGAGGCAAGGGCTCTGCCACTGAGCTTCAGCCCAGTCCTCCTTTGTGCTTTCTTCTTACCCTTCTGTCTGTGACTGTCATCCAAGCAGTTGGAGTCTCCATACAGCACAATACGACCTCCACCTTCAGTTGGAATCTGATAAAGCCCCAAAATGGGAACATTTTCAACAACTGCTGTCTCTTGTTTTAAGACCTCCAATCCTGCAGTAAGAATGAGAACAGTAGAGTGAGTTCTCCTGAGGAAATTACTGATTTTCTAGTTGCCACTTGACCTGAGATTTGCCCTACCTGACACAAGACTAGTAAAATCAACATTCAGTCAAAAGAGTGCAAATCTTTACAACAGGGAAGCAGTATTAATTTTGATTTTAACAAAATCCAGCCCCCACAAAACTAGTATCCACAGTGCAGTGTGCACTGACACCACAGGCTCGATGCTGCATTATGTGAGAGGGACACACGCAGCTAACAAACATGTGTCCGTCCACACATCATTTACATCTAAGATTTGACGAAGCACATGCCTTAGCAATAGCACCTCTCGCCTGCCGAGCAGACCGCATAACCTGAAACGTTTAATGAGCCGAGATGTAAAAAGTAACAGTGCCCTGCAGCTGCCAACAGTGGTCACACTGTGTACCCTAAGAGCAAGGCTTGCCTCAGCACTAGGTGCCAGAGAGCATCAGAATCCAGCACTGTGCCTGCTTACTGCTCATCAGCTCTGAAATGCCTCACCTCTGTGGAACAAAATAAGAGAGTTAACAGAACAGACACAGATAACACATTTAGCCTCATGGCCAGAAAAGTTTTATTATTTGGTTGGGTTTTTTTTTTTCCTTTTATTTCCTTTTCTTTTTCTTAATGTTCTCTTTTGATTGAATTATGAGCCACAGTCTGAGCCATTTTTTCCTTTTCTTGTTCTGTTTTTCCTTTTTTGGTAATACTGGGGCTTGAACATAGGGCTCGGTAAACACTCTACCACTGAATCCCACCCCCACCCTATTTCTTTCTAAGTCTGATAAAACAGGGTATCATGCTAAGTCACCCAGGCAGTCATCAAGCTTGTGATTCTGCCTTAGCTGCATGAATAGTTGGGATGACAGGCCTGTGCCACTTTGGTTAGCAATTTTAACTTGCTGAGCTTTGAAAATAAGGCCTTTTCTGCTCTAGAGTAACATGCACCACAAAGTCCTACCTTGTATCCAAAGACTACCCAAGTTAACACCAAGCAATTGACTTTTAGACTGAACTATAACACCAAGTAAAGCATGCATCATTAAATCTATTTTGATTACCCCCTTCGCCAAAACGCTGAACTGCAGGAGGCAGCAAGCAAGCTAGGAGGCCATGGCTCTTAGCCCTGGAGCATGGCAAGCCTCTGAGAGCAACATTTACAAAGGACTAACTTATGATGAGTTGGGCCAACACTGAGCAGATAAAATCACTGTGCTTAAACTGTGGCCTCAAACAGTTAAGTTGAGAAACTTAGTTTCATCATTTTCAACTGATAAAACTGTCTTCCTATTACAGAAAAACAGCCATCTTGACAGTGGTGTGGCCAGTCATTCTGAAGACAGGCCATCAGCGTTCAGGAGGAAATGGCTCCTTCAGCTCATGTTCACAAGCTGTCATGTGAGATACATCAGTCTCCTGGAACTTAGCAGAGATAAGACATGTCTTACAGCTCAGAATCCCAGCTCTGGAGTGACAGCCATAGAAGAACGTTCTGTGGTCCTGTCCCACTGCTTTGTACCTAACTTTCAAAACCAGAGGCAGTCTGGTTTGTCCCTGCTCTCCTCTCCACTCAGCAGGTAGGCTCTGTGTACTCAGTGGTCTGTCATTTACACTAGGGGCCTGGCCCAGGCTTGAGGGATGCTTGCTACAGGTAAACACAGACAAACAGCAAGCCTCCTGAAAGGGAAGACAGTGTTTTCATCAGGTTAAGAACTCTCAAAATTTATTCCCAGTATTCAGGAGGCACACACAGGTGGATCTCTGTGAATTTGAGATCAGTCTGGTCTACAAAGCGAGTTCCAGGTCAGCCAAGACTACACAGAAAAACCTTGTCTTGAAAAACCAAGCCAACCAACCAACCAACCAACCAACCAACCAACCAACCAACCGAATAAAACCAAAAACCAGAAGCAAAAAGAATAAAAAACAAACAAACAAACAAACAAACAAAAAACTCCAAAGATCTTAACTCTAAAGAGATTATGATATAGCAGTGTGTCAATCACAGAAGAACCCTTAGACTGTGACAAAGACAATTTTGAGCCACATTCTGAAGAAACCTCATTTCTTTTGCAGATCACACACATATATTCAAATTATCAGCAAGACTTTGTCTTGCCCATTTTGGGATCCCCCCGGAGTCCATGCCTCAGTAGGTACTGTATAATACTGCAATGAATTTTACCAGGAATCAGAACAGATGGAAGAGAAGGCCCAAGCCTTCTAATAACATTCCTAATGCCCAATAAAAGATGCAGAAGCGGGCTGTGAGGTACACCCAAGGATGCACTGAACACCACTGAACTAGATGCTTCAGAAGAGTGAGTGTAGTAGATGAAGTACACAGTAAAGCTGGTGGGGCGGGGGGCCGGGGAGGGGGGGAGATAAAGGACAGGAGAGGCCTGTGCCCTTTCTTTACCTTGATCCTTGAAAGTCTGTGTGATCACGACACCATCTTCTGGAAACTTGGCGATGCTGCACCCCGACGCATAATACACTGGAAAACAGATGCTCACCATTAAGGGAGCAGAGATGCCCAACACTCGACTCACTGACCCAGCATGCATTTCCAACATGCTCCACATCACTCATATTTATTTTTAAAGATGTTACTCTGAAAAGACAAATGGCTACTGCCTGTTGCACATCAACTAGAAGCAATCATTTCAAACTCCAAGTGAAAAATGCTGGCAACGTATGTTTTCTAAACATTTTCTTACAGTATATCAACACTTTGTTTGTTGAAAACAGTTTTGTTATATAACCCAGAGTCACCTTCTTGGCTTCTAAGTGCTAGGATCATGGGTATAAGCCGCTATGCCCTTATGTGATAAGGATAGAACCCAGGGCTTTGTGAGTGCTAGGTAAACACTCTATCAACTGAGCTACATGCCCAGCTCATTTTTGATGGTGCTAAGCCTGAACCTAGATCCTTTCACACGCAAGACAAGTGACCTCTGAGCTATGGTCCCCGCCCTACGTATATTTTTGAAAACACTGACTAGTCTTCCTACACTACAGGTCATTTATGAATCCAATCTCTCTCTCTGAAACCTAGACTTCACAAGCATGTAGCCCACCCTACCAGCTTCTGCCAACTGCATGCCTCTACACACAAACACAAAACCTTACTGTCATGGTTTGCCAGGACAAATTCCCCTTCATATAGGCCGTCACTGAACCCCATATTCCATACAGACAGCAGCTCATTCAGAGCTGGGATATTGGCTCCTCCAGTATCTGGCATCCACCACTGCCTGTAAAAGTGGCAGCAAAAGAGAAGGCAAGAATTAAAATCCTCCCATACACTTCCTCTTTCCTTGGAAAAACCAGGGTGTCTCTGTCACAGTCCAGTCCACACATACATACAAAAGTGTCAACTGGAACAAGCTGTTTGGTTTGAGAAATATGCAAACCTACTGCTCCAGCCAAATTGTATGCTGCTCCCCACAGACAGTACTTCACTCGAATGCAACCCAGACAGGCCTCGTCTAGATCTAGCCAGAGCAAAGATGCAGAAGTGAGAAAGGAGGACAGAGAGGCTAAAGAAAGCCCACAACACAACACTAACATTTCCAACACTCTAGCCCCCAGTGCTTAGCAGTCACCCATACAGGATGTCTCTCTGAGTAACAGTTCCTTACATGCATGTAAATTTCACATGTTCAGCATGAAGGATGCAGGACAGAACAGCATGAGACAGAAACCAGAGCACAGTGTCTGGGCTCAGTGAGGGAAGACAATGACCCCTTAATGAGCACTGAGTCCAGAAACCTGTCTTTCTTGTACGCAGACAAGAGCTTTCTCTACCCACACTCCTCTACCAAGAAGGACCACCCCAAGTTAAAACAGTCGCACAAGAGCTTGCTAGGGGAACTGTTATGCAACTGTACCTTGTGTTTTCATCATAAAACTTCACTTTTCTCATAACAGAAGTGTTGTACCAGTCACTGAAGATGACAAGGGAAAGGCCATTGTCCACATCCCTCCTCAGCTTAGCAATCTCCTCAGGGAAGTACTCTTCCTCACTGTCCACCATAAGCAAAGTGCCTGATGGAAGAAATGCAACAGTTGGGAACTGTTACTGCTGAGTGGCAGAAGATAATTCAGAAGCACCATCTCTCACCGGTGCCCTGCCTCTAGGAGTCTGGTTGGTGCCACCCTATACCACCACAAGAGAAGATGAGACACTCAGGGCCAGGGTCCAGCAAGCCATAAGGATCAGCTAACTCTGCTCTTTGGTTTTCATATATATAAAGATTTTTCATTTACTCAGGAAAAGAGTAATGCATAGTGATAGTATAAGAAACAAACAAACAAACAAAAAAAGACTGAAGGCTGGAGAGATGGCTCAGAAGTTAAGAGCACTGGCTGTTCTTCCAAAGGACCTGAGTTCAATTCCCAGCAACAACATGGTTGCCCATAACCATCTATAAAGAGTTCTGGTGTCACCTTCTGGCCTGTTGGCACACACATAGAAAGAATACTATATAAAAAATAAATCTTTGAAGAAAAAAAAAAAAAAGACTGAGCCAGCAAGATGGCGCAGAGTGTAAAAGCTCCTTCCACCAAACTTGAATTCAATCCCTAGGATCAAAAGGAGAGCTGACTCCTCTAAGTTGTCCTCTGACCACACACACGCTTGAAATAAACATAATAAAAATAATAAAGAAAAAAAAAAGACTACAAGTATCTCTGTTCACAATCAGCTCTGTACTCAGCCAAGAGTCCCAGCCACCAGTGAGCACGAGCACCACGGGGAGTCTCACCACTTGGACACGGGGACTATCCCAGATTCCCTTTATTGGCGCATCAGCAACCACTGTGGGAGTATTCAGCACACGTCCAGCAAGGCAGCTCACCATATTGTGTCGCGTCAAAGCATGTGAACGGGGCCCCGAGCACTTCCACGAAGTAGCCCATGCTGCGCAGATGCTGGTACATGTCCCTGAAGTTGGTGTGGACATGGTCGCCATTCCTGAAAAGCAACAACCACAGCGTTCAGATGGCCACTCTCTGCAAGTCACAACAGGACCACAGAGCTGTTCCTAGGAGCCCAGATGCCAGCCTTTCCAGGGTTGCATCATCTCGGTCAGACAAGCTAAAGCGCTGACAAGAGAGAACTGAGTGCACGGCACGTGAGATGGTGAGATGATGCAGAGACAAGGCTCAGCACGTCCTCAGCAAAGCTGGAGCGACGGCTCGGAGGTTAAGAGCACTGGCTGCTCTTCCAAAGGTCCTGAGTGCAATTCCCAGCAACTACATAGTGGCTCACCACCATCTATAGTGTATTCTGGTGCCCTCTTCTAGCTTGTACGCGTACATGCAGGCAGAATACTGTATAAAAAAGAAAAATAATAAATAAAAAAGAGGCCTGAGCAGTACTCAGAGGCAGCCATTAACTTACTAGTTGCACTTGACAATCAGCACAGGGATGCCAGCAGGACTGGCACGCTGCGCAGGTTAAGCAAAATTCCCTATCACCTTGGCTTGCTTTCCTTTCCAAGCATGCTCACTTTTCCTCCATACAGATAGATAAAATTGTCTATGCTCCTCGCAGAAAAACCCAAAGCCCATCTCCTCCATAATGACCACTTGACAGGCTCCTGTGCAAGCCCACGGCCTTGCCTGATGTCAGTCTCCCCTATTCGTATTACCTATCTGATCCGGACCCACCACCTGTCTTTCAAAAAAGACCTTAATTAGAAATAAAAAAGGCAACTCTTACCCTGAATCAGGATACTGACCCTAGAATCCTGGTTAAGCTAGCATAATAGCACAGACCTTTAAGCCCAGCACTAAGGAGGCAGAGGCAGGCAGATCTCTGTGAGTGCAAGATCAGCCTAATATGTGGAATAAGAAATCATGTCTCAAAAAAAAAAAAAAAAAAAATCAAAAATAAAGCAAGCAAAACAAAACAAAATCCTGGTCAAGCAGCTTGATACGTCCCTTCTGCCACACTTTCAACATGGGGCCTAAGCTTCACTTTACACTTGAAACCAAGAGAAAGGTGGCTTAGATGTCCTGCAGGAGCAACAAGCAGGACAGTGTGTGTGAGGGCAAGGAAGGGAGGCAACCCAGCCTTGGAAGTCATGCTGGCCACACAGGTTCAGCACGATGAACGGTCTGAAATAAGCTGTGGGGAATGCTTGCTTTCAAATGACCATGGTGGCAGACATAGCAGATGAAATGCAGGGAAGCAAGAACAACAGAACCAACACTTGTCAAAAGGACAGAGACACCATCCAGGCCTAAGTCAGAACCAAAGAAAGGCCACACATGGGAGGATGTGGGGACAGAGCCTGACAGTGCCAGCTGACTCAGTGGTAGACAGGGAAACAAGACAAAAGAGGACAACGTCACAGTGTCTGCCACAGACGTGCATGTTTGGAGAAGTCAGTGTCTCCCAACAGTGGCAGAAGAGCCCTAGGGTGGCAGGGCGCAGGCGAAGCTGCTGCTCACCAGTCAAGAGGATCATTCTTCATCCGCAAGTTGTCCCTGGGAAAGTAGCCTGGAGGGTAGCGGAGGTTGTGGTACTGGTCCCAGAGGACTCTCTTGCTCCGAGGAGGGGTGGGAATGATCTTCACCTTAATGGGAAGCTTCACTGTGGAAGTGTGCTCTGCACTGTTTTTTGACTAAAAAAGAAAATGGATAAAACAGAAACTTGAAAGGAACACCTTTCTGAAAAAAAACTTAGTTTAAGTTTTAAAGTACCCTTTCCTCTTTTTCTTTTGTTTTTGAGATAAGATCTCAAACTCAGGATCTTTCTGCCTCAGCTTCCAGGTGGTGGGATTACATGCAGCAGTACCATACCAAACTATAAAGGTTGTTTCTATTTACCCATTTAACTCACACAATTTAAAATACAAGAATGTGTGACACTAACATTTGTTCATATGCTGCAATGAACTCTTTTCAAACTCAAGAAGAGCTGAAGCTTTGAAATGCAGGCATTCTTGTCCTAAAAGCCACCAGAGCCAGGCAAGGCCAACCCATATCTCCTTCCTGGGAGACCAATTTCAGATGTACTCATTTTGAGCTTACAATCAGGCCCAAGAAGGTCTGGTTTGCTGATATAGCAGGAGAACATGAAGCAGAGTGAGGCCCTGGTCCATGGCTCATGCCCAATGAGGCTAATCCATTAAATGGTTCATTAAATGGAGACTCTCAGCTCTGAATCTGCTTCCCACCTCTGCTCTCCTGGAAGGAGCTGGTAAAGGGTAAAGAAAAACAAGCCACTTCCTGGTGCACCCTTACTTCCGTCTCTGCCGGGGAAGCCACTGTGATCATGATGTGGCCCTGAGCGATGCCTTCCCAGGAAGCTGCCTTCTTGGTCACAGAAATGGAGATGGCCAGGTAGCCTGACCAAGGCCATAACACTGAGGAGTAGGAGAAGGCCACTTCAATGTTGTCTCCATTCTGTGGTAAATAGGGCCGCCACTCAGGCTGCAGGAAAAAGAAAGCAGGCCAACAGTGAAGTGAATGGTGTGGATGCAAAAGTGAATTCTAGCTGAGCTAAGCTGCCTGTTGAGGACTATCTCAGTGCGCAGGGTAGATGGAGTCTTGGACGCAGACAGGCTGTCTGTGGTCCGCAGCACCACTGCTGTGGGTGTTCTGCAAGGTTATAAAACTCTGCCATCCCACAAGAAACAGGATGCACTTGTCAAGAGTTCCCTGAGAAAGAACTTGTATCACATGAAAAGAACCGACACAAGTTATACCCTCAGACCTGTCACAGACGCCAGCTGTCACCAAACAAACCTTTCAACTAGTGAGGGGCACCTGGAGGAAGGTCTGTGCACTGGCTGTATGTGACTATCCTGCTGTGTGACTTGCACATCCCATGGTGTGGCACACACACACACACATCCAACAGGCCAGAAGAAGGAGACATAAAGAAATCACCTGGAAACCATGCAGACCCAAAGTACTAACTCCCTCACAAGCCACAGAATCACAGAACAAGGGAACTGCCCAAGTAACTTGGCATAAAGCAACAATAACAAAAAGTTCTGAAAAACACCTGTAGGAAATAGTACCACAGACCCAGCTGTAATGACTGTGCTTAGGCCACAGATTAGCAACTAAGAAAAAAAATTTACCTTCCATCCATCTCATATGCAACAAACACTGACAGATGAGCAAATCCAATGTTTAATCACCGAATTAGTACAGTGTTAGTATGACTGTATATGAAAAGTACAGAATTAGTATAGATATAAAACTGACTTTACTATACCTCTGTGGGATGGTTTCTAATATCTCAAAAAACAGAAAAAAAATCACTGAAGATGGAAATTCAACGATATCAAAATACAAAACTTTTACAGAAGTGAGGATTAATACAACAACCCCTGTAATTCATATCAGTGAACAAGAAAACAATGGCCTGTAGGTGGAGTGGTGTGGGGAACTACAAAAAACCAAACCAAACCAAAGAAAGCCAGCAACAGCTCTTTTCTAAGTGCAGAGACACTGTAAGAGCAGCAGGGGGAACTCCAGTTCCAGCAAAAGCAGGCAAGGAAACACAAAGGTAACTGGCACTAAGAGACTTCAGTAAACACAGAGACTTCAATCAACACCCATAGAGCTGCTTTACAAGCTTCACTAAGCACAGCACCTAGTTCTAAAGTCCCACCCCCACCCACAGGCAACGCCCACACACCAGACTAAAGCCTTTTATGAAAAGGAGTAAAGGACTGAATGACGCATAAGGAACCCTGAGAACATTTCACTGAGAAAAGCCAGTCATAGCAGGACACGGACCACGAGTCCTCTAGAATAGACTGTTTAGAGCAGGCAGAGCCAGAGACGGAAAGCAAACTGAAAAAGGTGTGATACATACCTTCAAGCCCAGCATTTGGAAAGCAGAGGCAGACAGATTTGTGAGTTTGAGGGCAGCCTAGTCTGTATAGCAGTTCTAGGGCAGCCAGGGCTACACAGAGACCCTGTCTCAAAAAAAAAAAAAAAAAAAAAAAAAGAAAAGAAAAGAAAAGAAAAGGAAAAAAAAAAAAAAAGGAAAGGAAAAAGCAGACCGATGGCCACAGGGACCAGGGAGGAGGAAGGGCAGAATAAATGCTGTACCCAGTGAGTTCTAGATGCAAGGCTGGTATAGCAAAGTGAACACACTAACAACACACTCAAAATCTACAAGATCCTCCTGAAATACAGAAATGAGAAAGATGTGTTACCCAGTGCAAGCACGAGGCAGACGTCTCCACAGAGAGCACCAGCAGCACTCTGCTGCACACAACTCTCTTGGGGGTGATTTGCAGTAACACCTCCACCCTGACCGGGGTTCTCATTCAGGGAGCGCATGCTGAGGAGATAACTTAGAAGAAAAGAAAACTCTATGCGTAACAGCAGAATATTTACAGGTGACAGCCACACCACTGCTCAAGCAAAGACACACAGTGACCAAATGATAACCCAACACCCCATCACGCTGGGACACTGACAGTACACTGTCTATTTTCAGACGCTTACAGTGGAAGAACTGAAATAAATTTCTGCTTGCCACATGGTGACAATAAACCTTGCTCACCACACAGTGACAACAAACAGGACATGCTGTTGCAAGACGGTCTGGTAAAGAACAGTTCTAAAGAGTAGCTAGGTCCTGAAGGTGGAAGTCAATTTTCCATGTTTCCCCTCAGTACCTTATCGCTGTGAAGTCCACACAGTGAGTGGTTAGAAAACAAGAGAAGTCAAATTAAAACAAGAACCTAACCTTCTAGTGTCCAGTAAGAAATAGCGTCAGTCTCATTGGTCGGTCACTATAAAAACTAAAATGTACTCCAACATTCAGAAGCCAAAGCCAGAGACTACGAGGCCTTGACTTTTCTGTACAGGATCAGGTATCTCTTTCTGTACAGGAGCTGCCCACCACCGCTCTGAAGTGTAAGCAGGTGAAAACAGTCCCTCCCACCCTTTCCAAGACAGTTTCTCTGTGTAGCCCTGTCCTCAAACTCGCTCTACAGAACAGGCTGTCCTCAAACTCAGAGAGATGCCTGCCCCTGCCTCCTGAGGCTGGAACTAAGGGCCTGTGCTGCCATGCCATGACAGCCCTCCTGTCTCAACTTCAGGCGGGGTAACTCAGGAGGGGTAACTGAGTACAAAGTTGGGGCCATGTCACACAGAGAAGTTTCACCTTATCCACAATTCTTCCTGTGACTCCCATGCCATTGAGGATGGTGACATTAACGATTGTTGGCATTCCTCCATAGTAGATGGGCTGGGAGCAGTAGGGCCACATGTAGGGACACTCAGTCAGGTCGATGTAGCTAGGACTCAAGCTGAAACAAGGAAGAGAGCGTTACTGCAGACCACACTGGAGAGCAATGGGGAAGCGGGCACCAAGCTGGGCAGCACGTGGAACTGCACGTTAAGGCCCTGCTGGTAGGGCTGCCTGGCTGGCACTGGGGGCGTCCACTGTGCTGCTCCCTGGCTGCTGTGGCAAAGAGCACAGATGCTCAGGAAGAACCTCTCACCTCCTGTAGTCGGGGGCTCTGTCAGCTGCTGTGGCAGCAAACCAGGAACTGACGTTACAGGGGACATTCTTAGAACATACCCACGTATTGGTGCAGCCTGCTGCTTAGTCAACGGGACAGCTCTGCTTGGGGGCTGGACAGGAGGGGAAGCAAAGGAAGCCTAAGTCTGGGTTCCTCTAGACTCCCTGACCATCAGCTTCCTTCCTCACTTAGAGCAGGTCCCTCCGTGTGCTTGCTCTGCTACAGCACACACACACTCAGCTGAGACCCATAGAACCTTCCACCAAAATGCTAAGCCTGGAGAGGTCAGGGCCTGGCATCTGCAGTGTCTGAAATGCATCTGTGCCAGGTCAACACTATTCTTATAAACATTGGTGCCATATATCTATGTGCAGTAGAGAAGACACACAGGAAGTGGATGCAGCAGACAGACAGTGGGCATTTGGCTCTGTTCCTGCTTCATCTTAAACACATCTGGGCAAACTGAATTACTACATAAAATCTCAACATTATCTTTGTGTACATGTTTTCATGTGCAAGTGTTCATGTGATATGCACAAGGAGGCCAGAGGTCAACCTCAGATATTGTTTCTCAGAATCAATGTTCAACTTGTTTTACAGCATATGGTGCCTCACCAGAACCCGAGTCTAACAGATTCAGCTAGACTGGCTGAATAGCAAACTCCAGAGCAAGCCACTGTATTCAGTTTTTTTGTATGTATTGTGGGGACTAAATTGGTGACCTCATGCTTGTATAGCAAATACTTTACAGATTGGGTCATATCCTCAGCTTCCCAAACATCTTCAGGGATATTTTTACTTCTATGGAGAATGATAATCAACATGTGTTAGAGTAAGCCATTTCTCACAGATACCACTTTGTCTCATTCCTCGAGGTTGGCTGTGTGGCTACCATTGTCTGAGTCAATAAAAGTATCTTTCATGAAACTGTTTCATGAACAGTTTAAGTCAACTAGCATGACTGAACTCAGAATTCATGAGCAAGCACAATTCAGGGTCACAAAGAAATAGCATACCATGGCCAAGCAGTGGTCGTTTCAGGAATAAAGGACTGGATTGATGTTAGGAAGGTCACGACCGTCGTCACATCAGTTAAGTCTAACCTGTAGGCACCTTATCAACACTGAACCCATTTATAAAACTTTAAGCATGGTCTCGGTATGAAACACTACAGAGAAGAGCATCTAGGAATTCCTACCATGACACATGCTACAGTGAGTCCCAAAGGAAGCACTGTATTTAGTGAGAAAATACTGCGGAGGAAATGTAGGGACACCACTGGCCCCAGCCTCAGCACTTGACCCAGTCCAAGTGGACAGAAGAGTCAAAAAAAGCTTTAAAAAATTTTAACTATGAGAATGTGTGTAAGTTTATGCACTCAAGTGCACCCTGTGCAGGAGCCTGCAAAAGTTAGAGCACAGATTCCCCTGGATCTGGAGTTACTGGCAACTGTCAGCCACTGTGGATGCTGGGAACCACGCTCGGGTCCCTCCACAAGAACAGTATATACTTTTAAACACTGAGACGTGACGCTAGCACCAACAAAGGCTTAAGAGTTGGTAAGAAAGATAAAACTACCTCTCCTTCCAATTACATGATATGTTAGTATATCCAGAAAACCAGAGAATCAATAAGCAAATTGAATCAAGCCATAATTCAAAAGACAGCAGAATATTAAATTATAAGAATTACATCAACCAGCTAGAGGTTATTAACAAAAGAGAAAAGCTTGGCAATAATGACAATAAAAAGATTAAACACTTAAACTTACCAAACAATGTGTCAGAGTACAGGTGGCAACTGTAAAGCCTCTTTGGAGACAAAATCCTTGAGCAAATAAAAACCTTAGAGCCATGGCAGAGCCAGTATGAGCACAGACTGGGGGACTAGAAAGATGTCTCAATGGTTAGGACACCACTCTCTTCCAGAGACCCTGAGTTCGATTCCCAGCACCCACAGGGGAAATAACAAATGTCTGTAACTCCTATTCCAGGGGACCCAACACCCTCTTCTGACCTTCATGGGAACTACACACACACGTGGTAGACATGTCCACACGTATGGTGGACACACATACATGCAGGCAAAATACCCACATACATAAAATAAAAGAATAGTCTTGCAGAGGACCTAATTTTGGTTCTCAGCACTCACGCTGTACAGCTCAGTTAACCTGCTTCTTAACTTCAGGCTCAGGGGGCTGGGTGTCCTCTTCCGATCTCCGCAGGCACTGCATTCACATGCACCCCACCCTCTCCTCTCCCTCCCAAAACACAATTTAAAACATATTAAACCATTCTTCTTTGGCTGATTAACCCAATAAAAATGCCAACAAGCTCTCTTATGGAAGAAAGCTCATACACACACACACACACACACACACACACACACACACACACCACACCAAACCAAAAACAAAAAAACATAAAAAACCCTCCAAGAACAGCCAAAAAGACAAACAGCAGGAACCAGCCCTATTGCACATTGAAGCACAAAAGTTCTTTAAGAGAAGAGAGTGGTAGTGGCATGTGGGCAGAGCAGCAGACTGGCACCGAGAACCGAGATAAATCCAAATCCATGTAAAAGTCAAATGAAGGACATAGAACAAAAGTGCTTCAATGGGTCCTGGACCAGAAGGGCCTATGTGGGACCACAGGTGACCTATAGGCCAGACTATGATGCTGTCCAGGTGGTATTTCAGATTGGGCATCTTGAAATGATGCCATTAACATGCTGACATCAGAGAAAGCTGGGAGGAGAACTTCTGGGTTCTCTGTACTATTTCTGAAACTTTGGTGTAAATCTAAAATCATCTCAAAATAAAGTATGTTTTGGTGAAAAACAGTCTCAGACCAATCATGAGAAAACAGCACACATATCCTCATGAAGACAATTTGTAATGCAAGTACCTGGTTCTTTGCTCCAAGAACCAAAACATAAATAACAAAACACAAATTGTCAGGGGCCAACGACCAAAGACCAGGCTAACAAATCACAACGTAGAGACTGGAATAGGAAAAAGAATACAAGGGGAAGCATACAGTCTGAGCGGCTACAGCGGCCTTTTCTACAGAGCCTTACATGTGATTGTCAATAGTTGTGTCAGAGGAGCTAAGCTGTCTTATCAGGGAAGCAGAGCAAACAGTATATGAAAATTCTATTTTTGTAAATTTTCTGCAAACCTAGTTTGTTTCAGAACTGTTAAAGAAATGGAAATCATTCTTTACATCCATTAAGGCAACAGAGCATCAGCCGGGTTTTTACAGGCAATATCTTGTAGAAGCAGCTTATAACCTTACAACTGACCCTGAGTGGGGGCAGGGCACCACTCTGATGTCAGGCAACTACTGTGTGTAGGGGGCCCCCCAGGGCCTAGGATAAGAAAAGCCTGCTGAGAATGCCAGCACATACCCACCTCGCCTGTGGTTTGTAGCTACTGAGGATCTGATAGGCTCGCAACAGATCCAGCTTGCCATGGCCTTGCTCAAACATGTTGACACCAGGAAGCCTCCGGGCTGATGCTATCAAGGCTTGCTTCACACTGGCAGGATTCACCAGCTCCCGCTTCTGTACCGTGCTGGGGAAAGAGAAGCAGTATTTGCTCACTTTTCTCTCAGTGTAGGATGAAAACCAAACTGCCTTCAACTGGCACAAGGGCCAGCACGTGGTCTGCAGTCAGGACTTCCTGGTGCAGTGGAGCCATGAGATGAGAACACTGTGAGCTCACTGGTTCCTTGGGGCCTGACTACTCAGCAAAGCTCCACATGACTTTTCTCAGCGGTGACTTCATACATTTATACAAAACTCAGAAATAATACAGTTTCCTGATAATCTGAATAATCAGTCACACAGGTTACAAGAGGAAAAATCATCAAAGAGGTGCAGGGTCCTCAGGGAGGGACACGTGCTGGCTGGGAGATGTTAAGAAATACAGGTGGATATTGGAGAGGGACCCATTGCAGGGTGGGCTGGAGGTACAGGGTGAGGGGAGACCATTGGCTCCAGGGCTCCCTGTCTTTGGGTTGGGATGTGGAGGCCTGAGGCCACTGTAAGCATGCTGCTGTGCTACATCTCAACATGCAGCCTTGCTTGGCCAGCTCGGTTCGTTCTAACTCTGAAATGTTCATGTTTTCATATCTATGTACCATTTAATAATTAATTTTATTTTATTTTATATACGTTAGTGTGAAGGTGTCAGATCCCATGGAATTGGAGTACAGATAGTTGTGAAATGCCATGTGGGTGCTAGGAAGTCCTTTGGAAGAGCAGACAGTGCTCTTAACCACTGACCCATCTCTCTGGACCCTACAAGTAAGTTTTAATGACTAAATTGTGAAAGCAGTTGCCAGGCAAATAAAGAAAACTTACTTTCCTACTTAGCCCCCTATGTGTTAGCTAACGATGGAGGTAAGTCTGAGAGCCAGGCAGGAGTTTTTAATGGTAACGTGACAGTAAAAGGAGACAGGGGGACCAGCTCTTTGTGAGAGATGAGAGTCCTACCAGCAGTTACAGGCCAGCAGACTGCCCTTCCTCATCGGGCAGCGTCGGCACTGCACAGGCTCCCGTAGCCAGCGCACTTGCTGAACTGCCACAGTGGCACCTGATGTGAAGAGCCGCAAGGTGAAGGCTCCCTCATCGCCGAAGCCACTTTTGGTGAGAGGTGCTATTCTCGCCTTCCCACTCACTTGGCAGGAGACAAATGATGGGCTCTACAGACAAGTGGGATGCTTGGCTTCATGCGAACAATTATGTGACAAGTAAAAAAAGACTAGTGTTTTGTTTCCAGAATTCACAGCACTAGAAACAAGAGCCTGCACAGACCCCTTCACTCAGCACATTCAGAAGTGAGGCAGGCGCTGTGGAATGCCTCCCTCCTTTGCTGTTTTATAGGGAGAGGAGCACTGTGCTCCCAGAAGGCACACACTTATTTCTGAGCAACAAAGATACTTTTCAGGAACCTGGCTCTGACTTATAGGGGAAGGTCAGGCAAGAGACAGACTCTGCTCTTGTCAATATTATTAGTAACATAATCTCTGCTTTAGAAACTAAACTTGCAATTAGCTTAATAATAAAATTTCAGATATGTAGAGAAAATGTGTATGATTACAACACAACCCTTCTTCTTCACAATAGAGAAGAAGAAAGCCTGATGCCAGGGGAAATGCAAGTACTTCAAAGGTATAACTGAGAAAAAGGGCTTTCTGCTTTACTCCAGCTTCTGGGAGCACACAGAGGGCACCCCACAGGGAGCGGACAGCGAGGTTAGCTGTGCAATACTCACCTGACTAACAAGGTGACAGCTCCAGCGACCACTGGGGAAGCGACGCTGGTCCCTGAGAGTGCCCGGCAGCCCCCCTTCACACCGGAACCCCGCACTCCAGCACCATATGTGACAATGTCAGGTTTCACACGACCATAGCCTCCTGGTAGTTCCTACAAACAAGGGTAGCTTGGTTTTTCATCACATCTATAGCCCTGAGCCATGAGGGTTATGTGTGAATAAAACCAAACAGCTTTAGACAGTCATCTGAGAAGATGCTGGTTTGAGCCTGAAATACACTGTGAACTGAAGACAAGCTTTAGTGGTAACATAAAATTAAAACTGCTTTAGTATGTTTTGTAATTATTAAAATAGCAAAGCAAGGAAAAATAATTTTGCTAATAGTTTAATAATTGCTCAGATCAGAAAGCAGTCACCTACTTGTCACCAAGAGAACCAGCAGCCTGCTCTATCTTCTGATAATCAAGAAATATGTCACAGAATTAGGAAACTAAAACCAGAAAATATTTACAAATGTCTTTTTTAAAACTCTTTTAAATTTTTTATTTATTATGCATATAGTATTCTGCCTGCATGTACACCTGCACACCAGAAAAGAGTACGAGATCTCATTATAGATGGTGGTAAGCCACCATGTGGTTGCTGGGAATTCAACTCAGGACCTTTGGAAGAGCAGTCTGTGCTCTTAACCTCTGAGCCATCTCCCCAGCCCTTTACAAGTGTCTTTATAGGTATAAATAGCACATGGTTATGATTAGCTGTTTAAAAGGGTAAGGTACCACTGAGGACAGACACACCTGCACAGACATTACTCTTCAGATCCCAAAAAACTACTGGTCCATAGGAGATATACAAACGAATTTTAAACTAACCCCCATCCCAATCTCACCTTCTCTCTGCATCTCTAGACATGGTTTTGTTGGGTAGCACACACTAAACCTGAAGTTTTTTGTTATCTTTAGTTCTCTTCTCCTGAGTGTGCCACCATCCCTGGCCAAGAACTTAACTTATATTCTCCTGAGAAAAAGTATACCTATTTGAAATGAAAATCGTTCCCTGGCAACCAGCCATAAAGAGAGTGTAGAAGCATGGGCACAGTGTGGAGACACTGTTGGCCACAGCAGCACAGACAGCTCAGAAATATTGGAACATTTCTCAATAGCACTGAAAAAGAAGCCCTCGAGGAAGGCCAAGGACATGGATGGCAGCATGTAAGTTGGTGCAGGGAACCGAGGATGACACTGACAGATGCTATGTCTTGCTACTTGACAGCACAAAGAATGTGCTGGGAACACAGAGAACACACAGTAAGTGCAAACCTAACTCAGGGTAGGGTCTATCAGACCAGACCGTTCGTCAAGGCACTGAAGGGGTCAGCTCCAGAGATGGCATCCTGTGTATGAGAAACAGAGACCAGCAGCTAATGGAGCCTACATTGTATGACTGAGGCTGTCATGGAAGATTGTTGTAGCGTGCTGCTGGGGGCAGAAAAGGCCTATGTGTTCCCAGGAAGCTGTCAATCTTTCTGGGCCCTTCTTTTAAACCTCCCAGAACTTAGCCCATAGTCAGATTAGAGCAACGAGACATGTCCTGACCCCAAAGAACACTAGGGACAGGTGCTCCCCAGTCACTCGAAGGCTAAAATGCTCAAGTGCTCTTCTGAAGGAACCAAACCGAGGTAAAGAAGGGTCAAGTGACACACACTCAAACCCCCTGCAGCTCAGTCACTAATACTTTGACTGGGAATAATAATGCAATTGCTCTGTTTGCAGAACTGAGCTCAGCTATGCTCACTGGGCTTTCATTTTCATTGTAGGGCTGGATGGAACCTGGAGCTGGCACTTGCCAGCCAGGGCTCTACCATGAAGCTAAACCACCAACCTCGGAATTTACTTAGGGCCAAAGATAAATATAAGCTTGTACTGAAGAAAGTTGCTGTCTTCCTCCCATTTGGACAACTGAGCCTGAGTCAACTTCACCGAAATGCGAGCTTCAGAAGATAGTAAAAAGACTGGAACTAGAAAATGCCCCTCAGAAGCCACCCAGGGTCTTCATGACAGCTCAACTCACTGACCTAAGGTGGCTAACACCAAAAGAGCCTGCTCCTGTCTTCATAGGGGTGCACATAGCCACAGCCCTGGCTACTTGTCTGCCTGTGCACTGACAAATGCATGTCAGAGCTCTTAGGTCAAGGGCTCCATGAGTTACATTACGCTAATACAGAAAAGCATACCCAGGTAGTCATTCCCCTGGAAGAAAAGCGGGCGATGTTATCTTCAAAGTCAATGCCACCCACTCCAATCACATCCATCTGATCAGCAGGGTTATTCAGAGTGCTAGATTGAGACACACAAAAGAAAAGAAAAAAAAAAAAAAAGGGAAGAAAAGCAATTTAAAATGAGCAATTAAACCAGGTCAAGCACTCCCAGAAAAATCTAAGGCCATTTCTCAGAATGGATGGGTCCATTCTGAGTATTTCTCTTCCCTGGATTCCAGGCTCGATCTCTCCCTCAACTTCCCCAGAGCATACACATCAGGTTCTCACCCATCTACATGTTCTCACACCACTGTGGGGCCCATTCAAGTGTGTCAATTCTGTCTTTTTCAACAAAACAGACACTATATGAGATGGATCCAGATCCATAGTGTGTTGCCACAGCTAAACCTATGGTATGTAAGCCATTTCTTCAAGAGAATGTGGGGACCACTACCTTCATCCTGCAATCTTGAGCCCTAGATAACAGACAAATGCCAGGACCTCATAGCACTAGATCTGCACAAACACTATAGTGAAATGATTGATTAGTCATAGCCAGATAAGGTAGTGCACACCTTTAACTCCAGCACTCAAGAGGCCTTTATGAGTTCGAGGCCAGCAGTGAGAACCTTCAGCTTCTTCTCCCGGAGACACAGGTGGGGACTAGACTCAAAGAAGATGTGCATGAGTCAATGGTAAACAAGGGGAAGCCAAAAGCTCTAGCAAAGAGCTGGCACACTGCCACAGTGCAAGTCCGGCTTCACACCTGTTTCTGCATGTGCAGCTTTAGTGGAACACGGCCAAGCTCGTCCACTTCCCCATCTCCTATGGCTGCTTTCACATCCCAAGGGCAGAGACCATCTGACCACAAAGTCTACACTCCCACTCTCTGACATTTCAGAAAGTTTGCCAGTTTCACCTAGTGTATCAAAGAAGAACAATGTGGATTTCCCATTAGGCATATTTGTCTACCAGAAAAGTGCTGCAGTGTTCGCTTGCACAGAAACATAGACCAAAGGAAAAGAAGTAGCAGCTGAGAGTCAGGGCACATCTTCATGGTGCTCCCATGTGTGTCAGCATCACCTGCACAGCACCTGAAAAGCAGGCCATGCCTGGTTCCACTCCTGTCCATGTTAACACAGCCAAGGTAACAGCCTAAACACAGGAAGAGGGCCCAGGAAACTGACAACCTGGGTGACTCTGGATTGAGTGGGATGTCAGAAATGGGAGACGTAGTATTCGGAAGAACAGGTAAAAAAGGAAAAAGAAAAGTTGACATCAGATGCCTCAAGAGCTGGTGCTTCCTATAGAAGAGGCACTCAGGGCAGTTCATGCCACTTATATTTATTAACCACAGCACAAGAACCGTGGACCTCAAAAGGAATGGTTTACATACCAGGCTGCACCACAGGACTGCCACACGAACACCAGCTTCACATTGTTGGCCTTGTCCTACACTCTGGACACTTTGCCTGACCCCACCCCTGACCCCGCAGCGAGAGCTCCAAGGACATCTCAGCTAGATTCACTGTGAACAGATGAGTGATGTGTACATACAGCCAGTTTCTCCCCTCACCGCTCACGGCATCTTCTCTTTGCCCTTAGGTAACCTCATACCCTTGGTTCCAGCATTGAACTGCACCCCTCCTGAGTACCCCGTGGCTGAGGGTGACAAGCGTTCTACTACAGAAACGTGGCCAGAGATTGCTTATGAATGCCATCTGCAGAAGGAATGCCAGAGCTACAGGCAGAGAACTAAGACCTCAGCTTTGTGTGTTTACTGGGTTTTTTAAAGAGTCCTAGCTGTGCTGCAACTCCCTATGCAGACCAGGCTGGCCTCAAATTCATGGAGCTCTGCCTACCTAAGATTAAAAGTATGCACCACCACACCCAGCAAGTTTTGTTTTTCAGTGGGGGTGTTTCATACCTCACACTGCTTTAATCCCAACAACTGGCATAGGGCATACTTTAACTCTGTCTCTGTCTTCTGCTGCTCTTTTCACTGACCGTGTGCATTCCCACCAGGCAGCAGGTGTTTGCACCTGCTTTTTGGGGGTGGGCAGACACTCATCCATTTGCTTCATATTCACTGTGGTATACAGTGAGTGTCAAAAAAAACCCCCTCAGAACCCACTTGTCCTTAACAAAACCCCTATCCTAATTACTTTTTTGTTTTCTTTGAAATAGGGTCTCATATAGTCCAGGCTGAACTTGAACTCCTGATCCTCCTGCCTCCAAAACTTCTCAAGTAATGGGATTACAGGTTTATGTCACTATGGCCAGCTTCTGGGTCATCATTTGTGTGTATGTGTGTGGGGCATATGTACATTTTAGCACATGTAGGCATGTATGTGGATGCACGTGCTTGAGTGTGTTGGTGGAGGTGAGAGGTTAACACCGAGTGTCTTTCTCAATTATTTTCTACCTTACTTTATGAGGCAGGGTTTCTCACTAAACCAAAGCTCATCAACTGCTTTGACAAGCTGACCAGCAAGCCCTAAGGATCACCCTCTCTTCATTCCTATCCCTAGTGCTTGGCTCACACATACATCCAGCCACACCTGGCTTCTTATGTGTGTGCTAGAGGATCCAAGTGCATTTCCTCATGCCGGCATGGCAAGCACTTTACCAAATGAGCCCTCTCCCAGACTCATTCTATTTTAGAAGAGGTCTCTAAACTACAGCTGAGTTGTTTTTTAAAATTAATATAAAAGACTGGTTTTTTTCCATTTACAATGGTTGAAGTAGGTGGTGAGGACTTGGGGGTCATTATACATTTTGTTTTAAAAAGTAAAAACAGATCAACGTTAAGACAGATGTAAGCAATGACATACACACAGACACACAGACTGAAGACACAATTTCAGTTACTTCAGGGGAATAAGAATCTCTCATGTTACCCTGCTGGCATTACTTACCCATAAAGAGGTCCATCATTGCCGATGGCAGAAACCATGATTACATTGTTCGCAGTTAATTCCCACACCTACAAAATTATCAAGCAATTAGTTAAGGAATGCTACCAACAACAAGTCACTGTCCTCAACTGTGGAACTTGGGCAAGTATGCCCAAGTAGCACTCCAAGGCAGTGCTAGGCCCAGTGGGAAGATGGGTACACTGGGACAAGGGTTTGGAGGACAACCCCATGAGCCTGGGGCTGGACAGTGCGCTGCACATTGGTTCAGTGGCCAGGCTCACGAAAACAGAGTACAGGTTTCAGCAGAAAGGCATCAAGGCACCAGGGAGGCAGTAATGCTCCTTAAAAAGATTCGTTCCCAGGCCTCTAACCCACTGGGTTTGTGACACGCAAGTTTCTAATGTTCATGTCATTAGCCATCTGCTTCACAAAGCTGTCATTACCTCAGTGGAAATGATGCACAACTCAGAGTATAAAAGCATAGGAGCTGTCAGCCAACACAGTGGCCCTCAAATGATTTGACCAACCTTGTCAACAAAGGGATGATCCATGAAGTCGGGCCCGCCGATGCTAAGGTTTAGAACGTCAATCTTCTTTAGGATAGCATAGTTGAAGGCGTCCAAAAACCAAGATGTGTAGGACACCTGGATAAATTGAAGTAGTCCTCTAAGGGCCTCAGCAGAGTGTAAAGAACTGTGACAGCTCTGGTTTCTAAGGACAAGCACTCTTTAAAGCAGGGGACAAATCCCAGGCAAAAATGCTTCAGAATGTAAACATTACACCAACAAACTAAGTCCTGGAACTGGACCCAAGGAAGAGGGCTGTGCTGTCTCTCCCTTCCAGGGGCAACAAGCAACAAGCATTCCTTACAGCATGCCTTCTAGAGCTAGCCTAAGCTGCTAGCTGCCCTTATAAAAGGACCCGTTCTAACACACTGCTTGCACGTTAAGCGCGTCTATAGTTGAAGGTATCTGTCTAACATCTTTCATTGCTAAAAAAGACTGAAGGACAAACAGAAACAACCACAGCCACTTCACAGGTCCTAACACCAGTGTTCTCTCCCTCTACTTTCCTTATGTTATGTAAATTAAATGTCTGAAATACTTCTGTTGTTGTTGTTTGTTTGTTTTTAAATACAAGCTAAGCTGGGCATGGTGGTTCACAACTGTAATCCTGGCACTTAAGAGGCCACAGCAGGAAAACTGCAATGAGTTTGAGGTCAGCCTGGGCTACATAGTGAGTTCCAAATCAACTGGGGCTACAGAGTATGTCTCTGTCTTAAAAGCAAAAGCAAACAACAAAAACACAAAATCATGGTCAGAATTTACAGTAGTGATTTTTAAAGGCTTTTTAAAGTTAAACTGCATGCTGACATGTAAAAGAAATCCTAAGAGGAAATATAAGAAGCCAAGAACACAAGCTCAAAGAGAGGTGGAGGTGAGCTGAAAGCCATCGGAAGGAGCAGGTGTGCTGCCCTTTGATGTGCTGGAGCTCAAAAATCAAATTTAAATATGAGGGCTCGAGAGATAGTTCAGTGTTGTGACCACCAGTGTCAATTGTCATTTTGAAGAATCTAGAACCAACTGGAAGATGGGCCTGTGGTCTCGCCTAGGGAACAGTTAGTTTCTTTATGTATCTTCATTTTATTCACACAGGAAGAACCATTTTATTTGTGTGTGGGTCCACAGGGCAGGACATTCTGGGGAAACAGAGTAGAACACTAGTTTGCATCCATTGCTTTTCTGCTTTGTGATTGTGGATCCTTGCGACCAGCTGCCTCAAAACTTGTGCCCACGTCCAGTCCATAATGAAGAAAACCTTGGACAGTGAGCCAGAATCAATCCTTTCTCCACTAAGTTGCTTTTGAGAGAGTATTTTGTCACAGCAACAGGAAAAAGAATTAAGTGGGTCAAGAGCTTGCTACATCAACATAACTGCAATGCACACATTAAAATCTGGGTGCAGTGGTGCATGCTTGAAATCTCAGAACTAGGGAGGCAGATCCCTGAGGCTTTTGTTGTCAGCCAGACTAGCCTAATGGGCAAGCTCCGGGTCCCAGCTGTTTCAACACGGGCCTACATGTTTAAACTGGATCTCACAGCCTGAATCAGGCCAGGACCCCTCCTGTTAAACAATCTACACTGTGACTTGACAGCTCTCGATTTATAATACCAAGCTCTTTGCCTTGTATGTGACACTGAACTAAATCACACGAGGTGAAACTTACTGCCAACCTGACAATTTCTTTACTCTTGGGTTCTTGGAATGTGCTTATTAGGGAGGTGCTTGGAAGGCTGCTTTCTACAGGCTCCTCTGGCCTCTCCCCAATCCCTGGGAGTGAGCTCCTCATGTTTCCTTGTGTCTCTAAGTCTCACTCTTAATCATGCTGCTCTCCAGGCCTTAAAGGGAAGCTTCTCTTTCCTTCTAGGGTCCCATAATGCTTAGCTCTCCACGTACTGTACTATTTCTGTCTAATGTTCTCTCTCCTATCATAAGGCCCTTTCTCCTAATGAAGGCATTTTATGAGGGGACTATGGGTCAGCTGTCCTGGACTAATTGCTGCTGCTTTTCTCTTTATCTAGTACCAATGAGAGAGTCACTCTCTCCCTTCTTCCCTTCCCTCTCTCTCTCAGCAGCTTTTTCCTTTTCTGTTTCTAGATGAAATGGAGAACAAAGCTGTAAACCTTAGGTGCTAGGATACAGTGCCTATTCTCCAGCAGTGAGAACTGAACTGGGAGGCAAACATGCCATGAACATGCCATTATTCCATCTTAGAAGACCTGGACAATGAATGGCCTGGAGAGCTCAGGCAAGCCTGACTCTAAGGGACAAACAGATCAAGGAACCACAGTGACGTTGGAGAAAGGTCTTCAGGACTGGGGATGGCTGATGAATAGTGCTGGGGAAGGACACACAGAGAACAGGACAGTGAGACAGTGAGGCACATGTTATAATAAGGAAGATTTGTCACAGCAGCGTGCCATTTGCAATGGCTGTGCAATGGTTCTTTACTTCATAGCTCAGCTCTGAACACTCATGTGTTTCATGGCTCCTCAAACACTTACCTGATTGTTGGTAAAGACCCTGAAGATGTGCAGCTCTGCATCCGGGGCAAATCCCTGGCACTCCCGCATGCTGGCAATCACACCTGCGACGAATGTGCCATGGCCCAGCCCTGAAGCCACAGAAAAGGAAGTCCCATGAGACTGCTGAGGATGCACAACCAGGGATAACACTCAAAACCAATGCCCATACACACCTGGTCTTGGAAACACATCAGCAGCCTCTGCTGAGGTCTGAGTCCCATAATCCCAACAGCCCTGCTCTTACTCTCCTTTGTGGGCAACTCCACAGGTAAGCTTTCTCAGCAGGTACCTCCTTCTCTCCCAGCCTCTACTCCCCCACATCACTTGAGAGCCTCAGCAAAGCTTCTGTGTCCCTGGGCTTGTCTCGCATTAGAGACCCGCTCACAAGTATTGGTCTCCAGACCTAGAGCCTTGCCCTCATCTGACTGGAACCTACCATCATCCAGGGTCCGCTCATTGGTCCAGTTGGTTCTCTCCTTCACATTCTTGAAGTGCGGATGCTTCTCACTGAGCCCAGTATCAAAGACAGCAACCCTGACATTAGCACCTTTTCTCAAAAAGAGAAAATAACAATCACATTGGGAGAAGTAATCCTTCTTGATTCCTATCCATAAAATACCATTACTCTGAGGAAGCCACAGAAACAGGAAATCAAGAACAGGCCTCTAGGATAAAACACGGCTCACAGACAAGGTCACACACCAGTGAAGACAGAGCTGTTCTGCCCTCATCAGCAAAACAAACGGATTCTCACTAGTTCTGAGTCTCATTTATAAGACATGTCCTTCAGTTTCCTAAAACAAGGAGCCAGCTAGGGGGATGATCACTGAGTCACTCCACAACACTAAGTGAGTAAGACTACTAGTCATGGAGCTGCCCAGCCCCAGCTGTCTATCTGTGAATGCTATCACCTTCCTAGGAAAACGCAGGTGAGGCTGTGGTGTGAGCACACGATGGAGCTGCCCAGCCCCAGCTGTCCATCTGTGAATGCTATCACCTTCCTAGGAAAACGCAGGCTGTGGTGTGGCATTGCAGCACACGATGACAGACATAGACTGTGAGTTTAGCTGGTTTGTGTAGCGCTGACAGGAAAGAAATGTACAAGCCCTAGGTCCTGCATTCCATTCCAGGTTCCAGACAGTAGGAGAGAGGAGATGCCTACAGGTCATTCTCTGACCTTGACATGCATGCCATGGCACACCCACACACACATACACATGTACTCCTGTACAAATACATACATGCATATGTACTTATGTACATGGACACACAAATACACTCATGTTCACATCACACATGTACTCGTGTATACACTCAGGTACACACACACACATACACACACAGGCAATCCTATACACACATACACATACAGACACAAATTTTTAGATATAAAAATAAAAATCACAGAAGCAGATGCTAGGCTGAAGAGGCAAATGCCAGGAGGGTTAACTGCACCCAGCTCCACATGGTAAGAAGGATAGATGTATCTGGTGGTAGAGCGGGGCAACCTAGATGTCCTTCCTGAAAGCTGCCCAAGCCCCTGGTCTGCAGAGCTCCTGGCCTACAGCACACACCTGTGTATCCCATCTGCCACAGCACATCTGCCTGCAACGTCTGGGCGACTTGGCGAGGAATGGCTCTCAGCAATCGCCGACTTGAATGTCTTCCTGTTGCATGCCAGAATCCAGAGCCCAGGGAGAGACTGGCTCTTCTCAGGGGACGTGATGACTGCCACTTCTGGCTCCACCGGGTTTCATTACAGGGCACAATGGGGTCAGCTAGAGTCAAGTGAGAGCATGGTCAGAGACCACGAGGAAAGGTACAAACACCACGTAACTAAGGCAAGGCGGCAAAGTCACCTTGAAGTCATGTTTCAGAACCTTCAAGGCAACCACAAATAGGGGATAGTACTTGATTGTGCATTAATCCCAAATGACTCTTAGAATTTTGTAAGCAAGGGAAGGCAGAGAAAGACTTACAGTAACTTTTACATAAGTGCTGCTGGGGGTCACGGTAATGCACATACACGGTAACCCTAGCAAGAACAAGGCTAGAGCAATAGATTACAAGTTTAAAGCCAGCCTAGGTGATACTGCAAAACCCTGTCTCAAATAAATAAACCTCTTGTGACACCAAAACACTGAAGCTAAAAAAATAATTCTCAACAGTGGCCTGCCCTCAAGAGGCCGAAAAAGGCAACTGGCCTAGCAGCTGGCCACTGGAGTATCGGCAGCTTTTACAGTGCTGCACTCTAGACAGGAAGATGTCTTCCCCACTAAACACCTCTGGGCAGACTTCTGCAGGGGTTTTAAACTATGTATTGCCCCAAACTTGGTAATTTCCTTACTTCCAATTTCCCCTTTCAAAACCTAAAAGAACCAGAAGGGCAAGAAGAGGGTCTGAGGCAACAGAATACTCTACCTAGTTTGTGTACTTTTGCCAAGATCCGTCAAATTGTACATTTAAATGATGAACTTTAATACCTGAAAAAAATCCCTTCATTAAAAAAATAAATAGAAGGGGACTGGTCAGTGGTGACACACACCTTTAATTCCAGCATTCTGGGAGGCAGATTTGTGTTCAAGGCCACCTGGTCTACAGAGTGAGTTCCAGGACAGCCAAGGCTACACAGAGAAACCCTGTCTCAAAAAACCAAACCAAACAAACAAAATAAAAGTAAACTATTATGAGTTTTCATTTTACCTTCCAATGTCTATTATAATGAAAAGAAATCATACTTCATTTGTTAGTGTGGGGAGCATGTGCAACTTTGTGTAGTCAGTTCTCTCTTTCCATCAGTCCCGGGGACTGAACTCAGATTGTCAGACTTTCATGCAAACACCTTTGCCACCTTGCTAGTCCTCAAATCAGTTTTAAGAACAAGCCTGTACTCCTACAGTACTGGTTCTAAAGTGAACGATTCTCATTCTCAAGGTTTCCAGGCCATACCCATGAAAGGATGGGACCTGGAAAAGACAGACTGTCAATCCCATGAGGCAACTGTCTGACAACCCAACTCAAATCTACCTGCACTGAGTTTCCCCAAGTGACTCTCGTCTTTAAGTCCGCAGCAGGGACAACCCCAGAAATACCAAGTAAGAACATTTAGATGATGGGAGCGGCGCGCTCTGCTTGACCTAGAACAGAGTACTTATCAAGAAAATCAAAGCAGAGAGAGAGACACATACTGTCATATGAACAACCACTGAAAAAAAAGGGGGACATTAGCTTGCACAGGGGAAACTGGTAAAAAGAACAAGATATATGCAAACAACAAAGAGGTGATGTCCTGGCTAGTTACTACTGCTGTGATGAAACACCATGACCAAAGTACCCTGGTTTATTTTTGCTCATTATTCTGTTCATTATTCCAGGCAGCAATCCATCTCTAAGAGAAGTCAGGACAGGAACTCAAACAGAGCAGAAACCTGGAGGCAGAAGCTCATGCAGAGGCCATGGAGGGATGCTGCTTACTGGCTTGCTTCCCATGGCTTCCTCACTCTGTTTTCTTATAAAACCCAGGACCACCAGCCCACAGCAGGGCTGGAGGTAGGATGCCTTCCCCATCAATCACTGATTAAGAAAATGCCCTGCATAGCATATAAGGAGGCATTTTCTCAAGTGAAGTTCTCAGATGGCTTTAGCTTGTGTCAAGTTGATGTAAGCAAATCAGCATAGGTGGACATCTTCATGGTATTATTAAATATCTCATACAGAAAGATGTTATCTTTGTCTTAGGGCCTGTGGGACAAAACCTAGCGGAGTCCAAAGTAAAACAGATTTAGGCCAACATTAAGCAAAACCTGCTGCCACACCCTGTGAGCACGATGCTAAGCACTGCACTTTGGCACTGTCACTTCATCCTCCGAGAACCAATGAGTGGTCAGTACCTCTGTGTTAGGAGAGAAAAAAGAAGCTAAAAGTGAAAAGGAGCCTCCTGCTCAAGACTAGAGCTAGCCACAGGAAGAATGGGCACGTGCAGAGGAAGCCCTCCTTAGGAGTGTCAGGGATGGTAGGTGACAATCCAATACAGACCCCACAGAAAGGAACACCATCAGTCTAGGCTTAGTAGCTAGAATCAGGCAACTCCAAGTCTCCAAAAGCATTTTTGAGTTCTCAAAGAAAAATGAACAAAAATGAACAGGAAGCCAAATAAAATGACAATATACATACTTAGCTAACTGTACCAAGTTTGATCTGTTTTTTTGGGGGTTGTCTGGACAGTTGCTGCTCTTTAAGGAGAAAAGATACAAAATATCTGGGCTAATGGGTCAGGTCCTTAAGAAATTAGATCCAAAGTCTGCAACTGACTCAAAATTCTGGTCTGCTTCAAAGACAGCACAACCTTAGAGGTTGTGGGCCTAGTATATAATGGACAAAGCAGGGAGAATAAAATGTCTTTCTCCTGACAATAAGAGAAACAATAGGGCAGGGGATGTGGCTCAGTTGGTAGAATGCCTGCCTAGCCTGCAAAAGCTCCAAGTTTGGTTGCTAGCACCATCTAAAACTAAGCGTGATACTGAGGGCCTATAATCCCTGTACTTAAAAGGTGGAAGCAAAAGGATCAGAAGTCTAAGGTCACCTGGAACTACATAACAAGTTCTAGGTCAGCCTGGGGTACATACAACCTGTCTCAAAAAAGACAAAAGAGGGAAGGAAAGAAAAAAAATATTAAACTGTTAAATCGAGCAGTATGCAAACCTGGTTTGATAAATAGAAAAAAAAAGTCCCCCTGGTAGCATCTCTACATTACAGAAAACACTGCATCAAGTTTATAATTTGTTACCTGAAGATGGATTCTACCTTTAAAAGCCCCACTGGAGGCAACAGTAGGCCCAAGAAAATGAGAGCCAAATTCCATTGGCTCGTACCCACAGGCCTGCCAATGCCCACAGACTACAAGGGTACACCGCAACACCCACCTCTAGTCATGATCATGGAGCTCAGAAACAAAGCAAAGCCTAGGAAAAAGATATTTTGCAGGAGGGCAGTAAAGATAAAAAGCTGCACTCAAAGGCAAGGTCTACAGAGTGTGAGGTGGCATACCTCCATAACCTCAGCATTTGTAAGGCTGAGGCAAGAAAACTGTCTCAGTTCCAGTCTGGAATATAGAGTAGGACTTTTTTTCTTTTCTTTTTTTAAGACTTTTCACTCTATACATGAAGAACTGGTAGACTCAAAGTTGGAAGAGTCCCAGGTGAACACAGAGAGAAACCAGCTCTCAGAAATACAGGTCACCACCACGCTCTACTACAGACCCGCAGTAGGAGGCTGCTTTTCTCAAGAAAATCTGACTACTGGGCATGGCAGTGCACGCCTGCAATCACAGCAGGGAGGTGAAGGCAGGAATACATGGAAGGTCAGGAGTTCAAGGCCAGCCAGGCTTAGCTTCATAGTGAATCTGAAGCCTGAGCTACAGGAAACCCTGTCTCAGAAAACAAAACAAACTAAGTAATTGCCTGTCAAGACAATATTCACCCCTGGAGAACTGTGAAAAAAGACAAGGTACCCCCAGATCACCCTTAGTGTCTCTATGGTGAAAGCCAAGCAATGAGCGGCGTGGCCTGTGATCGCCATACTCACACTCAGCAAACTTCAGGGAACGAAAGACTTTGCGCTGGGGGGTCACTCGCTTGATGTTTGGGTGGTCTTCAAGTGTGAGCAGCCCGGCCTTCTGCTTCTCCTTTATCTGAATCACCTCAAAATCACTAGGGTAGTCACTGGAAGGGTTGTTGCGAGGTATTATTCTCCAGTTGTCCACTTCACTGCTCTTCAGAGCACTTGAAATAAATGAGTTTCTAGCTTTGGCTGTGAAATATCCGTTGAAAGCCACAATATATTCTGAAATCAACAGCCACAGTAACAATAAGTACTTACATACATGACAGAGTATACCTAATCTGAACCTTCCTTGGCAAAAGAACAATGTACCTCAAAGCCCACAGCAAAATAAGAGCAAGAAGAAAAATGAGTGTAAAATGCCACAGGCAGCAATATGCTGAGTTCTAGGTAAAGCTGACTCCCATGAATCTCAAGCACACAAAACATACAGTTCAAAACCAGACTCTATGTTTTGTTTGGTTTCCTAAAAGTATGGGTCTGATGAATGGCTCAGTAGTTAAGAGCATGGACTGTTCTTGCAAAGGGCCTGACTTTGGCTTCCAGCACTCAAGTCAGGCAGCTCACAACCACCTGTAACTCTAGCTCCAGGGAATCCTATACCTCTGGTGTCCACAGCCATTTGCACACATGTGTACATATCCACACACACATATCAGCAAAATACATTTTAAGATATATAAACCAGGGGGTTGGAGAGATGGCTCAGCTGTCAAGAGTGGTTACTGTTCTCAGAGAAGACCCTGGGTTCGGTTCCCAGGACACACAACCACCTGTAACTGCTCTACAGAATCCAAATGCCCGTCTGGCGCCAACAAATGCCAAGCACTCATGTGGTTCACATGAGTCCCAAAACATGTAGGCAAAACATTCACACACATAAAACACTTGTAAATTGAAAAAAAAAAAAAAAAAGTAAAATAATTAAGACCTCCATAGCCACCAAAATCTGACTAGAGTACAGAAATGTAGCTTTCCAACAAGGAAAGGAGGCCAGAGAATGTACAGCTGTTTGTTCTTTTTTTAATTTTTACATTTTTATTTACTTATTATATACATACTGTTCTGCCTGCATGTCAGAAGAGGGCACCAGATCTCATTTTAGATGGTTGTGAGCCACCATGTGATTGCTGGGAACGGAACTCAAGACCTCTGGAAGAGCAACCACTGCTTTTTACCTCTGAGCCATCTCTCCAGCCCCCCAGCTGTTTGTTCTGCAGAAGGTGAAGACAAAGCTCAGACTTCCTGCCCTGCCCTTCGGCCTGAGGCTTGACCTCTACAGCGTCAGCTCAGCACAGCACCCTCCCAGCTACAATGGTGCAGTCAGCTCACTCCACGGGGAAAACACCTTAAGCAAAGGTTATACCTACGTCATGTGCACTCACTACATCTGAAATTTACCACAGCAGTGGAACGGAAGCTAATATTTATATTAAGTGTGAAAACAGTAAGATGAGAGGGCCCAACTCTGAAGACAATTCATTACCATATTCCACCACAGTTGAGGAGAATTCCACCTTCAAAGTCAGGTGGGAACAGCTAGGGCATGGGGCCTTTTCAAAAGCTTTTTTCCCCAGCCTGTCACCGAGATGCTTCTTCCCACAGAGCAAAACCACCAGCAGAAGAAGCCAGATGTTGATGAGCTTCATGGTCCTAAATGAATATGGTCACAAAATCGCATAAATTCAAATCGCACTAGGTTCTTCCTTGATCAGAAGTGAATTTCCGTGTTGGCTAAAAGCTGCAACCTTACTGATCAGCCATCCTACAGACTTGTCCAACATAAGGAAAACCTCAGTCCCATGGTCACCCACGGTCTGGCCCAAAAAGAGGCTTTCATTTCTTTCTCCGTTTCTTCTCCATCTTGGGCAGCGGCTTCTCTCATCAGGGCCGAGTCCACTGAGTCCTAAACTCCATTTGCACCAGAACCAAATCTATCGGGATGCCCAAGCAAGGACTCTGTGAGCCAATCTGAAACACAAACAGCACATAGGGATGTCAGTAGCATCGTGACCAAGCCATACATGACAGCACCAGCTGCAATCTCAACAGAAGGGTCAGACACCCACTTACAAAACAGATAAATGCGAATACAACAACAAGTCCCATTGTTTTGTCTGGATTTACTTACTCCTCACTGCTTTCTTGGAAACCTGAGAAATATAGGGAAAAATTGGTGAGGAAGGTGACAAGACAAAGGCCAACAGCTGACAGGAGGATCGTGAAGCAGGCTAGTCCTGTCCTTCAGCTGGAAAGGAAGAAGAAAGTCTATCCTTCATGTCCCACCCTTCACTTCTTCCTCAGACTGTGTTTTCTGTCGTCTGCAGCTCTCCACAGTCCGGGGTATGCTGCCAATCAACATCTACAGTTTTTCAGTCAAGAGTGAAGTCTATAAGTCTTTACTATTTTCTAGCCAAGTAATTTTAATAGGCTTTTTAAAGACACTGCTTAAAAGTAGTCTTATTTTAAAATAATTTCTGCCAACTTTATGAAAAGGGCACAGATGTTTTCTGCAGCCATTAAATTGATTTAACAGAAGCATCAAACTTAAACTGAACCTGTTTAATCGGTTATAAAATCAGATAAGCTCTTTACTGAAAGTGAAATAGAGAACAATCTGTGAGGCCAGCCATTCCTAAAAAGTGTTGTTTGAGTATAAGATTTCCCATGGGCTCAGAGCTCTCTCAAAATACCTAGAGTATAAGAGAGCAGCTGTTCTTCACAACAGGGCCAGTGAGAGCCGAACTGCCACAGAGCGACCAGCAAATGCAGCTCCCCACCAGACCTGTGGGGAACAATCTAACGTGGGGAAAGGTTGGGGAGAAAGGGCACAGAACAAGTCAGGCCCTTTACTGTTTAAAAAAGAGGCAGAAAAAAAAAATGAGCCACCATCAACCAAGATGAGTCAGTTAAACTCATTCTTCTGGCAGAACTTCAGAGTAATAAAGAGGTTTTAGTTTTGGCTGCCTGTATGTACTTCCAAAACAGGAAAGGGATGCAACAGTAATGATCAAATGAAGGACCCAAAAAGCTGCCTAAACTTTACCTGTAGGACCTTTACTACTGCACCAAGTCTACACAACAGGCCAGTCTAGAGCCCACATTAGAGACTGGGGCTGCTGCATGTTCTCACAGGAGAAACAACTATGTCTATCTCCACAGAAGGACAGCAAGGAAGGTCAACCACAAGAACAAACAAGTAAAACAAAGACACAAGTAGAAAGACCAGAGGTCAGCTAAAGCTATATATTATACATTCTGCAGAAGCCAGAGGCACTGTCAGAACTATCAGAGAATGGAGTCTCAGAAAGCAACCCTTGAAGATCACTGGTTAAAAAATACACTGCCAGTCAGTGGTAGTGTAATAGTTCTAATGCTGGAGTAAGTGTGCACTTTACAAAAGGGACTAGAGAGGTGGCTCAATGGTTAGAGCACTGGCTGCTTTCCTAGAGGATCTGGGTTTCATTCCTAATACCCACAAGGCAGTTCACAACCATCTGCCACTCCAGTTCCAGAGGATCCAAGGCCCTCTTCTGGCCTCCCTGTACACATAAAAATTGGGGGGGGGAGGAAGAGTAACAAAAATAATCTAAAATCCTTCTGCCTTAAGAGAAAGACTCTATGACCTAGTGGATATGGAGAATGAATACATACATACACACACGCATATATATACACATATATAAAAATGTTAGTGAGCGATACTGTGAGAGCATCTTAGGCCTGACTGCAATAAATCACTGTTAACACTGCCCTGGATAACTCTACCACAGGTAGACAGTCACTTTCTATTAGGATGTGTTCTGTGCAGAAGAGACAGCTGATGTTTACAAATTAGGCAGGGGCCTGATTCTAATACAAAGAAATGGAAAGGAATGAAATGAAGTTTTCTGAAAGAAAATAAGCAGCCGGGCTTTGTGGCACATGCATAATCCCAGCAGTGGGGAGGCAAAGGCAGAGGCCCTCTGAATTTGAAGCTTGAGTGGTCTAAAATGATGTTCCAGGACAGCTGGAACACCACAAGGAAACCCGTAAGGCAACCAACTCTTCTCCAGTCAGTTCTGGGAAACAGGACACACACACACAAACAAAACACAGGACACTCACTACGCCATGTCATTTTACAGAGTGCAGAAAGACACTGCCAGATGCTGTGGAGTTTGAGTGTGTATGTGTGTGTGCACATAGGAGGGATGTCAGGGACACAGTGCTCTAAGTGTGAGGAGGCAAAGGAGACCAACTACAAACCAACTACCAGACAGGCAGGAAAGGAAGGTGTCAGAGTCACCTAAACTGAGACAAAGTCCCTTCAGGTGTGACAAGAGGAAGCTTTAGCTAAAGCTGACCTGGAAAGAGCTGCACATAGCGCACATGGAGGGAGAAGTGGTGGGTCTGGGGACAGGGAGAACACAGAATATACACAAGGCCCAAATGGGGAGGAGGCGGAAGAGGGAAAGAGGGCACAGAGAAGGGAGCTCAAGCAGAGACCAGGCTGAAGGATGACATTCCAGAATGCAGGCATCAGCAGCCAAGGTGCGTGAGCACACAGAACCAGAGAACAAGGTTGCTGAGCAAGTGCTCAGAGCTCTGCGTGGTACAGGCAGGAGGGTCAGAGCACTGGACAAACCTCAGCAGAAAACCTCTGACCTCACACAGCTTATCTCCCAGTGTGGGTGGGCAGATAAGAAAGAAGGTAGCTTAGCTGATATTAAGAGAGAGGAGGGAGCAGGAGAGCTAAGAGGGGGCCTGTCAGCCTGAGAGCCACAGAGGCCCCAGAGAAGGGGCTCTTAATGCAAACCTAAAGGAAGAAGTTTGAAGTGAGAAGAAAAGCAAACAGGCCAGTGTGGCTGAGCAGAATGCAGAAAGGGAAGAGTGAGGAGATGAAGAAGTGGGGACAGACCAGCGACAACTGTGTACATCAGAGAGGACCTCAGTTTTATTTTGAAAGGGAAGGGAAGGCACAGCTGACCACTCAGCCTTCTATGAATTGTAATGAATACGGGTGACAGGAGACAGGGACCCTGTGGAAGAGCATGGGTATAAACAACTCAGGGAGAGAAGATCCTGACTGGGACTTTACAGATAAGAACGTGGAGTCAACAAACTCCTTGTGACCAGGTGTGGGAGAATGCAGGTGAGGAATCATAGGGAAGCTGGCTCAGAGGAACCCCCACACCACATGGGGACGAAGTTGTGAACAATTGTGTTTAGGATGCTCATCAACACTGGCAAGCAGGCAGAGCCTGTCAGAATCCTGGGCCACTCATCACTCCCTCTTTGGGGAAGATGACAAAGAACAGGAGACCAAAAGAAAACCAAAATCAGACTCCCATAAGAAAAGTCTGTCCGCTAGCTGGGTCTACTGGTTTAGTGTTTAGAGGGAGTGGAAGATGGCTCAGCAGATAAGAGCATTTGCTGCCATGCCTGAGCAACTGAGTTCCATGGAACCTACATGGTACAAGGCACAAACTGACTCTCCCACATATGTCTGCTCTGATCTCCACACCAGTACCCATCCATATACACAAAGTAAATAAATGTTTTTAAATGTCACTGATCCCTCCCAGAAAAAGGTTATATTAAGGGAACAAATGACTCTGGTCTGACTACACTCTACCAAGCCTCATTTATTCCAGGAACCTGCTCGCCACACCCACCAGTGCTAGAAGGAAGTAAGGAAAAAAAAAGAAAGCAGCTTCAGGTACAAAAGTTCCCTGAGATAAATAAGCAGGCTGGAAATGATATGAAACAAACAAACAAACCCTCAAGCAGCTCAGCTGTGCAGACAGACCCAAGTAACCTGCTTACTGTCCTCAAAGGTGAAAAGTTCAGGCTTTCAGAAGACATTACTGTGACAGGCCTGTTGTAGAAAATTACAGAGCCTGAGGTTTCTGCAGGTTCCCAGTCCTGGAAGAAGGCTCAAACCATTTTTCTTTATGGCTTCTAATTCACCAACTCAGCTTTAGAAGGACAGTGCACAGGGCCTGGGTGCACCTGGGTGTTTTGAGAGATGTCCAGTGGAGCTCTTAAAGAGCAGACTGCACTTTCAGCAACCCATAGTACTCAAGATACGACCCCAAATCAGTAAACAGGAACCACAAGACATCTCACTGGCTAGTGGCAAACAGGAGGACCATAACAGACATTAGTTACACAGAAAGGTGTATGTACACAGGCTCACACAGAAAGAAAGCCACTAGCTTGTCCTTCCCTTTCTGAGTTACTACGCTGAGGACAAGAAAGCCACAGAGACCCAGTGAGAGCTTGAGTCTAGAGGTAAACAAACAAAATGAATGAATGAGCCATTCAGTATTGAACTGAAACTGAAATGCTGGTACAAACTCAGGTTTTTTGATGTTCACACAGAGATGCAGAAATAAACAAGTGCACATTTGAATACATGCCCCCCCCTAAAGAGGACACAGCAGCAGTGCCATGTGCTGTAACCCCAGGAAGGAAGCCCACCTTGTGCCCAGATGGCTGAGTACCATTCTCCAGGGAAAGATGTCAGGATCCTTTAAGAGTCAGCTCAAAAGCAGGTGGGACTAGATGAGATGACCATGGAGTGAACCCCTTGTACCAGACAGTGAGGTCGTGCTCACTCAGAGAATGGGGAGATGCTGCCATTCTAGGGACTCACACAACAATATGAGCTTCACAATATTTAATGAGTAACAGATCACAACTTTTTGAAAATTAAAACTGGAAAAACAGACCCCAACACAAATAAAGTGGAAACATAAGGGGAAACTCTGCTGTTTACATAGTTTCAAAATGCTACCCATTAAAATACACATTTACAAAGGGGAAGAGTGACTTCACCACATTATCTAAGCCAACCAGCCACAGGCAAAGGGCCCAGCTCGCCCCTTCCCCCAGCAGAGGCACTGAAAGGAACCCTGCCTATTTCTGACGTTCCTTCCAAAACCGTACAACAGTCAAACCACGAGAAGGCATGAGATAAACCCCCAGGGCCATTTCACGAAGCAGGTTACCACTCACCAGCTGCCCAGTGACACCCAGAACATGCCAGTTGATAGTACTGACTAAAATGAAATGGGGCTATGGAGATCTACTGAGGACTGCTTTCCAACTTTCCAGCTTTCCAGCTCCCTAAATCTACCAATATGCAAATCCTTTACATAAAAGGGCACAGCTCTTCCACAGAAACTGTGTACATCTTCCCATATACTTTAATTTATACCAGATTACTTATCATTTCTAAAAATGTACATGCTAAATGGTTAGGCCATATTGTTCAGAAAATAAGGCATCCTGAATATTTTGGTGTATGAGTGTTTTATGTGCTCATACATAAGTGTTCTGTGTGTGTGTATGCAATGCCCATGGAGGCCAGAAGAGGGCATGGATGCCCTGGTGCTGGAGTTAAAGTGGGTTTGTGGGGTGCCACCTAAGAACTGCGAACAGAACCCAGGCTCCTTGTAAAAACAGCAAGTACTCTTAGCCACTAGCTATCTCTCCAACACCCAAAAAAATCTCAATCAGCAATTGGCTGAACATGTGAATGTGGGACTGGGGTATTTGGGGTGGGGCACTCTATCTCCCATTCTACAGAGCTGTCATGTTTCTCTGTTCAAATTAGCTTCCATGTTTTTATCATTTATACTGTAAACAAAAAAACAAGTAACTTTCTTTCTGAAAAACAGTGACATACTGTTGTAGAAGTTTTGGTTTATGGTATGTAAACATGTTTTTGTTTTGATCCCAGGTGTGTGGTATGGAACTGATTCAGACTGTCCACAGCAGCAAACTATTTGCCTTGTGTGGGCTCTGAGAGGGGCTCTTTGGCAGACGCAGATAGTCTGAGGACTCTGAGAGGGAATAAAGGTCGGAGCCCAGAGAGAGAAAGGGGGATCCGGGGAAGGCTGCTAGTGCATCCACCCTGCTGCTCCTGGTTGCTGCTGAAGAAGTCTGAGATATCCTGAAAAGCGAACTGGACTTGCCCCAAGGGACCCTGCAGCCCTAATCAGCAGGCAGTAGCTAAGGAGAACCACAGCCCCCTCCCCACTAACCTTTCTCTCCTACCTGGTGTTGGAAAGGATTGGGGTGGAGAAGGGCGGAAGAGATAAAAGGAACAGCGAATTAAATAGTTTTTAAAAGTACGCCGACAACATGCTCAGAATACAACTCATGCTTAAAAGTTCAACAACCCTGTGAGTATTCTCATGTTATTAATAATTGTTTTTTAAATCTCAAAACCACTTGTCAATGTGCACTAAAACCCTTAAAACTGTACTGCATAGGAAAGATTCCTGACCACGAATAAAACTCAAGTTACTACTTAGCAATTCTCGGTAGCAGATAGGATTCTAATTTACTACGTGTAGTAACTCACATAACCCTCAGATAGCCTGTTACTATCCACACTTTTGGGTGCGAAAACCGAGGTCTACAGGAGGCTGCCCCTGCTGCTCCTACACCCTGTCACTGAGTGGGAAAGCTGTCTAGGAACCCCAATGTCTGGTTCACATTCTGGTTCACAGCAGGAAAGGAGCCTGCTGTTTTCAAAATGACTCCTAGGAATTCAGTCCAACACACACGAACCTGAAAACACACTATTTCTACCTAAGAATATACAGTGCAAGATTGTAATGCGGAAAAATTAGAGACTACCTAGGCACTCAATGATAGGGGACGGGAAATGATTATGGTTTGTTTGTGCTATAGAATGCCCAGCAGCAATTTTTCTAACTGTGTCTTGAACGAGACTGAATCATGGTCCCCTCAGATGTCCACATCCTGACCCCAGAACCTGCAAACGTGACTTTATACAAAGACTCAGTAGGGTATGGCCACCATACGCTGGGGAGGACATCCTCCACCCCCTAGCCTAGTCACTATAAGGTACTCTATACAGCCAGGTGGGTGTTCCAGAGGCGGACGATAAAAGCCTGGGTGTGATTTTTTTGGTTAAAAAGAAATTAAGGAGACAAGGAATATAGGTGGCTTCTCTAAATAGAAGAAACCGGATACTCTCTTGAGAGCCTCCAGGAAGAACCAGCTATCAACACCTTGACTTTAGCCTTATGGCACTCATTTTGGACTTCTGACCTCTAGAATGACAAAACAGGAAACAGTGTCAGTTCGAGCTGGTAACAGGAAAATGGACTAATGAGGTATTAAATCAGTTCATATATAGAACAGTCCAAACTCTGCATACACATGCTCCTCTGTGAGACCAGGTCTCCCTCCAGGATAGCCCCCGGATCTCACTATTACAGACCCCGCTGGCCTCCAACTCAGAGATCCACCTGCTTCCACCTCCCAACTACCGGCAAGCTTTGACTTTTAAAAATGCATCCATGAGGTTAGAAAGATGGTTCAGCAATTAGGAGCATTGCTGTTCTTGCAGAGGACATAGCCTTGACTCTCAGCATCCGCATGGGGGTTCACAACCAACCAACCAACCACTCTTACCTCTATGGACTCCAAGCAAGCACATCGTGCACATGCAGACATTCAGGCAAAATAAAAGCTACTTGAAAAAGTTGTCTTAACATATCTATGCACACAGGAAAAAGTAACTGCAAGATAACTAATAAAACAGAATGTATGCTCCTACCTCCAGCAGGATGACTCATCCTTTCCTACTTTATTATATTTTCTTCTTAGATTACAAAAAGGTTTTATTATTTTTATAATTAGATAATCGTATTATTTATTATGTTCAAGAAATTCTTTAAAATAACATTTAAATGAGGACGTTACATTTTCTGGTAAGAGAGCAGCACAAAAATTCAACTGTATGCTGGGTGTGATGGTACACGCCTTTAAACACAGCACTCAAGAAGCAGAGGCAGGAGGATCTCTGAGAGTTGAAGGCCAGACTGGTCTACATAAGTGAGTTCTAGGACAGCCAGAGCACAAAGTGAGACCCTATCTCAAAAACAAACCAAAACAACAACAAAAATCATGTCAGGCTTACTTATTTTGGTACAGACTGATTGTGAACAATTTCTCTCAGCTGTTCCCATAATCTGTCTGCAGTAGCCTTCCCTGCTAAGGGAGACACCGCAGCTCCACACGGCTCCTTCCGGAAACTTCACCGACAGGCTGCTTACTCACAGAGCCTCTTGAAGCTGCCCACCCCTGGATTCGCCAAGTGCTGATCAGACTTAATTCCCAGGCACCCCTGTCGAAAGCCTGATTACTTTCTATAAGAAACATATTCTAAGGACAGTCTTTCCACCCATGGCTTCCCATGAGCATGACTGCACCGCTCACAGGGGTGGACTTACGATGAGCCTGACATCAAATACCACATGAGGCATATCAGAAACAGATGCAATGGGGCACATGTGCAAGAGGGAGCAGCAAGGGGCAGCTAATGCCTCTTTCAGCTCTGAAATTCTATTTACAATGTGCACAGTAAAAGAACATCAGCAAGATTACACTTCTGGGTATACTTTAAATATATCTGAAGCTATTTGCTTGAATATAATTTTAAAATCTAACTCAGGTGAGAAGAAATAACCCATATCACAGTCATCTAATTATGCCACCACGCCCTGCCTCTTAATAAACTAGTTTACTGAAATAACTCCAGTGAAGGCTGTTTAAACCATGAAAGGGTACTATTCAATTCAATTAAAAGTTGGCTGGAAAACGATCTCTTTTGTAACTCGACTGCACACTTGGCTGTATTCCTGCTATTTAACAGGCTAACAATTGAGCAGCACCAGAAGATACTCCCTTAAAATAAGGTGTATATGGAGGCCTCAATGACCCAGCAGCCAGTGTAACGTGAACAGAGACACAGAGGCATTTACTGCCTGCCCTGCGGAGTTTGCTCTTGGCTCCTAGCAGTCTCTCCTAGTCTCTACACATCTAACTGGGACCAGCCAACCACAGATTGTGCCACCAAACTTCTAACTTCCTTCATTTTATCTGAAATTCATTTCCTTAAAGAAAACAAGGACTACAACAACGATGACAAAAAACGCTGTCAAGATTAATAGGACCTGGGACTGGAGCAGTGATAAGCACTTTCTGCTCTTCCAGAGGACCTGGGTTCTATTCCCAGGTCTATAAAACCACTTCCAGGGGATCTGATTCCCTCTTCTGGTCTCTTCAGGCAAGTGGTGAATACACACACATGCAGGCAAAACTCTCCTATACATAAAATAAGCAAATAAGCCGGGCGGTGGTGGCATACATCTTTAGTCCCAGCACTTGGGAGGCAAGGGCAAGCGGATCTCTGTAAATTCGAGGCCAGCCTATTCGACAGAGCAAGTTCCAGGACAACCAGGGCTACACGGAGAAACCTGTCTAAAAAAACAAAATAAAATAAAAAATAAAAACCAAGACTAACAGGGCTGGTCATATGGCTCCAAGGGGAAAGGCGCTTGGTGTGCTGCCTGATGATCTGAGTTTGATCTCCAGAACCCTCAGAAGAGGGAGAGAAGAGAACCCACTCCACAGCTGTCCTCTGACATCATACATACATGGATTTCTGAAACATATCAAAACAGACTGCACCACTAGGAAAGATAAATCAACTCATTTGTCACCTCTTTAACTGCCTCAGTCTTAAACTTTGTCACCTCCCAAAATACCAAATGGACAGTCTGGACTCCTTAACATTTCAGACCACTGGGTTCTGATCCCATCTATACCACCCTGAAGGGCTAGAGTAATTAGCAATCAAGAGTTGCTAAAAGGGGCTGGAGAGGTGGCTCAGAGGTTAAGAGAACTGGCTGCTCTTCCAGAGGTCCTGAGTTCAATTCCCAGCAACCATATGGTGGCTCATAACCATCTATAATGAGATCTGGTGCCCTCTTCTGGCATGCAGGTGTACATGCAGGCAGAACACTGTATACATAATAAATAATAAAAATACTAAAAATAAAAATAAGAGTTGTTAACAGGGGGGCTGGAGGGATGGCTCAGTGGTGAAGAACACTAGCTACTCTTCCAGAGGACCTGGGTTTGATTCCTAGCACTCACACAGCAGCTCACAACTATCTGTAACTCCAGTTCCAGGGGATCCAACACCTTCACATAGACATACATGCAGGAAAAACACCAATACACATGAAATAAAAAGAAAGAATTTTTTTAAGATTTATTTATTATTTATACAACATTCTGCCTGCACACCAGATCTTACTATAGATGGTTAAGAGCCACCATGTGGGTGCTGGATATTGAACTCAGGATCTTTGGAAGAACAGCCAGTGCTCTTAAGTTCTGAGCCATCTCTCCAGCCCAAGAAATCATTTTTTTAAAAGAGTTGCTAATAATGTACAACTTCCTCTCCAGAAGAAAGCATTAACAACATTCCTTGAAGGGCCTGGGGAGATGGTCCAGGAGACACAAGGGCTTGAATTAAGATCCCCAGAATTCACACAGAAAGCTGAGCAAGCCAGGGCACAACCATAATCCCAGCACCTGGAGGCAGCGACAGACAGCCCCTCGGGCACACTGGCCCACTAGTCTAAGTTAATCAGTATGTTAGTCTAGATCAATCACTGAGCCCAGAATCAGTGATTCTCAAACAAATAAGGTTGAAGCACGGTCAGGAAGGCCAGCTGCAGAGCTCTGGCCTCCACACACAAGTGCAACCACATACTCAGACTTCCCCTTTCGCCTCCTGTCCAAAGACTGTCTGCCATCAGGTAGAGAAGAGAATCAAAGTACAGACTACGATGGCAACAAGAAGGAAGAAAATGTGACTAGAAACCCCTCCTTCATTGCTGGGTGACTGGAGGAAGCAGTGAGGCTCGCCAATACTACATCATAGTTTTGAAAAGTAACAGCCAACTCTCAGCTATACGGGATGTTCGAGGGCTGCAGGAGAATCCTAATGGGCAGAAGTGAGGCTCAGGTACCCACCTCCGGGGAAAAAAAAAAGAAACAAACAAAAACCACCTCTGTGGCCTGATGTGCCACATACGGGAAGATAAAACCTTCTTGGCAAAAGGTGTTCCACATGAATAGGAATAAATGTGGACTGTTATACAATGTAGTATCATTCAGCCATTAAAAAGGATGAAATACTGATTCACTAGTACAGGAAAAAAAAAAAGGTAATGATTTACTCTACAACATAGATGAATTCTGGAAACAAGGCACCAAGAAACCTGACACCAAAGGACACATGCAACTCCTGACCGAATAGTCCCAAAAGGCAAATCAAAGGAGACAAGTACACTGAAGATAAGCAGACTGAAAATGGACAGTAACCACAAAAGGGTGGTGGTGAGGGTTGTCTTGGGAGTGGCTCAGCACACGGTCGCAAAGTCACTGTAGAGTAACACTTAAATCAAAGGACCCTGTGATACGGACATTTCATAAACATTAAGTTCTTACATTTGAAAAAGGAACGTTCTTACATTAAAAAAGTGGGGTGGCGGTGCACGTTTTTAATCCCGGCACCAGAGGTGGAGGCAGGAGGATCAAAAGTTCAAAGCCAGTTTGAGCTATTTAGACCTTGTCTCAAATATTAACTTTAACCCCCACACACATTTAAAAAAAAAAAGTTTTTTAGTTTTGCAAATTTTAGTGTACGAACTACTTTTCTCTCCGTCCGGTTTTTCATTCCTTTCCAAACCTAAGGGTTAGCGAGGCTGACCGCCACAATCAAAATCTTCGAGCGTTCCTCCTGTCACTTCAAAGCCCTACTCGGGGGGGGGGGAGAAAAACCAAAACCAAAACAAAAGACCCTACAGTAAATGCAAACACGAGCCCGACGTGCGGGAAGCTACAGGCCGGTCCCTGGGGCTCGCGACCGCAGCGCCCTGCGGAGGAGGGCGGCGCGTGCGCACCGCCGCGCGCAGGCGCGGGCCAGGCCGCCGCTCCGCCTGCTGCGGGCCAATTTCGGGTGCAGCAGCGGTCGCCGGCGGCCCCCACGCGGGGAGCGAGCGGCTGGGGTGAGGGCGCAGCCGCCTCTCGCCCTCGGCCGGCTGACGTACCTGCGTCCGCCTCAGGCTCGGAGTCGGCGGGCCCGGGAGAACGGCGCCTCCGCCGCGAACACGCCTCGGGTCTCCATTCGGGGATGTTTACTCGCAAGTCTCGCGAGACCGCGCCGCTGAGTGGGACAGGAGCGACGGCCTGGCGTGCCCCGCGCGCCCGCGACCTGCGTGCGCGCGCCCGACGTCCCGGCAACCGAGGCTAGCGGCTGTCCGGCGATCTCGCGACATTTGCGGCCCTGGGGCGGGGGCGGGGCCCCGCCCCCATCTCTCTGTCCGGCTGTGGAGAACGTGGTGTGTTTAGGGTCTTCTGGGTATGCGGGCCTGGAAACTAGGAAGGGAAGCACGCGTCTTTGCGCAGCCAACTGCTCCTCCTCGTATCCAGTCTATCTGTGCACACTCCTAAACCACCGCCATGGCCCCAGCTGCTGATGGCCAGGGTCTATGTATCCTGCTAAACTACCCACCCCTGGCCCCAGCGGCTGAGGGCCTCTAATGGCTTGGCTCTATGCACCCCTCCTGAACGAAATCCCTTTGCCCTTGACAGGGCTTCCTTCTAAACCAAATCTATGCCTTCTCCTAAACTACTGCCATGGCCCCAGCTGCTGAGAGGACCTCGGATGGTCCACCTTATGACTGCTGCCAGGTGCATGCATCTACATCTTGAGAAGCAGGAAGGGCGTTTATAACACCCAGTATTTACCATTTTCAGCAAACAAGGATCAGTGTGAAAGTCGGCCTAGTAAAACGTACTTGAGCAATTTATAAACACCGGTGGGATAGGTTCGTTCTGTCTTAATACTGAGCTGGACCACACTTGGCCCTTGCACAACCTAAGTGTGAGCAGCAAGCACGCTTGGATATTGTGACTGAACCAGTTAACGGATGGTGAAGACAAGCAAACCTAGAGTCCTAGGCTCACAACCTTGGGAGATGGGCCTTGGCTACCAAGCCTGGTATAGAAATTGGGTTACTCCCTGGAACCTCCAGCTGACCAAATTTCCTGAGAGGGGATTTGGGCCCAGAGGAGAGCCTGTGCGGGGCTCTTGTTGCCTTGCTCCTCACGTGCTCGGTCAGAAAGTGCAGATGGAAGCTAGAAACATGACTGGGCCATAAGAGTACCTGTAAGAGGGCGCACGATGCTTATAGAGGACCCAAGTCTAGATCCCAGCACCTACATTGGGCAGCTCACAAACCACCCGTAACTTCAGTTCTGGGGAGATGTGCTGTTTTTGACCTCTGTGGGCACGTGCGCGACTATGCACAAACCCACACAGACATTAATACAACTTTTTTAAAGGGTAGTTTCAAGGCACGTGTGTGGTCTGTAGATGGAGGTCCACCCATTGAAAAGGGTATACTGCATGTGTTCCCAGGTTCCGGGACCCCATGTATGGCCCACCATGCAGGAGATGCTGTGTAGACCCCACTGCCTGCCCCGTCTCTGCTCCGCTTCAGTCTTGTTCTTGGCCTGCTGTCTCCCTCCTACTTCACCAGAAACCAGCAACAGTAAGTTGATGTTCCGAAGGATCTGTTAAGCCTTCTTAGGAAATGTTAATTACAGTAAACTTCAGCTAAAGGAGTGCTCAAGGCTGAATAGTGGACTAACCAGACTGTAGGAAAGAAACATTTGTACCTTGAGCATATTTAGTTTAGGTTTTCTGAGTGTTAGTTAATACCTGTTCACTAAGGTTGCCACCTGTTAGGGCCATAATAAAAGGAGGCACCCCTGGCTCACAGCTGGCCACCAGGAGCACTGCTGCATCAAAGAACATGCCTCTGTTGGCAAATTCAAAGCGGGTAGCCCTGGGCCACAGTGCCACTGGATCCTGGTCCTCATTAAGCCCAGGCTCTCTCATCAGGAAGAGCAATATCCTGCCAATCAGGCATGCCAACCATGGTTAACAGCTGCCTAGGGGCTGTCTCAGGATGACTATAGCAAGTACTTTATATTGTAAATCTCCCCATCTGTTCAAACAACCAAACTTTGGAATTTCTGTGTCTGTGACACAAATTTAACTGCCCAGAAGTATAACTATGGGCCCTGAAACCACATAAACCGATGGGGATTTCTGTTGAGGGTTGGCTCCCTTTTGTACAGTAGCCAGAACCAGTCCTATGGTACTATTAAAGTTTCCCTTATCAATCTCTACGTGCTGGAACGACTTCTCCCTGGGAAGGTGTGAGATCACTGTGGTCATGTAGTGTTGGGTGTTGTAGCTGAGGGTGGACTTCAAGTGGACAGAGGACCTGTGCACTTACATACAAATGCTATTTTATTTGACCCAAGAGGCTTAAGCATTTGCTGATTTTGATGCCCACGGGGCTCCCAGGACTGATCCCTCAAAGACTCCGAGGGGTAACTGCTTAGAAACCACGTGACCACACGCGGCCTAAGCAGAGGCTTGCTGTCACTGTTCTGAACCGAGTGTTGAAACTGTACATGTCACTCTCCTGGGAACACGTCAAAACTCAAAGCCTAAGTCAGGGACTGTACCAAGCTCAGCATGTGGAGATAGGGGCAGAAGCTGGGGCACAGATCATCAGGACTGTGGAGACACTATCAACCTTATAGTTCCCAAACAGGAAGAGATTTTTACATCACTGAGGTGAGCAAAACAAAAATGGCTGATCAAGGGACTGGAGAGAGAGTTCCAGGGCACTTACTGCTCTTCCAGAGGGCCTTCGTCCCCAGCACCCAGATCAGGTAGCTCACAACCACCTGTAACCCCAGGGATCTCTGACTCTCCTTTCTGGCATCTGTGAACACCTGAACACATGCAGCATACACTCACACAGATGCATACATTCAAAGAAATAGGAGGCTGGAGAGATGGCTCAATGGTTAAGGGCACTGGCTGCTCTTACAGAGGACCCAGGTTTGATCCCTGTTACCCACATGGTAGCTCATAACCATCTGTAACTAGTTCCAAGGAATCTAATGCCTTGTGACTTCCAATGGCACCTCATGCATGTGGTACAAACACACACACATATATACACTCATACAAACTAAAAAACAAATCTTGGAAAAGAAACCTGCTAAGAACTCTCTACCTGCTCTCTCCCATTTTTTCTTCCCATGTTTTAAAACCTACTACAATTGGCTTTTGTACCTACCATACAGTTGGAGTGGTTCATGAGTCACCCACCATGTTTACAATCCATCCTCACCTACTCAACCAGAAGATAAGAGCCGCTTGGTGCCCGCAGGCAGTAAGCATGCTGAGGTGCACTGTGTTTAATCAGCACCAACCAGAGATGACAACAGGTCAACTTCTGTTCATCATGAGTACAAGAACCTCTAGTGGCAATGACACCTGAAGGAAACAGTGATGCTTTTATTGTTACATTTTGATTCACAGGATAAGTTACAAAGGTTCAGAGACCCTCCTTCCTTGGTAAAAAACCATGTCCACACTGAGCCGACTAACTCAGCAGAGAGGGGCTAAGCGTGAGAGCCTAAGAAGGCCTGGTTCCGGTCTTCTAGAGCATGGACCACTGAGTCTGCACAATGATCAAGTTCTAGCTAAGGGACACTGACAGTGCTGACCTCTTCCATCACGTGGCAAGGACTCCATACTTGATTGACAAGTCTGAATACTAGACCACAGGACCTTACACGGAACTGACAGAGTGTTTTTGCTCTTATTTTTGTCTCCTGAACCAGGGTTTCACTATGTGGCCCATGCTGGCCTTGAACTCCCGAGTCTCCTGCCTTCTTCCCACCAATGGGACCATGATTAGTGATGTTTCAGGTGGAGTTGCTGCTGCTTGTCACATATCCACCAAAGTTTTCATCCATATGACAGAAGTCTCCACCAATGCTCTTCTGCCACTATCTCCAAGCATGGAGTTCTACACGTTTTGAAGACGTAACTGAGGATAAGAAGAACATTAGAATCTAACCACTGATCTTCTAGATCTGGGTCACAGTTGACAATGCCACAGGTGATGTTGTGAGCAAAGTGCATGTTCAACATAAAAGTGCACTTGGGCCTACAGGTGATGGAATGGCACTAGAGCAATTCCACACAGGTCCCAGCATTCCATCCATATTCACTTCCTAGGTCCAGCATCAGCACCACATGGTAAGTATCACACTCTCCACAAGCCACCGTGCCTTCCGGATTTCCAGGTGCTGAGAATGAGACCCTTACAAGTGGTTGGTTTTATAAGACTCGATCAAAGACAGTAAGTTTTAACCCTTACCCCTACTGTGGGATTTGTGTAAGTACCTTCACAACAATAAAAGCATTCTCTATAATTCATTACACATTCATTACACAGGCCAAAAATGAGCTTCTAACATCATTTCAACAACTACCTCGTACCACACACAACAGTTGCCCATATTTTAATCACTATTCCACAGACACTTGATGATTTTATCAACAATGCTCCTGGGATGAAATCTGGATTACATAGAAAAATGTATGAAAACAGCAATAACCAGCTCTGAAGGGGGACAGTTACAACATGGATGTACCGAGAAATCACTATCAAGCCACAACTCTGGAAATCCAAAGACAATCTGTTATGTATCCCAATCTAGGAGTCAAACCCACCTATAGTGTTGGAAGAGAAAAAACACTCAAAGGAAGCAGCGTCAGACATGGCAAGCCCACGGCACGGAGCCGGCAGGCTTTCACCATGTGAGAAGGAATAACCCAGACTTTACTATGGGAAGGCTTCCCATTACCACATCCTGACAAAGTTTCTCTTGATGTCCTATCAATAATTTTGCTCACACACACAGCATACACACGGTTCTAGAACGCCCTTAGGGAAAGGCAGTGTGCACACACAGAGGCCCCACATGAGCTGTGCGGTGTGACACGTGTCTCCTGCTACCACCACCTGCACTCACAGTTCACAGTTAGGAAATAACACTTTCTGTTGTCTTCCTGACAAACATTATTAATTCAAAAAAATTGATTTTTTTTTTTTTTTGAGATAGGTTTTACCTACGTGTCCCTGGCTAGCTGGAACTATGTAGCCCAGGCAAACTCAGAGATGTACATGTCTCTACCTCTAAAGTGCTGGGGTTAAAGGCATGAACCGCCATGCCCAGCAAGAATGAACATCTGAAAGCCAATACTATAATCACCTATAAAAGGAAACAGGTGATTCCCCTTAAAAAAAAAAAAAACACACACACACACACACAAAAGCCAACACAAGAAGTTATAGGAGTTGGCCAGTCTCATTGTGAGTGTTGGGGAAGCATTCTGTTCTCTTCTCAGGCTTTGTAGCTATGTGCCCTAGGACACTCCTGCGGTTGCTGAGATTTTTCTCACAGACGTCGTCGGCCTCGTGAAGGATGGCAACACACTATGTACTCAGTATGAGACAAAACACAGGTGAGGTGAACGTGTTCTTCCAAATGCCAGAATACTGCAGGTCACGGTGCCTTGGCCAAGCTTCTCCCGAGCTCCCCAGTTCAAGCTTGGCAGGATAAGGCCTCTTTCCGTAAGGAGCGGTTGAGAAGGTTTGCGCCCCACACCCAGAGCCACTCAGGCATATACTGTGCAAACAGAAACTACAAATGAAAGAAAAACGTGGTTAGAATCCCAAACTGTCAAAGCTGAAGCCATAGAACACATCAGTGTGGGATCTACCCAACAGACATCTACAAAGCGCATTAAACATTGACGAAGAAGCCTGAGCCCCTTCCATCCTGAGGTCTGCTTCTGCACTGGGCACTCACCTGGACTCATTTAAGATGGGCAAGGACACAATGCCCACCACCAGCACCCACTCCCTTTCTCTGTGCTCCTGGGAACACATCTCCTTGTTGTTAGTAAAACATTCTAAATTAAGGAGAAGCTATGGCTGTACCACCCTGAACAGGATCTCGTCTAAATTGGAGGAGACGAAAGAAGTCTTACAGGGGTCTCTCAGGAGGACCCAGGAGTGGTCCACATGAGACCATGGGCACCTGAGAGAGGCCAGACCCTGGCAGTCCCTTGGGCAGTAGTTGTTAATACATGTTTCAGTGTTTGCTTAATGGGAAGGGCGCTAGGCAGAGCCAACCAGAGAATACTCTCTGGCAGGGCAGTGAAGTGCTGGCACTCTCGGCAGTCGTCTGTGGGAGCTAAGGGAAGAGGAGTGATGAGCTTTATCCTCAGGGTGAACACATGGAACACTGGGGCTTCAAAGGCACACCCCTGAGTCAGGATATCTTCAAAATGTCCTTTCCTTTGTTTTCAGCTGTACTTTATGATGAAAGCTAAGGATGCCCAGAGCATCTCTGTCCAGCTCTTTAGCCTCGTAAAACTGAGCATGCTCAGGAATGGACCAACCCTATGAGTTATGTATAGACCCCCTGCATAAAGCCCTATGCCCTTTGCTGTGGGAGGCACTGCTGCGGAGACAATGCTACGTTCTTCTTGACTTCCGCACATGAATATTTTCTCAGGGCTTTGCACCCTCGTGTGCACTCCATTAGACAGGGAAGAACCTCACCACTCTGAGCTGAGGTGGGGACACTTCCCAGCTGAAGCAAGAGGCAGGCAGGGGGTTTCAGGCTCTTTAAACTTTTTAGCATTTGAGTCATGCTGACCAATCCAGGTTTAAGAAAGCAGTGCTCCTGGGGCAGCAATAAACTGCATCCCCAAAGGGATGCAGTTCAGGAAGACATTGGAAGCCGCTGACAGTGACTTGAACACTGGGGTGCTGGGATGCCAACTCAGCAGAAAAGACACGGGTATCCTTCTTCCCAGACTGAGCAGGGCAGGTGGAAGATGGAGGGTTTTGCAGGGAAGCGGGGCTGGGGAAGAGTACACATCTCACGAGTTCTGCCCTCACAGTTCTCTCAGGCAGGACTGAGCTGCTGGGAGCTGCATGCACGGGTACCACTCATCTCAGCTGCAGTGAACCCAGCTGGGGAACACTTGTCAGTCTCCACCTGGTTTCCCTCACCCCATCCCCTCCTCTGCTAGACCTCCTGCCTCCATTTTGCCCTATGCTGACACTCTTCCCTTCTTCTTACATGCTCCCGCTGTGATGTTACCAAACGTTGCCAACCTGCAAACCTTTCTCCAGCAGAAACCTCTTACCTGAATTCCCAGCTGTGCGGCTGCCATCCCAGCTTCTCGGCAGAAGTCCTCAGGACCCCCGCAGCAAGTAGTGCACAGCTCCCACTAGCCACCACCCCTGATTACCTCCACTTAAGACAGCCACCTGTCTGGACCAGACAACAGCAATCCTGCTACCCTCCCTGTTCCATCCATCACTGCCTTATATACCTGCAGCTTGAAGGCATCTCTAATGCGATGCCTTAGAGACCCACCAGTGCTCATATGCTATCAACTTCTGCCTCCCAGCAACAAATGCAGAACACCATTCTCATTAAACTCACAGCACGGAAGGTCAGCTAGGGCTAAGACACTGTACCTTATGTTGGACATATCCCAGATTTGTTCCTTATAGCTAGAGAATGATAAAAATATTGCAATTTTCCTCAAATTGTGACCTTTATGACCCTGGGAGATTACATTCAGAGTAAGAATTACACAGGAAAAGTCACAGCCAGAGCCACCAGAGAACTGCAGTGTGGCCAAGACAGTGGTGGATGAATCAAACCTTTGCTATAAAAGATAAGCTGGGGCTGCAGAGAAGGCTCAGAGGTTAGAAGAGCTGGCTGCTCTCAAATAAGACTGGAGTTCAGTTCCCAGCATGTACATCAGACAGCTCAGTACCGCCCAGATCTCCAGGACCTGACACCTTCCTCTGGTCTCTGTGGTCACTGCACTCACGCGCACATTACCCCCAGGGACCTACAAAAATGGGGCACCACTCCAAAAATTAAAAAAAAAAAAAAAAAGACATTGATTGGCGCTGTATAGAAAACTACCCTGGACACTACACTAGCTTCATGGACTTTCTTGACAGAAAAATACACTTTTGTTGTGTACAGTGATACTGGGAGTAGAATCCAAGGCCCCATGCTTGCTAAGCACGGACTCAAGCACTGAGCAACATCCCTGGTTCATTCATTCTCTCTCTTGCTCCTCCTCCCTCTCTCCCTTAAACTTTTGAGATAAGGTCTTCATAAGGTGCCCAGGTTGCCTTGAGCTCACTACAGCTCAGGCAGGCTCTGCAATCATTCTGCCACAGCCTCCAAAGTAGCTGGGATTACCAGGCTGCACCCCAAGGCCTAAGTGAAAAATACATTCTAGAGAGAGTTCATTAATGTAGACCAAATCTACTTGTGGCTGAGATGTTCGTGTATCACAGACATGGCCAAAATATTTTGCTATTGCTTGTTCTCACAGCTGCATTTCTAAGACAGCTTCAAAGCCTTGGAGCTACTTTTCACTTTTTGGTTTTGTGTTTGAGAAAGAAAAGGTCTTGCTACATAGGACAGGCTGACCCTAAGTTGAGATCCTTCTGCCTCAACCTCTTGAGGATCAAAGAGATGCCTGGGCTACTAGAGGAGGCCGAAGACTACTTTTCAGGTTTCTTTGCTCAGTTCTTGAGAAATTACGGACTCAGAAACAACTACTTAGACTCTGTTTAGACAAACCTTTAGCTCTGAGCCTTTAGACAAATTAATAATTCACTGCTGATCTTCTCACACATTTATGTTGTGGTGGTAAACTCAATTATCTTTATGCACAACACCCCCTAAAGTGTTTGCCTGGTAATCAGAAAGTTCCCAGTAAATTCTAAATTTGGTCACATCTCTTTCTTTCTTTCTCTCTCTCTCTTTCTTCAAGACAAGATCTCTCTGTGCAGCCTTGGCTGTCCTGAACGCACTTTGTAGACCAGGCTGGCCTCGGACTTACAGAGATCCGCCTGCCTCTGCCTCCCAGAACACTGGGGTTACAGGTATGCGCCACTGAGCCCATTGGTCACATCTATTTCTATTCCAGATAATAAGAAACAATTATTATAAATGATTTAGTTACTGGCCTAGTGATTAAAATCGCAATTCTAAATATTTCGTAAATTTCCAATATTTTTGTTACATTTATTTGTGTGTCTACGTGCAGGGGCCATACAACCATAGTGTGTGTAGACAGCTGAGGACAACCTGTTCAAGGCAGTTTTCGACTTCTACCATGTGGGACTTGGAGGTCAAGCTCAGGTCATCAGACCTGGTGGCAATCACCTTTATCTACTGGGCCATCTGGCTGGTCCCAAAATACCCTTAAATCTTTGTTTTGTCTGAACAACAAAGACCTTACGAAAAATTCTAGGTTTCCTGTGTTAATGAGTCCAAGAATAAAATACATGAAGATTTATCTGACACAACGGTTATGTACTTATGGCACTAACTCATGAATTTCTGGACTGGGCTGTGAATATAGCATTTTCCCTTCCAGCACTATCAAGACATCTGAACTGAAATCCCTATCGGAGCACCCAGAATCCTCACATATCCACAGGAAGCAACCTTTTTCCTGTCTTAGGGGTGACAAAGAAAACTTGAAAATTTTTGCATTAAGAACCCCACATGAGCATCTAGCATTGTAACCAAAATCTCTGCGAGAGTGAGGATTCCCGACCCTTGGTCCCTGGCATGGCACACAGAGCTTTGACCTGACGGCATGGTGCTACCTGAATAGAGTGGGACCAGTAGCCTGTGGTCCTTTTTGAAATGCCCAGGGTGGACACGGCATGCTGTGCATATACTTTCGGCGAAGGCGCCAGCCATGGGCATCTGTGCAGGAAGCTGCTGGGTGAAGTCACACTGGTGGTCACGTGGAAGGGGATCAGACTCTGCACGAAGATCCCTTTAGAGGCGTACTCATACTGCAGGGCTCGGCTGAAGTGGTCCAGATAGGCCTGGTGAGGCATAGGGGGAGAACTTTGAACATGAAAGAACTGGAAAGAAAACCCAGGAGCAGGACTTGCCTGTCCCCACCTCTGGGGAAGTGCCAGAATAAGCAAATGGGAGCTGACTACTCCCTGACCATCCCACAGGAAGAAGGGCCTAACCTTGGATGCAGAAAAGGCAGCCAGCTGTGGGGTGGGCTTGCAGCAGGAGCCAGAAGACACCGTGACGATGGCACCCTTCTTTCTCTCCACCATTCCCGGAAGCACTATGTGGACCATCAAGCTCGCAGCCGCAATGTTCACGTTCACAATGTCCCAGAGCGTGTCCTCGGGGACCTGGCTGAAATACTGGGGGTAGGGGTAGAATGCACCCACATCATTCACCAGGATGCCAATGTCTCTGTCTCTCAGGGCTTCTCGGATTGGAGCATAAATCTCCCGGCCTCTGCTGAAGTCCGCCACCATGACAACTGTCTCCACCCTGTAGGTGTCAGCTATGTGCTTGGCCACAGCCTGCAGCTTCTCTTCTTCCTGACTAATCAAGATGATGTTGAGTCCATGGCTCGCTAACTCCTCAGCATAGGCCTTTCCAATGCCATCTGTGGCCCCTGCAAGGCAAGCCAGGAGGCATGAGCACGAAGAAGCATGGCATTCATGAAGAGAACCAGAACTACTCACTGTTGATCTCATCAGAGAAAAATACGTAACACCCGTCAGTTAAGGATAATGCTGAATTGATAAGGTAAATCATAACATTAAAGATCCCCAGGCACAGACTAGAGAGATGGCTCAGTGGGTAAGGGTGCTTGCTGCCAAGCCAGGCAACCTGAGTTCAAACCCAAGGAAGGAGAGCACTGACTCCCAAGAGTCATTACCAGACCTTTACACAGGCACAGTGGCACTCGCAACCTTTATATGTGTGTGAAGGCTCACACTCAGCCTGCTGGGGTAAGACACTGGGGTGAGGAATCTGTTTCCAAACTTGCACCTGGCTTGCTCAGGTGTCAGGATGAGCTTTCTGGGACAGGAGGTAAATCCCAAAGCAATTCAAAACAGGTGAAGCACTTCTAAGAGCACTGACAGCCTCAGAGGGTAATTTTGAAACAGACAGCAGGAAAGATTTGAGAGGAAGGGAGGGAGGAAGGGAGGAAAGGAAGAAGGAAAGGAGAGAGGGAGAGAAGGAGGGAGGGAGGGAGAAGCTGGGAACAGGAGCTGGAGGGCTGAGGAGGATGCCAATCTGAAGAGAGGGCTCCCTGAAGTGAGGAGGGAAGAGCACAGAATGAGGTCTCAGCAGGAGGCAGAAGACTCCAGTTTAAATTCCGTAGCTCCTTGTTGGAAGCACGGACTTAAAATACTACCCAAACAGAAAGGCTGAAGTTACCACTGACGACTGCCCATCTTCCATACTGCCTGATGAGGTCGGGCCTGCTCCCCAGGCGAGGGATGAAGTGCAGCCTGACCAGGCTGTAGAAGTCACAGATGACGGTGATGCTCTTTCTGGCTGTGTACCAGGCTCCCACCAACGCCAGGGCTTCCATATAGCAATTGCAAGACCTGGCGATTTCCCTGTACAAGAGGTAGAAGCTGTCAACAGCAGCCATGGCAACCTGCAGGAACAAGAAGAGAGAGAGCTGCTCTTTGTGGATGGAGCAAACATCCTCAGGAGAACCCTGGCCTTCACAACTCTGCATTCAAATAGCATCAGCTCCTGAGAGCCCCGGGCCTGAGAAGGTCTGGGCACGACCTCACTGTTTAACACCTGTGGGGCTTAGAAAGTTCTTGCCTTCCAGGGAGATTAAGCAACAGAACCACTCAGCTACCGAATTCCTCCAAAATCGGACTTTGTGCTACCGGCAGCCTCAACAAAGATAAACCCAAGTGCCCCACTTCTGAGGTCACTTGATGGCCGCCTGGAATGTGTTCAGCTTCTGGCTTCACTCAGCAAGCACTGAGGACCTACTACCTCAACAGTGACTACTGGAATAAACACAGGTAGTGACAGCACATGGCCTTGGCCCCAAGAAACTTGCATATTAAATACACAGGAGCATCCCCCAAAATGAGGAAAACGGTGCTCTTCCACAACTGCAAAGTGAGCACCCTCCCTTACTAACTTGGTATTTTCCCTTCTGGCATCTAGGGCCGACAAAGTCCCACATGCCCCCTTTAAATGTGCACACAGCAAACATTTATTAAAGTACAGACGAAGCCCAAGAATCATGACAGGTGTTAAGGATCCACCACAGAAGTAGGCACTTAACAATTAAAATACAATCTTATCTGGGTATCTTGGCCTACAAACAAAGGTGACCCTAGAGAGGTGCCAGAGGCCAGGTGTGGTCCTGATGGCATCACCAAGGGCTGTGCTCTATCCTGGACCATTAAAGGAGCTGCTGCAGTCAGATCCAGTGGACACTAAATGGCCAGATGAGCCTGAAGGCTCACATGCACATAGTAAGATAGCTGAGCTTACACACAGGAAACTGGATCACCAGTTCACCACCACTCCCTTTCTCCCCCGCCCAAAAAAAAAAAAAAAAAAAAAAAAATTATATATATATATATATATATATATATATATATATATATATGGGAAAAAAATATGTGGGAATGGGGCTAGGGCTAGAGAGATGGCTCAGTGGATAAGAGCACTTACTATCTGCTCTTCCAGAGGTCCTGAGTTCAATTCCCAGCAACCACATAGTGGCTCGCAACCATCTACACTGGAATCTGATGTCCTCTTCTGGCATGCAGGTGTACATGCAGATAGAGCACTCACATTAAATAAACGAACAAACAAGAAATCTCTCTTTAAAATGTTGGGGGAGTGTTTTCTAGAAGGAAACTGCATTAAAGTGAGAGGAGGGGAGCCCTAAAAACACTCAACACAGTGGCAAAAATAGCACAAGCTTTGGGCAAGGACTGTGCACCTTGGTGTCTCAAGCTCTATTAAGTTTCCCAGAGGGAAAAAAACGAAACAAACCAACCACCAAGCAGGAACCTGAGAGCACACTGCCCTCCCAGTAAAAGACACAGGGAAGTGTGAAGAGAAAGCTGTGGCACAGGCAGGGGGCAACCAAGATTAGACAGCCACAAACAGAAGAAATGCCACAGCAACCGCCAGGCCCCGATCACACAGGGCACTCTCACACATGGTACTCTCCGGTAAGTTCCACATTTCTACCGCATTCTTAATCAAGCGGACGTGACAGTAAGTTTGAAAGTTTTTCTCAGCCTGGAGTAGTGATGTGGACACAAAACCTTAGCATTTGGGAGGGCGAGGAAAGAGGATTCCAAGTTTGAGGCCAAAAACCTGGGCTATATACATAGTTAAGAACTTGTCTCCAAAAAAATAAATGTAAGCCTGTAATCCCACCACTCAGGGAGGCAGAGGCAGGTGGACCTCTGTGAGTTTGAGGCCACCCTGGTCTACAAAGAGAGTCCAGGACAGGCAAGGTTATATAAAGAAACCCTGTCTTAAAAACAAAACAAAACAAAAATAAATATAAAAATTAAAAAATTTAGGCCCCAGCTAAACCTAATGACACTTGCCTTTAACCCCAGAATTGGTGAGGCAGAGGAGATGGATCTCTGCAAGTTCAAAGCCAGCATGCTCTACATAATAAGTTCCAGACCAGTCAGGGCTACACAATGAGACCCTGTCTCCAAAGAAAACAAAAAATTAGGCTCCATGGCACAGTCTGTAATCCAAGCTACTGGAGAGGCTGAAGAGAGAAGATTGAAGTTCAAAGCCAGCCTGTAACTTAATGAAAAACATCTAAAGGGAGTGGGGGGTGGGTGGAAGTGTGGCTCAGCAGCTCGCCCAGCATTAGGTCCTGCCTACAAGCACTGTAAAGAAAGGGAGGGGGAAAAAAGAGAGAAAGGAGGGAGGTATCCAGGGTTCCTGACATCAGGGGTTTTGTTCTAATCATCATCAACCCCAGCCTTCTCCTACCTTCTTGCTGCCAGCTCTAGCCTTGGTGCTACAGAGCGCTGCCCTCTTAATGGCAGCTGTGAGAAAAAGCCAACAGCAAACAAATGCCCAGCTCAGCTGGGAACGCTTTATGCAAAAACTGAGATCAATGCTTTCAAAACAAAGCAAAACTTTTCATGCATGAGTCGGCAGCAAAGCAAAGAGTGTGTGCCTGGGGACAGTGCCCTGGCTTGGAGGCAGAGTGGAGAGGGTATGCTATCCCTGTCCTGACTCTTTTCTTCTTAGGACATCATTAAATAAGGTGAAAATCTATCCAGGTGAGCGTGGGGAACAAGGGCAATCTGTGCTAACCCCGATAGCACCGGAGTCCGAGCAGCCGGCTGCCCACATCACCTGTCTCTGGTCTCTGCATTTGCCTGTGGAAGGGTCACCCTCTCTCTGCACAATACCTTCCTCAGTCCCCTGCAACACCCATTTGAACTTCCACACCACAGCAGCCAGCCTGTGTACTCCACAGCCAAAACCTGGTAGATTCTGGCTGACCTGCCTGAACCCAGGAGCCCAACACTTTCTCTTCCTCTAGCAGTGGCAGGAGAAAGGTGGGTGGTTTGGGGGTCTTGGCATTTTCCCCTGGAGACCCCCAGCTTGCCACTGTCATGAACTTCTGAGAAAGTTGTCTTGCCACCTATAATGTGTTACTTAGAAACAGGCACTGGCAGGCAGCCCTGGCACGCTGGAGCCTTGACATGAAGAAACAACATTCATCCCTCCCAGCTAGGTCAAGGCGAGACCTGACTCACACCCACCAAACTCATAGAAGCCTAATGTAGTCAAACACCATATTTTTTATGAGCAAGCACGAAGCCATCAAAAGACCTAAAGGGATGGTCACTGGCCTGAGGAGGGAGGTCTCCCATAGTTAACTGCATGAAAAACAAAACCACTCAAACAGGGCTCAAGATGGCAACTTGATAAATAAATCAGGAGTCTCCTGGTGTATATGCCTGGGGACCCACAGAAAGATAACTGACCACGTGTGAGGTAGGGCATTTGCAGGGCTGTTGAGGCAAGGGGCACAAACAGGACATACACAGGACACTTCTAAGAGATGAGTAAGAGCCCCAGGATAAAGAGTGGGGCCGTCTAGCCAGCCAGCCCCCACTCCAGGCACAGTCCTGAGGCATGACTGGACATTCCATGTGTCCTTAGATGGGAACAGGAAGGTCAGAGGCAGAGCGAGTAATGTGAAGTCTCCGAGGGCTCACAGTCAAGGGCTGTGGATGACCCTGGGAGCCAAAAAGAGTGCGGACAATCTTCGCTGGGGTCTCTAGAAGGACTCTGGTGGGGACTGTGACTTCAGTGTGGTGAGGTGGAGTTTGGTCTCTAAACTGCTGACCTATATAAAGTAACAATTGCTTGTTAAGTCACTTTTGTAACTTGTTACAGAAGGCAGTATCGTGGACACAGGGACAGACATTAGGAAGAAGGGATGGACAGATAGATAATGTACTACCAGTCTGGAAGACACTCCAACAGGCCCTCAGGGATAACAATAGTTTATCAGGAAGAGAGGCCTTTGCTCTTGGACTGGAAGGTGATGCTGCAGGCTGGGAAGGACTGACAAGACCTGCTTGCCCTCTGCAGCCACACACCATGCACGTGCTCTTGCCTGACTCTGGTGTTTCTACTGAGTCTGCCTTGAACAAAAAACCCAAAGTCATGTCCAGCCTCTAAGCCAGCTCATATCTACTCCTCCTTGGTTCAAAGCCCCAGCCACCAATGGACTTGAGGACCAACCTTCTCCAGCCAGAGGACCCCTCACCTCTCCAATCTGGCCTTAACTCTTGCTGCTCTGTCTCTAACACATTTCACTCATCTCTGACTCTACAGCAGGAGCTCACGCCTCCAGAGGTCAGGAGTTGTGTTCAAAACTAACTTCTCCATAATTTAAAAAAGGCGCGGGGTGGCATGGGGGGTGGGTGGAGGAATGGCCATGATGACATACTGAGGAGGCAGAGGCAAGCAGTTCTCTGTGAGTTTAAGGACAGTCTGTCTACAGAGAGATCTTGTCTCAAACAAAGAAATGAACAAATGAAAAAACTAGGAAACACACATATAAACATATTTAAACATATTAAAACCTACTTTGCACAGTTTCAAGGAAAACAAAACACCCACTCAGTGACCAGCCACACAAAAGCAACATTTAGTGAGCTCCAGGAACCCCAGGCTTCCTCCTTGTCTCCTCTTCTTCACTGAAAGGCACACCCTCCCAAGAGGTCGTTCTGTTTTTTGGGGTGTGGTTTTTGGAGATATAGGCTGGCCTTGAACTCATCATCTTACCTCAGCGTCTTGAATGCTGGCATCACAGTCCATACCCCAAACCTGCTCCCCTGGCTCTTTCTGTTCTGAGACACTTCACAACGCTGCTGAGTGCTGCTTGTCTGAGGGACTCCTCCAGTGTCCTGAGCTGACCTGCACCCTCCTGTTCTGGAGGCTTCTCTATCAGCTGAGGTCTTAGCTCTGCTGTAGGCTATGACACTCCCACACACAATTCCTGTTGGTGCAACCACCAGCCCTGGGTTGTTCTGTGCCCTCTAGGACAGGGCCACCACTCAAATTCCAACCATGTGTCTTGGGCACTGGTGCTGGCATTCATGAAGGGATGTGCCACACAGTAGAACTGCTGAGCCACAAGGTACTTGAGGGTCCCACTCTCCCTTGCGATCCCTTCCACAGTGGCAGGCCTGACCCACCTGCCTCACAGATGGGGGTCATACTGCCTCCTCTGTGCCACCCACAGGAACGCCCAAGAGTTCACCCTCAAAAAACGGAGTGTGTAGGCGTGGTTAACCAGCAACGGGGTCAAGACTCTTTTGAACAGTACGTGCTGTGCTTGCTGAAGCTCTGAAATGCCTGTTCCTATCGCTTGCCCTTCTCCCTACTGTACTGTATTCTCTCTCTCTGAATGACAAGAGTCCTGGACACAGGCTCTCTCTGCTCTCTCTGCTAACACTGTTGATGAGCTGGGTGTCTGTTTCCGAATCCCTTCCTTTACGAGCAGTGTTCATCACATTTGACTTCACACTCCAACCCCTGGCGGGGAATTTCCTCATAGCATTTTCTAGAAGCTCTTCTGCTGAATCCTGGAGTTTGTAATGGTGGAAACTGGTCTTCATGCATTTTTTTTTGGTACGGCTCCACAGTACCAAAATGCTGTGTGTACAATACTGCCCCTAGTAAATACAATATTGCCTTAGTAAGTCCTGTCAGATACTGTTTGTACCAGAGCTCAAGTTTCACTCTTGAAGAGAAAAAACTCAAAACTTTCTATCAGCATTCTGGCAAGGTTTTCCCTTATACACCATGACATTTTATGGGTTCTTTACCTTCTTCTGCCTATTTTTGGTCACGGATTGAACCAGCAGTGAAGATGAGAGAAAAGAACGGCAACATGGGAACCAGGACCCTTACCCAAGAACTAATATCCCTGAGATCCAGGTCTCCAGGAATTAAGGCAACAGTAGGCCATTCCTAGACACTCACACAAAATATGTGACAATTTCTGCTTACATTAAAATTTTATAACATGGTTCCTATCAGCTTTACTCAAGTTAGCCAAAAGATGAAATTGCCAAATGTTTATCAAACAATGAACACAACGTGGCCCATCCATAACACAGTGGAATGTTACTGAGCTCTAAAAAGGAATGGGCATGAGCACTTGCTGTGACATGAAAACATGAATGAGGCTGAGTTCAGAAGCCATGCTAAAAAGACTGTTCAACATACAGTCACACGTATAAAACATACACAACAGGGAAATCCAGAGTCACAGAAAACACACTGGAGGCAGCATGTCGACAAGCTGCAGGTTTGATGAGGTGGAGTTTCTTTTTGGTGTGGTAGAAATTATCCAGAATTAAGGGCAGTGGCAACTGCCCAACACTATAAATACACCACAAAGTTCTAAGTTGTACATTTCAAGATAGCTAAAATTATGGATTTTGTTATGTGAATTTTGCCTCAATTAAAAAAAAAAAATGCACCGGGGAATGGGAAGATGGCTCAGCGGATTAGGTGTTTGCTAAGCAAGCTTGAGGACCTGAGTTGAGATCCCCACTATGTAAGACAGGGTGACTGCAGAACCAATTTATCACCTCAGTGATGGGAGGAAAGGAACGGACAAGAGGATCACGGGGACTGGCCAGTCTAGCCTTAAGAAAACTCTGGGTTCAGTGAGACATTTTCTCAAAAAAAATATGGTGGAGGGTGATGGACATTGACCTGTGGCCTCCACACTTACACATAAATGAGAAACACCCAACACACACACACACCATCCACTAATAAAGTAGTGTTGAACTCGGCGCTTCTGAAATATTTCCACAATGACTAGGGTCACTCTGAAAAGAGATCCTACCTTTGGATGAAGTTACAATGCGACAACACACTATCCTTTCTCCACCATCCGTAAAAGGGGCTAACACTTCCTGGCCACAATGACAATTAGATGAGGTGATGCATAAAAAGCACCCACAGCAGCGCCTTTCCGCAACCGCCCAATAAAACCTGAGCCACTAGCTAGGATTATCTCTCAGGGTTCGATGTCAGCTATGGCTGCTGTACTGACCCGACTTTATAAAAAAGCTGTTAAGAGCGCTATCCCTTCGGCCTCACTTTATCCCCTCCCTCAGTCTTCCAAGACAGTAATTACACACGAGAAAAGGACACAAAGTGATACCCAGGATCTCACAGTTAAGACCTGAGACTAAGGCACGGCCCGGAGCCCTGGCTGGTAGTCCATGAGACTCCCCATGGGAACCTGTACGTACACGCTGTGGTCACCGCTCGTGGGTGCGGCTGAGTCCTGGTGGTGGAACAGGGACTCGCCTGCTTACGCCCCATCCCTCCCCAGCAGCGCCCAGCGCGGCCCAGCGAGTCTGCAGAACGCACCCGGCTCTGCAGGATCAGCGCGCTTTCTTCAGCGGCGCGGCCATTCGGCACCAGTTCTGAGTCCTAGTACCCACCAAGACCCAGAGGTGGGGAAAAGAGGATAAAGAGGCACCGGAAAAAAGGCCGGTCCCGGGGCGTGTCGCGCGTGCGAGCCGCTGGGCGAAGACGAGGCCCGGGAACACCTGCTCCGGCTGCTGTGGGGCCGCCCGGAGCGCGGAACCAAGAGTTCGTGGCTATGGGGCGCGGCGGGGAGTGGAGGGCGTCCCGAGGGTTGGGGTCCCCGGGGGCGTGGCCAGGGCCGGAAGCGGGGCGCGAGGGGCGCGGACGCGATACCTGCAGCGAGAGGCGCGGTCTCCGAAACCCGTCCCGCCGCCTGCCCGCGCGGCCGCCGCCCCGGTCTCAGCGGCAGGCCCGCTACCCACGTGATCTGCGCACGCGCCCGGGTGGAAGCTCCCCCTCCACCCCGAGGGCGCTAGGCCCGCCCTCGGCGGCGTAACCGACTGCGCGTGCGCGCTGGTTGCCGCGGCGACCGGGAAAGCGTTGGCCAGCCAACGACGCGCCTGGAGTTGAGTGGCGGAGCGAGAAGCGAGCATGCATCCCGAGGCTTCAGAGCCGCCGGAGGACAGCGCGGCAGAGCCCAGTCTGGAGGAATCGGCAGGCGATCATGGCGACGCGGGCCCAGGGGTCCTCAAAGAAGGTGCTATAGCGCCGGGGAACCGATGGGGCGAGGGCCGGTGTGTTTCACGCGTGCTCATCCACGCAGCTGGGAGCTACCAGCACCCCTCACACTTGCCCATCTATACAGCTCTAAGAAGCTAGCCAGCTCGCCTCACACATGCTCATTAACACCGCCGGGAATAGCCAGCACCCTCAAATATGCCCATCTACACAGACATGGATCAGTCAGCATCCCACACATAAGCCTGCCCATCACTAGTAATGAATGCTAGACCTTTATTAATATAACCAATCCAGCAATATAGGACACCCATGAGTATTTATCAGGTACCTTCTGTGGCTGGGAACTGTTTGCAACGAGTGTAAGACACAGTCCCCAAACAGTGTTCATTGTCATCCAACATAACCCAGCAAATACAGAGAGCTCATTAGCTCTTAAAGTTACATTCGTCTGAGGCTTCTAGAGATGCCTTGCCGGTAAAAGTGCTTGTAACACAAGCCTAATAACGTGAGTTTGGATCCCAGAAGTACCAAAATGCGGCGGCTTGAAACCATCCCAGCATTCCTAAAGTGAGATGGGACAAAAAGACAGGAGAATTGCTCAGAAACTCAGGGCCGGCTGGTCAGATGGATACGGTGCAGCAGAGAAACGGGAGATCCTGCCTCAACCAGGTGGAAGGAAGGCAGGAACTGACCTCCAAAAGTTGTCCTTTGACTTCCACACCCATCTGTGCACATACATACTGGTAATTTTTTTTAATTACATGCATTTGAATAGACCAGTTTTTATTAACATTTTAAAATGGGTCTAAAGTGCTTGTTTCCTTATAACAAAGATATTTCTTTTTGTAAGTGTTTTTTTTTTTAAGAAGTTAGGTTTTTGTTTTGTTTTAGAGACATAATTTGGAATTCATTATGTAGCCCAAGCTAGTCCCAAATTGGAGAGCCTCCTATTTCAACCTTCTGAGTGCTGTGATTACAGGAACGAGCCATCATACTCTGCTGTTTCTGGTGGCTTACACCAGCTTTGAAGAAAAAAAGATCAAAGAACAAGTCAGTATAATGAACACCCATGAACGGAAAATGATTAGCATTTTTATCATATTCTTAGTTAAGAAAATAAAACATTACACATAAAATCTGCTGAAGCATCAGATTAATACCCCACCCAGTGAGATTTTACTCCACACCCCCCAGGGAATAAAAAATAAGGAAAGTCTTTTTAATAATAGTGTGCATCAGGTTCTAACACCCAAGGAGAAAGCAGTCCAGCACAAAGCTCCCTCCTTTCACACGATTTTGGGCTGTCGCACTGTGTTCTTGTATATGCTTTTATGTATGAGCTGTTTTTAGGATGCTACCCACAAGTTACGCTTTGAACAACTAAACATGTTTCCAAAAGTGGAAACTGTAGGTTCTTCCTGGTGGAGGTCTGGCAAATGGGAAGATTTACACAGCACACTGCATCACAGTTCTCTCTAAACCGAAGTGGGGAGAGACAGAAATCCTGTCATATCCTAGAGTGGCTGTCATGTTCCGGGTGGCTGTCAGCCAAGGTCATCCTCCCACCTCCCAATCTAGTGGTGTCATGCTGTCCCTGCTAAGAGAAACAGGCTTGATGAGCACCTGTTCTGGTGAGCAGACTTTGGTGGTGGTGGTGGTGGGTTTTTGGTTTGGTTTGGTTTGATTTTGGTTTTGTTTGTTTGTTTGTTTTTCAAGACAGGGTTTCTCTGTGTAGTCTTGGCTGTCCTGGACTCACTTTATATACCAGGTTGGTCTTGAACTCATGGAGATCCACCTGCCTCTGCCACCCTGAGTGCTGGGATTACAGGTGTGTGCCATATCACCTAGCTTGGTGAGCAGATTTTAACAGAAACTTCTAAACTATAATTAAGTACAGTTCTACTTGTTTTTCTGTTTTCTGAGGGTCTGGTTTGTATGACATGTGTGGGTGTCCGAAGAGGCCAGAAGAGGGTATCAGATCCCCTGGAAGCTGAGTTACAGGAAGTTGTGAGCTGCCATATGGGTGCTGAGAACTGAACTCTGGTTCCCTGGAAGAGTAGCAAATGCCCTTAATGACTGAGCAATCTCTTCATTCCACAGTATAGCAATTATTACAGCATTATTAATGACTATGCAAATGTCACATTTAGGCCAATCTTGTATAAAAACTGCACAGGAGAACATAGAAATGTGAGTGATGATGTTCTTTTTGTGTTCTCAACAGCTGGAATCTGTTGACAGTGCAGATGTCTTTAAGGGCTTGCCTGCAGAGCACAGTGAATTCTTCTGCCTTGAAGCCAATGCACTGGCAGCTTCACCCATCAGTAGGGCTCATTCTCTAGAACAGATGTGGGTATAGAAAACAAGTTCCACAAAAACCACAGGATCCCATTTACACAAATCAAAAACATGACAGCCAGGTCTGTTTTTCTTTTGTTTTGGTGTCTCACTATATAGACACTATATATAGTGTCTCACCTCAAACCCAAAACCCAATGGTGAGTCTCCTTCCCCAGCTTCCTGGGTGCTGGGATCATAGACTTGGCCTTCCCATTCCTGTCCTTATTTTTTTAAAAAAATATTTATTTATTTTATGTAGATCAGTGCTCTATCTGCAGGTACACCTTGCATGCCAGAAAAGGGCATCAGATCCCAGTGTAGATGGCTGTGAGCCACCATGTGGTTGCTGGGAATTGAACTCAGGACCTCTGAAAGAGCGAACAGTGTTCTTAACCACTGAGCTGTCTTTCCAGCCCCGCTTAACTTTTTTTGATCTTTATGAATTGTTTCACAGAAATTATTGAGACCAAGGAAACATGTGTGGGTCCTTCTACAGCATCCTGCCAAAGTCAGCAGCAACAGAGTGGTGACAGCAAATCAGATGGTCACTTAGCTCATACAAGAAATGACAGAGATGATCACAGCCCCAGGTATGTGTCTGGCCACCAAGGGAGGTGCATGGTCGTAGCTTTTTAGCCCCTTGCACAGATAGCACCTGAGGAGCCTGCCCAGTTATTAGCAGATCAAGAGAGAGAGAGCAGCAGCTCTTTAGGAGAAAGAGAGGAGGGGTGTTATTCGTGTTTATGTATGTGTGTGCCCATGTGTGTAGGTAGCTATACAGGCCAAAAGACGATGTTGGGACACCTAGGGCTAGTATTACAGGTGGCTGTGCACTGCCTGAAATGGGTGCTGGGAACTTGTCGCATGTCCTCTGCAAGAGCAGCAAATGCTCATAATCACTGAGCCACCTTACCATGTCTCTAGATCCTAGTTCTTTTTTGAAAAAGAAAAAAGGATCCATTATTATTACTGGGGATGAATGTGGAAACGAGTGCATATAAGCATATACGATGGCACACGTGGAGGCCAACAGACAGTTTTCAGAAATTCACTCTCTCTTTCTGCAGAGGAGTCCAGGGATAAGCCCAGGTGGTCAGGCTTTAGTTTTACCCATTGAACTATTTTGTCATCCCTCTGCTCCTGCACTATGGAGTGGGTCTTACTCCATAGCCCAGGTAGGACCTCAACCTCATGAACCTCCTGCCTCAGCCTCCTGAGTGTTGGGGTTACAAATCAACGCTACCTGGCTCACAGCAGTAGTGTTGATAACACTGCTAGAAGTGCTTTTTAAAAAAGATTTATTTATTATGTATACAGTGTTCTGCCTGCATGTATTCTGTCAGAAGAGGGCACCAGATCTCATCATAGATGGTTATGAGCTACCATGTGCTTGCCGGGAGTTGAACTCAGGATCTAACTCACGATAGCCAGTGCTTTTAACCTCTGAGCCATCTCTCCAGCTCCAGAAGTACTTTTATCTGGCCAAACATTACAGTTTTTTTTTTTTTTTTTTTAGAATGCCAAAAGCAACAGTTTTGGGTAAAGTCCCAAAGGCTGTAAACAATAAAGAAGTAGGAGAGGCTGCTGGGATGGCTCAGATGAGGGCTTCCCTCAGGATTCCCAGTACCCATGAAAACACCCACACACCTCTCTACATCTGCAGGGGAAGCCAAGACAGGAGGAGTCCTGGGGCTCACTTGCCAGCCAGTCTACCCAAACCGGCAGTCTCCAGGTTCAGTGAGAGACCTTGTTTCAGAAAATATAGCAGATGTGATAGAGGGAGAAACTGGCCTCCGTCTGACCTTGCACACACAAGAACAGACCAAAGGAGAAGGGAGGAGGAGGAAGATGTAATGTGAGGCTTCAGATTTAGAACTTTAAATAGAACAGATGTAGGAAAGAACCTAAAATGGTCCCATGGCTCACAACAGAAATCTGGGGGGTGGGGGGCAGAGGCAGGAGGACCACAAATTTGAGGCCAGCCTAGGTTGTATAGTGAGTTCTCAGCCGACCTGGGTGACTGAATGAGACCTTGTCTCCAAACCAAACTAAGCCAAACCAAATGCAAACCTTTGACTTTATTTCACAGGTGACAAGCTGAAACAAGCCTCTTGTTTGTGTTTTGCATTTGAACAGGATGACTAAACAATTCCTTCAAAAACTCTGCAAGCAACACAAGCTGTACATCACCCCTGCCCTGAACGACACGCTATATTTACACTTTAAGGGTGAGTCCCAGGCGTGTCTGAAGGACAAGGGAGAACACAGCCTGCAGAGCTCATCTTTGTGTTCAGATGCTACCCAAGTGGAACTCGGTCTTGACTGAGTTCATAAAGGGCTGTGTGAGTACAGAGGACCCACTCTCGCTTCTTTGATTGCTTGATTTTTTTTTCCTTGCAGTCTAGGTGATGGAACCCAGAACTTCACACATGCTAGGCAAGCACACTGCCACAGAGACACAACTCTAATTAGGCCCCCTTTCCCTTTCTACTTTGAAACAAGGCTCACCAAATTGCCCAGGCTGGCCTTGAACTCACTTTGTAGCCTAGAGGGATCTTGAACTTTCCATTTTTCTACTTCACTCACCAAGTAGCAGGGATTATAGACCTGTGCCACCAGGCACATAATTAATCTCAGTATCTTTCAATATTCCCCAACTCCAACTCTCTCTCTCTCTCTCTCTCTCTCTCTCTCTCTGTGTGTGTGTGTCTCTCTCTCTCTCTCTAGGATCTTGTTATATAGGCCATGCTAGCCTTGAACTTATGGCCTTCCTGTCTCAGTCTGCTGAGTGCTGGTAGTTCAGGCTCCAGTCAGCACAGCTGGCTCAGGACGAGGCTTTCTTTAGAGCAGTAGCGGCAGTTGTGAACCTTGGGCTTGGGACAGCTGTTGTGAAGGATGAAAGATAGGATAGATGACAAAGAACGAGGGTCTTCAGACCTCTCTGAATGCAGAGGTGCTAAGAATGGCATCCTGGGGACTTGGGCTTGGTGTCCAGACCCACATCTGCCTCTGAGCTCAGGTTCACGGCTGGAACCACGTTGGCCAGTGATGACCAGGATCCCCCAGCTCTTAGCTGGAGCCCAGAGTGAAGTGGCTGACCTGCTCTTAATCTGTTTGTGCATTTATTCAGGAAGTCTTTCCTGAGAGCTTCTGTGCATGGGACTCTCTCAGTGCTGGGAATCCAGAGGTGGATGTGGCAAGGATGGTTTAGGATTTTGTAAGGTCGGGCAGGCATGAGTGGGCAGCTGTGGGGAGGAGGGCATTGCGCAGGGAGGCACACCAGGCTCAGCAGCACCCAGGCCTTAGGGTTTGGAAGAACTCCCCACCTGTCTCCTCCCTTCTGCCCCTCTGGAATTCAGCTGGCATCAGAGCAGAGCAATGGTTAAAACAATAGGTCCTAAACGTAAAACCAGAAAAACAAAACAGGTCCTGGGGACAGAGACTAGGGAGGAGGGAGTCAGAGGAGCCCATGTGTCAGGCTGAGTTCAGAGAGAGAAGGGAGCTGGGAGAGAGGTGCCTCCCTTAGTCATATGTCACCAGGTAATAAGTGACCCTGAAACTTAGCAACTTCAAACTTAGCATCTCACACAGGATCTCTGTGTGATTATTAGCTGGGTAGCTCTGACTCAAGGATCCTCCTGAGGTTTGGTGGAATTGCCGAGTGCCCTCAATTACCTGAATTCTGGGCTGGGACTGGAGAATGGCTGTGGGCCACGGCCTTATTTGCCTACCATGTAAGCCTGTCATTGGCTGCGGGGCCCATACAGAGCAAGCTGCCAAGAGGAAGAACGAGGTGGGAATAGGGGTCTCAGCTCCAGAAATGGCACATGCCATGCTTCTGCCTTATCGTCCTCTCAGGGCCACCCTCTTCTCGTTGTTGGTTTTTCTTTCAAAATAAAAGAGGAAAGGAGGGCTAACAAGAGACAGCAGCACAATACAAGGTCCTGTGGTAAGCTGGGGGCGGGGGTGCCAGGTTGGAATGGAAAAATGACTCTGAGGCTGAGAGGTCAAGGAGGAAAAAGGTCAACAATGTGACTTAGCAATAAGAATGTCACTGGGCACCTCAGCTTCTAGTGGTAATGATGGGAACAAAAGAGAGACACTGGTTTAGAGATTGCTGCTGAAGGAACAGAGGGAGCAAATGGGGTGCTTTTCCTAGTGAGGGGGCAAGGCATGGGACAAGAGCTAGAGGGTAGAGCAGAAAGAGACCCATGCTGGAGTACAGGAAAGAGGCACATAGAAGCACTGAGACTAGTTCAGTGACCTGAGAGGGCTTCAGTGTGGCTCAGTGGGACAGGACTCACCCACAGGTGTGAATGAAGCCTTGTGTTCAATCTCCCATTCTAGAAGTAAAAAAGGGGAGGGGGCAGGAGAGGAGGTGGCTTTGGAAAGAAAATCTGTTACTACCTGGGCTTGCTGGTGCATGCCTTTAATCCCAGCACTTGAGAGGCAGAGGCAGTCAGATCTCCTTGTAGGCCAGGTTGGTCTACATAGCAAGTTCCAGAATAGCCAGGACCACATAGAACTGTAGGTCACAACCCCTTTGTGGGGAGGGTCAAGTGACCTTTTCACAGGGGTCGTCTAAAACCATTGGAAAACACAGGTATTTATATTATGATTCCTAACAGTAGCAAAATTACAGTTATGAAGTAGCAACAAAATTAATTTTTATGGTTAAGGTCACCACAGCATGAGGAACTGTGCTAAAGAATCTCAGCCTTAGCCAGCGGTGGTGGCACATGCCTGTAATCTTAGCACTCAGGGAGGGAGATGCAGGCAGATCTCTATGAGTTCAAGGTCAGCAAAGGCCTACAAAGTGAGCCCAGGACAGCCATGGCTACACAGAGAAACCCTGTATAAAAAAGGGGAAAAAGAATTACAGCATTAGAAAGGTTGAGAAACACTGACATGGAGAGACCCACCCTCAAGGTGCCAGCAGATTCAGTGTCTGTGAGGACTGCTTCCAAGTTCACAGATGGAAACTTCTGTCCGGGACCTCAGTTAGTAGCCCAAGGTGACCTCAAACTTGTCATCCTTCTGCTGTGGCCTGCAGGGAGCTGAGATCATTGTCCCTTGCCACTATGCCAGGCAGTCTTTCTCTAAAAGGGCAGTAATCTCATCACGTGGCCCCACCCTCAGAAACTCCTCATCTCCCAAAGGCTCCTCCTTTTAACACCCTGGAGCTAATGGCCTTCAACATCAGAATTTGCAGAACACACAGCCTCTGCCAACAGACAAAACCCGACAGTGTCCAGGCTCCTCCCCTCTGAGCATCCAGGAGCCTGAGCCGCCCCTCCCCTCCAGGCTTTGACCGCATTGAGAACCTGGAGGAGTACACAGGCCTCCGCTGCCTGTGGCTGGAGAGCAATGGCATCCAGAGGATCGAGAACCTGCAGGCCCAGACCGAGCTGCGCTGCCTCTTCCTGCAAGTGAACCTGTTGCACAAAATCGAGAACCTGGAGCCGCTCCAGAAGCTGGACGCGCTCAACCTGAGCAACAACTACATCAAGACCATCGAGAACCTCTGTAAGCCTGGCAGCCCTGCTCCGTGCCACATCCCAGCAGAGATTCTAGAGTGTGGGCCGGGAGCAGGCGCCACGGTTGCTCACTTTGCCGCCTCCCTCCAGCCTGCCTTCCTGTCCTGAACACACTGCAAATGGCCCACAACCGCCTGGAGACGGTGGCAGACATCCAGCACCTCAGGGAGTGCCCGCAACTCTGTGTCCTCGACCTATCCCACAACATGCTGAGTGACCCCGAGATCCTGACCGTGCTCGAGAGCATGCCCTGTCTGGTAGGTATGGCATGTCACAGACAGCATGCTTCAGGGTAAACATCTCTCCTTCCCATCCCTCCTTCCTTCCTTCCTTCCTTGTTTTTTTTTTTTTTTTTTTTTTTGTGGTTGTGTGACTTTTCCTGGGGAGACTTGGACAAGTACCTAGATGCCCCTAATAGGGCACTGTCAAGAGAGCAAAGAAAGGATTCCACCTAAATCTTAGGAAACCCATGCATTTACTGGGCTACTTGCAGGAGCCTGGGTGACTCAAAACCTGCATCACTGGGAAACCCCCTCAGCATGGGGACACTCCTGAGAGCGGCTTCCCTGGAGCTCCTGGATTGCTTGCAGGCACCTGTCAGCTGTGGCTGAGTATCTTCCACATAACCTCAGTGGACAGCAGAGACCTTATGCAGTTTAAGTTTCAGCTTCTGAGACTTGGGAGTTTTAGTTTTGTTTACTTCCTGTGCCTTGTGTGTTTCCTTATTTCTTTTGGACCCCCCCCCCCACACGCACACATCTCCCAAGACGGGAAGTTTCAAGCTGAAAGGAATAGTTTCAGAACAGTAGTTTTAGCTGAGTTTCCCAAGTGACAGATGTACCTTTTATTTTAAACATTGCTGTGGCCTTACACAATAGTTCCTGTGAGCCATTCTACTACTCTTTTAGTGTGTATGTGTGTATGATGTTAAATGAATATAAATATTTAATATAATATTGAATATATTTAATACTGTATTAAATATTTAATATAATTAATATATTCAATACTATATTAAATATTTAATATTTAATATTATATTATTATTATTAAATACTATATTAAATATTTAATATAGTATTTAATATAAATATTAAACACACACACACATATATACATACATATGTCCTGTCGGGCATGCTTTTTTAGAGACCCCGACTAAGTTGTCAGTTTCCTGAATTAGTCTCAGAAGTGTTCTATCCACAGCCAGTCTGAACAACACTCACATTGTTCAGAGACAGCATTCCTCAGTCAATCCCTTTTGATCTGAGTATACTGTCTCTGCTGTTTCCCTGCTACATTCATTTGACAAGGAAACTGTGTCCAAGGCGACCTCCTGGACCTGGACCTGGAGAACTTTGCTACTTGGTAAGCTCTGTTGACTCTGGTGTTTCCAGAGGGCAATCAGCAAGTTGCTTAGACCCCAGTTCAGCATCATCCCCCAGGGTGCATCACACAGGCCTGCAGCGTCTCTCTCTGCAAGATGGGTTAGTGAGCTCATGCATTGTACCTGAGCAGCCTCATGGTGTTCCCCATCGTGCTTTGCAGCTGTCTTGGCAGAGCCACATGTGGTCATCTCTAGCCCTTGTATTTCTTCTTTGTGTGTTTACAAAGAACCTTGGAAGAGCCAGACGCAAGTGCTGGCTCCTTCCTTCCACCTGTCAGTTGTCAGAATGGATCAAGGCCCTCACCATCTCTGACAGGGCCCTGAGGTTTTGCTCTTTTTTTGTCACTGGGCAGCTCCAGGTATGAGCTGATCTGAGTTACCTATGTTCCTTGCTATCGTGTGTGTTTGTGTGTGTGTATAGGTGGCATTCTTCACACACCAGCTCCTCTTATGAAGATGCTAGTCAGGCCAGTTGGGGCCTAATGACCTCACTTTAACTTAGTTACTTGTCCATGATCCTGTGCAAATATAGTCACATTCTGAGGTACTGAGGTGAGAAACTGGGGGCCAGGGGAGGGCACATAGGACAATACAGGACACTCTGGTCTGTTGAAAGTGGCCACCTTTTTGTTGTTGTTGTTGTTGTTGTTTCAGAAGCAACACTGAACAGCATAAGCTGTACAAGGAACAGAGAGCACATTTCCCACAGTTTTCAGTCCAGCAGAGCCCAGGGTCTGGTTCTCTTCCTCACAGACCTCAGGGGAGACACTTCAGGCTTTGCCACTCAGCACATCCTTCAGGGCTCTGGTTATCTCATCAGCACTCAGACTGTTCAAAAACACATTCTTCTCTTGGCCATAACTATAGTGGGCCCAGAGCTTGGGCTGCCCCTCTGAACATTCTCGGGTAAGAACGGGCAGGCCAGGGTGCACCTTCTTCACCTCCAAGTAAGTTTCCTGGATGAGATCCTCACACCCTGGCTGCCTGGCAAATGCTATCGTAAGTGCACGTGAATCTCACATAGCCCTAGCTTGGTACTGATCACTCAGCTTAGCAGTGGAGGCTGCCATCTTGTTTTTTATTTTGAGGTTCAACTGGCCTTGAACTTGCTTGCTGTGTTGGCCTTGACTTCTCCTACCTTTGTGTCTCAAGTGCTGGGAACAGCATGGACCCCCATACCAGTTAAAAGTGGCCACCTGACGTGTGTGTGTGTGTGTGTGAGCGTGTGATGCCTTTAAATGTCCCAGTACAACAGGATCCTTATCACCTACCTCTGGAATACTTTTCTGCTTTCTGCTGTGAACCTTGAAAATACAGCAAGGCCAGCAAAGGAGCCATGAGACCAGAGCATGATTCAAACAGAAATGGCCCCCACAGGCTCATATTTCTGAATGATTGGTCATTAGGGAGTGGTGCTACTTGACAGGGATTAGGAGGTATGACTCCTTGGAGTAGGTGTGGTCTTGTTGGTGTGCCTTGGGGTTCCAAATACTCATGCCCCACCCAGTGTCTCTCTGTTACTGCTGCCTGTGGATCCAGATGTAGAATTCTCAAGCCATTTCGCCAGCACCAGGTCTGCCTGCATTCCACCGTGCTTCCTGCAATGATGACAGTGGACTAAACCTCTGAAACTGTAGGCAAGCCCCAGTTAAATGCTTTCCTTTCTAAGTGCTGCCATGGTCATAGTGTCTCCTCACAGCAACCCAACACTGCCTGAGACACATGGCAAGTTCAGAGCTAACCCACTAGTATATAATATGGACATGTTCCCCAACAACATACATCATTTTAGATGTGAAAAGCATCTGATGTGATAAGGCAAACGGATTACAAACGGATTGATTCTCATTAACCCTCTCTGCTTCCTCAGGGAGAGACCAGAAGGTGCATCTCTGGCCATGGGAGAGGGGTGCTTGCATTGCTAGGTCAGCTGTATTCTGACCCCCAGGGGATCTGGTACCCAGTGGGAAAGGCCTCTCCTGGTGGCCGGTACATCCATCCCAGTCCTGCCTCTTTGTGTGTTTTGTTATTGTTTTTGTTGTTTTAAGACAAGGGCTCATGTAGCTAAGCCTGGCATCCCTCAGTCATTAATTCTTATCTGTTGCTCCTGCAAATATTTTCTTGAAATGGGTCCCAGGTAGGAAGAACCAGAAACAATTAGACCCAAGTGTTTCAGTAAGACATGTTGAGAGATGAAGCTAAGAGAACAGAGCTTGTTGAGGGCCTTGGGGAATGCTCTCCAGACAGGCTCAGGAGTGTCAGAGCCCGGGAGACCTTTCCATTGTGTCACTGCGCTAAGACATGGCACTGGCACTTTGCTTTGCTCAAGAAAATGAATTGTGTTATTCTGAGGGCACGAAACGTGATGACGCTAACCATCTTGTGTGTTTTATTATTACATTGCATGTAGTGTGTGCATTGTGTGTGTGTGCGTATAGAGGCATAGACATGTTGGCCAGGAAATGCATGTAGGGGTGAGAGGTCAACTTTCAGGAGTTGGTTCTCTCCTACCATGTCAGTTCTGGAGACTGAATTCAGGTCATCAGGCTTGGCAGCAAGTGCCTTTGCCCACTGTGCCCCCTCATAGGCCCTGATCCTCTGGCTTTGATAATCAGTTTGGCCTTGCATGTTGTTTTGCAGCGTGTACTGAACCTGATGGGAAATGCAGTGATCAAACACATCCCTAACTACCGCAGGACTGTGACTGTCCGTCTGCTGCACTTGACTTATCTGGATGACAGGCCAATTTTCCCCAAAGACAGGTAAGAAAGGAGACCTTTGGGCCATGTGCATTCGAGTGCATCTAGTCCAGCACACTTGTTAGACTTTCAAGTTTTCTGATTTTTGAGCATTTTCACAAATCACTAAATACCCCTTGGACCCCATTAATAGCATCACCAGTGTCTACCACAGGAGCAGGAGCGCTTGTTCACAGAATATTTACTTTTTTAGTGTTTACTTACTTTGTGTGTGTGTGTGTGTGTACCATGGGACACCTTTTTGCACAGGAGGTCAGCTTACATTGTGTTGGTCCTGGGGACTAAACACTGAACTCAGGCCATCAGGCTCAGCAGCAAACTCCTTTCCCTGTTGAGCCATCTCCCTGGCTCTTGTCCTCATTTTTAAAAATTCTGTGAAGTCTTCATTTCTTAAAATCTTGTGAGCATGTGTGTACACATGCTCATGAAGGCACATGTTTGATCTTCTTAGGTAGATAATAGAGGAGCAGAGGCCAGATGACAATATCAGCTCCATCGAAGAGACACCAAATGATTTTCCAAAATGGCCTCGCCATCTTCCTTTCTTCCCAGCATTGTGAGAGGCTCTAAATTTTCTGCATCCTTGCCAAAATCTATCATTTTCACTCCTGTTGTGGGAAGTAAATTGGGGACTTGCCATGCCTGTGATCAGCATATTCACACATGTGTACTTGCATACACATGTACATAGACACAAGGCCCAGGAGCGAACAAGTTTGGCCAGACAGCATATGTTTATAATTTCAACCTTCACAACTTGAGGAGAGCCTGATAGAGAGATGGCTCAGAGACTGAGGACATTGCTGTTCTTTCAATAGACTCTAGTTGGGTTCCCACCACAACTTATAACTCCCTGGAACTCCAGCTCCAGGTGACCCGATGCCCTATTCTAGATTCTGATGTCACCTGCCTGCTTATTATGTTATACATAATATACATAACATGAAATATAAATAAATCTTTAAATAGAAGACTTAATTCAGGCCTCTATCCTCCTCCTGTATCTCTTTCCCCTTCCTTGCCTTCCAGGGTCTTATACTCCCAGGAACTCATTATTTAGGCTAGGCTGGTCTCACACTCAGACTCACGGCAATCCTCCTGCTTGGGTGCTGACATCATGTGCTCATGCCCAGCTCCCAGTTCTATCCTTCTTTCTCGTCCTTATCTAGGGCGTGTGCAGAGGCGTGGGCCCGAGGGGGCTATGCAGCTGAGAAGGAAGAACGGCGGCAGTGGGAGAGCAGGGAACACAAGAAGATAACAGACAGCCTGGAAGCCTTGGCCATGATCAAGCGGCGGGCTGAGGAACGGAAGAGGGCAAGAGAAAGAGGTGCGCCCTAGGCCGCAGTGGCGCAAGCTGCAGACTGTGGCCCTTTTCACACGACCCTGGGATACAGGACTAGAAGAAAGATAAAAGGCCAGACACTTACTGCATTTAGGTCACAGAGATGTCAGAACGATTCCTTGGTGGACATACAGTTTTCTCCTTTAATGAGGAAAGCTGATTTGCATGCTAATGGAATAGATGTGAGGGCTGCAGAGATGGCTCAGCAGTTAAGAACACTGGTTGCTCTTCTGAGGACCCAGGTTTGATTCCTAGCACCCGCATGGTGGCTCACAAGATCTGACACCCTCTTCTGGCTCCCTTGGGCTCCAGGTACTCATGTAGTGCATAGACATGCAAGCCAGCAAAACACCCATACCCATAAAAAAAAGAATGACCCCTTGACTGACGGCCAGATGTGTTAAGGCATAGAGCATCTTCAGGCATTACAGTTGATTTGTGCTATAGTCTCGTTGAGGGTTCTGATTGGTAGGAGGTCATCACATCAAAGGACAGAAACACGCTTAGGACTACTTCAAAAATTGTTGAGAATTCTGTCTTAACCTCAAGCCAAAGTCCATCTGATGAATTCATAATTTTATGATCACTGTGTGTGTGTGTCACACTGTGGTGTAGTGTAGTGTGTGGTGGCACAGGTGTGTTGGGCATGGGCAGGGCCTTTCACAAGTCCTTCCTGAGCCAAGGGCTTGCCAGCAGCTGTCAGCCTGTGTGACCCTAGGGTTGCACTCAAAATGACCTTCATCTCAAGACTACCGTCCAGTCAACCTAACAGCACAAACCTGTAATCCCAGCCCAGCCTTGGGCAGAGTTCCGAGCTCAACTCTGGACTTTACTTCTCTAGGGAAGACACCCCTGCCAGACGGTGAGGAGAGTACCACTGCTAGCCCAGAGGTTCAGGAAGGGCCACCCATGGGAGAAACCCAGCAGAAAATGGAGTTGTTTGTGAAGGAGAGCTTCGAAGCCAAAGATGAACTGTTCCCAGAGAAGCTAGGCACAGAAGAGGAGCTGCCTGTGGTGGTGAATGGGATAATGGAAGAGCCAGACCTGTCAGCGAGCCTGCCTCACACTCAGTCACCTGTGGGGGTCAGCCCTGAAGGTAAGGCAGCTGAGACTACAGAGGGCAGTCCCTGACCCTGCACAGCTATGACCTCTGTCCCTGCACACAGCTTTGACTCAGACTCTGAATCCACTGCCTTGGTTCTTTCTAGAAGATAAAGTCCATGGGATATCTCATTTCCTAAGAGTGCACCCTTGAAAATGCACACACATCACATTAAACCAGATAAAATTATATAAGCAACAGGGAAAGCTATTAGCAGAATATTTTACTTCAGTGGCTCATCTAGAATCAACAGGAGAATGTTTTGCATTGGCTTTTGGATGAGGCTGTCCCAGCCAAGTGTATATTTGACACTCACTGCACAAAGGGGACAGTGCTACCAAGCAAGCACACAAGACCGGCTCACACTCCCAGGGAGGCCGCTTTCATTTAAAATGTAGAGCTGGAGAGACAGAGCTTTTTCTGGGGAGATAGAGACAGGTAGATCTGTGGAACCCACTTGCCAGCCAACCTGGCTTTATTCATGAGCCCCAGGCCCCGGAGAGAGACCCTGTTCTAGCTTGTTTTCTGTTGCTATGATAAAACGCTCTTATCAAAAACACATAGGGAGGAAAAAGGTTTACTTGGCTTAACTTCCAGGTCATCACTGAGGATGTCAGGGCAGGAACTCCAGCAGGAACCAGAGAAGCACTGCTTACCGGCCGCTCTCTGGACCATGTTCAGCTAGCTTTCCCAAACAGCTTGGAACCACCTGCCCAGGGAATGGTGCTTTGCATAGTGGCCTGGATCCTTCTATACCAATTAGAAACCAAGACAGCCCTTCACAGACATGCCCACAGGCCAGTCTGATGTAGGCAGTTCTTCAGCAAAAGCTTTTCTCTCACAGGACTCTAGGCTATGTCTACTGATGGGTAAACACACTTACCCAGGAAGCCATGGGATGGCTTGGAACATTTTTATCCCCAGGGCCATGGACAGCATTCAGAGCCCAAGCCTGACTGGGTGTGAGGTCTGGCCCAGAAAGTAGGCCCTGCTGCATGGAGAATCCTGGAAGTGCTGTGTTCTCACTAAGGGGATCTCACTAAGTGTTCTTACTAAAGGATTAGGTGCCAGGGCTGAAGAAATTACCATGCAAGTGAAGGGGCCTGGGTAGGGCAGAGCCTCAGCAATGCACCTGGCTGGACCTTATTTCAGTAGTTTATACTGCCAACCACCAAAGGTGTGAACTAAGAAAAGCCACCTGTCTTGTTATATAACATCTTTAAAAGCCCTTCATATCCAAGTCCTTTATAGGATGTATGGGTTTGGCGGGAATAGGGGATTACCCCTGGCCTGCTCCCAGAACCTTAGGGCCAGGAGCTAAGAGACAAGAAATACAGGACACAGAGAGCAGAGGGCAGGGGGAGGCACCCACGGGCAGCCTACAGAGGAGAGTGAGGCAGGGAACTCAGGTACCCCATGCTGTACATCAAGCAAGATAGAAAATACAGGGCAGATAGCAGGGATTGAAGAGCCACAACCACCAAGAGAAACCTGCTTTTGATGCCCTGCCATGCTCGTCAGGTATGCTATGGCTCTTCTGAGTTTGTTGAGGCTCTGTGCCAGAATGTCTTGTCTGGGGTCTGGGGCCATGCCTTGCTTTGATGATTGCTTATGAACAAGGAAAGGCTGCTGTCTCTAGCTCAGGGTAGGTGGAAGGTAAATTGTCAAACTTTTGGCCTGCCTGTTCTGAGCTTCTGGGAAAATGTTTCTGTTTAGCAAGGGTCTTGCTTGTCCCAAAGCTTTCCAAACATGGATGTGCTTTGGCTGGTATTTGATGGTACGGAGCTCCTAGGTTCAGCATGTGGGTCTGTGTCACCACCTCCACTACAAATATCACAAATGGGTCTGCAGGTCATGATGGACTTTCTGGCTCAGCCACTCCTTTCCTGTGCCCAGCTGGAGGTGACAGTGTGAGTGAAGAGACCACACAGGGACAGGACTTAGAAAGCTGGCAAGGAGGGCCTGGTAGAGGACCCATAGTGCTTCCACCCAGCCAGGCAGCCTGGCTGTGTTAAGTGGTACAGGCCCCTGACCCTGGAGAGCAGGCAGCCCTGTACTTGACAGGCAGTGCATGCTGGCAGAGAGGTCTCCGCCAGGGCTGGGCTGCATGCAGGACTGGCCTCTCTGGTTTTAGGAACCAGCACTTGTCCTGAGCACATCCCTTTCTTGCTGGGCAGACTTGGCTGCTTCTGCAGTCTCTAGACTCACCTCATATCACTGAAGGGCCAGCTTCTTCCTGGTTTTCCTCAGCTGGGAGTAGGGGTGCAACCCTGCTCTGAGTGGTTTCCACCCTGGCAGCTACCCAGCCACATCCAGGAAGGTCTGTCCTTCCACCTTAACCGCCAGCTTATCAACCCAGCCTTTGTATATGAAACCAGTGCCAGGGTCAGTAACTTCTCACTGCTGTTCTTCAGAGTCCAGGTCCCCAGTGGCAGCTGTTGATGGGGCCAGAACAGATGACACAGAGGCCATTGCCCTTGAGACCCAGGAGAAGCTTTTCATCGATGTGAGCAGGGGTCCTCAATCTGAGGGTGGGAGCGACACCTTTGTGGTCCTCACTGATTCAGGAGTTCCCCAGCTGATACAGCTAGCACAGCTGTATCATACTCTAGCCACCCTGCTCAAACTCAGGTCTGAGGGCTGGTCCGTTTACCTCACCTGGACTGTGAGGGCCACCCTTGAGTTTCCAGAGACCTTACGGTGCAAAGCAGTTCTGTGGTCAGCTCTACGGTACATCACTGGAGTCTGCTGGGCCTCACTCCTAGAATCTGGCAGGTGGCTCTGGCCACCTCATTGGCTAGTCCCCACTCTGGCTTCCTGCTGATTCACATAGTACAATTTGTCCACGGTCCCTCCCAGCAAATGGTGGGTTACAGCTGTGTTAACACTCCCCAAAGCTCCTCCCATTTGGATGACAGTCATGTATTTCCTGCATGCAAGGCATGAAAAGCCACACACTGTCATCTTGTCCCAAGAACTGCAATCCAGTAGAGCAATAATTCAGGGGGCAGGCAAACCCCTGTATCTGGGGCTCACTCTTCCTGCTCATGGCCTAAGCTTTTCAAGAAATGACGATATATAGCACACAGCGAGGTCAGAATCTGAGTCGGCCTTGCTTGGGCATTCTGAGTGTACTGAGTGTTCTGAGGTATGCAGTGTTATATTACCATCCCAATATTATGGAGAAGGAACTGGAGAAACAGAGGGTAAGCAACTTGCCCACGGCCACACAGCTAGGAAATGTTGGTGTGGCTTTCTAGTTTTCAAGAGGTACATGAGGCACAGACTTATGCGTAAGAGGTACTTTTGAGTTTGGGTTCCCTATCACAGAACAAAGTAAAGCAGCTACGATAATCTTCCCGTTCCCAGCTTGTGAATGCTCTTCCGTTGGCTAGATGCTGGACTGGAAGTGGCAGTGTGGCTTTGAACATGCTGAGGCCTTTTGGTGGGCATGGGTGGGCGGGGCCTTGGTGATGGTCCCTTATGACATCTTGTTTCCTGTTGATACTGTCTTCCACGGTTGTCTCTGGATGGTATGTGGTCACTGGCTCTTTCAGGACCTGCCTGACTTGGAAGATGTTGATGGCACTGACTTGTCTACGGAAGACCAGATAAAGGTCAGCAGCACCCTCTTCCCCTTAGCCCAGAATAGCCTCAGACTTGTGGCAGCCTCTGCCTCCCAAGTGCGGGGATTATAGGCATGCACCATGCCTAGTTTTTACTATAGCTTTTGATACAGGATCTCACTGTGTAGCCCGTGGCTAGCCTGGAACTCGCTATGTAGACCAGGCAGGCCTTGAACTCAAGAGATCCACCTGCCTCTGCCCCTGGAGTGCTAGGCTTAGAGGAGTGTACCACCATGCCTGTCCCTTAGAAGCCAATTCCTTCTCATGAAAGTGGGCTGCCCTTCTGAGCAGAGCAGCCTCGCTTCCACCTCACTGAACAGCTGCTCTCCAGCCCCTCTGAGGGCTTGATTCAGCCACATGGGCTTTCTGCAGCAAGTTCTATTGGTGGCTGCATGAAATGAAGTGGGAAAGGTCTGCCTTATGCTGTGCTCCTTTTCACATCTCCCAAACTCCCCTACCAAAGCTATACCTAGAGGGAAGAGCACACGGGCGAGACACCCGCCTCTCCTCCCTGGGGATAACCAGGAGCCAGCAAGCAACTGTGCCAGACCACATCCCCAGAGGAGGCTTTGGAGGGAACCTCTGCATGAGGCCGCATCCCCAAACAGGCACACAGGCCACAGCTGCATGGGCTGAAGAGTAGTGGGCTGTGGGGTGTGGCTTGGAGACTAGGGTCCAGGCATTGGTCGGGTGTGATACAGGGGAGCTGTGTGGGTGGGGAGTAAAGCACAGAGAAACTGCTGGTTGGGGCGTCCATCCCCAAGCCCTGTACTGGCCTGCATCCTCCCTACCCCTGCAAGTGCTTTTCTACATTGACATGGGAAAAGCAGACATGGTTCACTCTCTCACCAGGAAACCGGCACCCCGAAAGTCCAGGCCATTTCCAGCTTGAGTGACGACAGTGACCTCGAACTGGATGGCTCTTCCCTCTCGATGCTTGACGGCACTCCCACAGACAGCACAGGTGTGCTCTCACACGTATTTGCACTCTCCAAAGGCCTCTCAAAGACAGCCTGGGTACCTTTCGCAGACATATGTAAGCCAACAGTGACAACAGAATTGGAAACCCAAGGTCACGACTCTGGCACCACCTCTGCAAGACCCCTCATCCAGGAGCTGGAAGAGGGAGAGCCAGACCAGTCACTCCTGCCCCAACCTTGTGCAAGTGACCCCACACTTGGCCAGTCTAGTGAAGATGGAGACAGCCAGCTGACTGCAGCCACTCCACTAGGTAACACTCAAGAGGCCATGTGGGGAGGTGAACTGCAGACCCTCCGGCCAGTAGAACCTCGGGGAGGGGGTGATAAAAGGGGGTTCTGCATCACTCAGAGGTCTGACACCTTTGGGGTGGCTTATATTCCCTGGGCTCTTGCCCAACAGAAAGGGCTATTTCAGGAGTCGGTGGCTAGCCTGGACTACTGCTCAGCCAGAGAGCAGCTCTACCCAAGTACTGATTTGTTTTCTCCTACCTCTTCAGGAACTGAGAATGAAGCACGGTCTTTGTTGGACCTGGAGGAGCCCCGCGCCAAGGCAGGCCTGGAAGATATTGAATTTGGCTTGGACTGAACCCCAAGGCAGTCTACACTGTTAGGCTAGCAGTGGCTAAGTGGATGCAGGGCACTCTGTCCTGGGCATCACTGCTGATGCACTCTGGGACCCTGCACGGCAGGAACTGTGCAGCCATACCCTTGTGCCTTACACCCAGTGCTCCTCTTTCCCCTGGTTACAGACCCCTTGAGTACATAAACACTTTCAGACCCACACAAGTCAGCATGTTACTGGGTTGCCAGTCAGGCTCTTCTGATGAGGCCAGAAACCCCACCCCACTGTGCTGTCAAGTGTATGTGTTTGGGGTAGAGAGAGTGGGGCTTTTCACATCAGACACCACTGTGTCAAGGTAGAGGGAGTAGAGCTTTCCATACTAGACACCATCTTCTCTGCCCACATGACCATCCAGCTCATGGCCGGTGGACAGGTTTATTTAATCCCTGAGCCAGAGCCAAAGTATCAACTCCTACAGAACCTATGTGGACTATTACACAATAGTCCCCACAATATTACCCACGATAGCAGGTGGTGACCCACTGTGCCACCTCAGGAGGCACGCAGGGCCCTGACCCAACATCATTTCCTTTGAGGACAGGAGGCTAACACTGACACAGTGGCCCTATTTTCCAGCAACCCTGATGCACTGAGGTGCAGGGGGTGAGGGCTTTGCCCTGGGTAATATACCCAAAACCCCATGGCTGCTCAGAGCTCCTATGGCATGCTCTGTGGCCCAAAAAATGGCAGTACAAGGTGGGGGCAGCCCACACTGGATAAGTTGGGGAACTTGGGACCCACAGGGTACCACCATCAGTGACCCCGAGGCACCTTCTGCAGCTGGCTCTCAAATAACCTGCCATCAAATACACAAAATAGACTATTCCCCATTGCTTTAGCCTGGCTCCATGGGACAGTGCTTTGGGAGGTAGAGGGTCTGCCCTGGAGTGGCTAAACTCAAAGCAAGTCTCCAGGATGAAGGCTAGGTTCTCAGGCATAGCTTTTCACACTCAAAAGCCCATTCGTGGCTTCTTCCGGGGAGGATGGGAGCCAGAGAGGACTGGTGTTCGCTGCCTGAGGGGCATGGCCCGGAGGCTGGAGGCCTGGGAAGACGGTGTAGCCACAGGTCTTGGAGTGTCCTGAAGTGGCAGCTTGGCCGTGTGGTTTCGGAGGGTCTGTCGCTGCTCGCGATCCTGTGTTAACTCCTGGGAGGATAGAGTCCCTGGTGGCTGAGACCAGGCCTTTGAGGTAGAGAGGTCTTGGCTGTGAGGGGCACTGCTCGTGAACGAGGAGAAGGTGCTAGAAAGCGGAGTCCTGCGCTTCGGTCGCTTGGTCTGTGTCTGGGGCCCTGAGGTCTGACCTTGATGTCTTTTCCACCAGGCAGCTGCCCGGCCTTCCCAGGCTTCTGCCAAGCGCTCAGTGAGCTCATCCTTCTGGCTGCACTCAGGTGCAGGAGGTGGCTCTGCCCTGGGGAGTGTACCCAGATCCCCAGGCCGCAGGAGCCTCCCTTTGGCCATGGCTGCTCGAAGCTTCTGTGGCAGGCTCCCCTGGGTCTTCTGCAGCTCCATGTGGCCCAGAAAACGGCGGTGGGAGAAGGTGGGCGCAGCCCACACTGGACGAGCTGGGGCCAGCTCCATCAGGGCCTCCAGCCAGCGGCTGCAATGGGCCCTGGCCTGAGGGGTCCAAGAGGGTGCCGTCCCCTGGTCCACAGGAGGTGCTGCTGCCCCAGGTGTATGGCACGCTGGTGCTGGGTGGTCAGGTGGCTCTCCAGGACTGAAGGCTGGCTGGGGGTGTAGGCGCTGGAAGTAGACATCCCCGGCTGCCGAGAGCTGGAAGAACAGCAGCCCTGGGGCAGAGGCACAGGGTGGGGCAGCGGCCAGACCTAGACAGCAAAGGAGAAGAGCTGCAGGGCCGGGCAACACCTCCCCACAGCAGCCCCAACCCCCTTCTGCCCATCGCACCTATGACTGGTGCCTCTAGACGCTCCTGCAGCTGTTGCTGCCTCTTGGGTTCCAGCAGGGGAAAGGCAGAGAGGGAGTCCGTGATGGAGGGCAGAGACTGAGGAGGGCCGGCCAGCTGGGGCATGGAGGCCCCCTCTCCTGGAGAAGAGATAGAGAGCTAGGCATACCACCCCCAGCCCTAGCATGTCTCTATGAGCCCTCCCACCCGCTCAAACCCGCCTGCCTGGCTGACCTGCTATATGCAGTAGTTGAAGATGTCCACCCTGACCCCCCAGTAGCAGGGGCCGTGGGCAGCCGGGGCTAGCTGGGGGTAGCAGGCGAGCAAGCAGGGGTGCAGAGGGCAGGCCATGATCCCACTTGAGCATTGGCACCAGCGGGAGGCGCTCATCCATCAGGTAGATCGAGAACTGAAGAAGAGGGGAAAGGTGGGCTTGGCTGATGGCTGGTACCAGCCTTCCAATAACTTTCCAGGCTGCACAGCATTTAGGATGTACCCAGCACCCAGAGGAGGGCACTCCTATCAGCCTTCAAGTCCCTCTTAACTTGGCCCACCAAACCTAAAACATTTTCCAGTTTCCTGGGCAGGTAGCACTATCCCAGAATGGTTCTCATAAGAGGCATGAAAACAGCCTTGCTTAGAAGTCCCTGACATCCACCCTTGCACACCCAACAGTAGACACGTGTCACCTGGGGACCTGAGCCAGAGTCAACCCCTGGCTTCTCCCAGGTCCTGATCTGGTTTTGCAGATGACCCAGTCCGCCTGGCCTTAGTGAGGTCATATGCAAGGGGGCCCATCACTCCCTGGTTCCTATGGCTGTGCATCAGGCCTGCTAGCAGAAGCCCAAGGAAGAGGCTGCCACTCACCTGGGTGCAAATGAGATGCAGAGGAGTGCAGGTGGGGCCTGGCTGACCGAGGTACTGGGCAAGCAGCACCCGCTCTCCTTTCTGGCAGGCAGCCTCTGCCCCGGCCCGGAAGAGCAGCAAGCCACAGCCTGGGGGGCCCTGGGTAGAGCACAGCACAGTCAGTCGGAGTCTTCAAGCTGGAGGCAGGCCCCGCACAGCCCATCACAGCTGGCTCTACTGCTTCTCGACCCCTCGCACCAATACCTGGACATCAATCATTTTCACACCCGTGCGGTCCCCCACAGTCAGCACCCGCGGGTGGGCAGTGAAGTCTGCCCAGCGCCAGGGAGACGGATCCCGGAAGGCAAGTGTCTCAGGGTCCTTGTACACTAGCTGCAGCCTTGAGGAGGAAGGCAGGCCATGAGTGTGGGCCTGGTTGAGGGTTGGGGACACAAGGTTGTTGAGGGGCTGGGCAGAAGGAGGACTGAGCCATGGAGCAGAAGCCATGGTTCTGCTTTGGGACGGAAGGTTTTGGGGGGAAGGGGAGTTACCCATCTTGTGGGGTCCACAGGCACACAGCTCCTGAACGGCTGCAGATGGCCAGCTCTCCTGACAGGTGAGGGCTACAGGGCACAGGGTGCTGTTAGGATCCAGCAAGTCAGCCTGTCTCCCAGACCCTTGCCTATTCCAGGAAGCCCACATCCCTCACCTGAGGCTAATACCAGTGGCCCCCTTCTCCACCTGCAGCACCTGCAGGGGTGCTGGTGGCCTCTGCTTATCAATCTTCCACATGGCACAATGGTAGTCAGAGCGGACAGCCAGAAGCGCTGGGGAGGACAGACAGGTCAGGCTCACAGTGTGTGTTGGGGGTGGTAGCCACTTGGATAAGAAGGGAGGAGGGAGAGGAAGGCTTCTTACTTTCACCCTGGACAGTGCTGGACACTACCTGCCGTACAGGCCCTCGAAGCTGGATGTGCCCTGGGTCTTTAAGGACCCGGGGGTTGCCACCTGATTTCACACTGACGTCCTGGAAATCTGAGCCTCGGGGTCAAGGACTGGAGTCTGGACATCCATATCATTCTTGCCCTGGACCGGTCTGTGGATGACCTCAGGATCCCCACCAAAGAAGAAAGGATACACAGCTTGTCCAAGGCACCGCCACTAGGGAAGACCAGCTGTCCAGCCCGTGCCGTCTTTCCAGGCAACCAAGCCAAAGCGCCCCCGGTGAAGGCTTCATCCAGCAGCAACTGTTCCCACCGGAGAGCCAGCTCTTCGTGCAGAAGCCTCCCCATGAGCAATGACACCGACCTGCTCAGGACAGGACCCCCAAGGATGGAGAAGCGACGGAGCCGGTGGCTGAGGGAAGCCCAGGGACACCTAGGCAGGGACAGAGCAGCAGAGGATGGCGCTGAGACAGTGAAGGACGAGCAGAGACCCTCTTTCTTAGCTACCTAGAATACACCCAAACCCATTCCTGGACCCTAAACCCTGAACACTTCCGTGCCTCCTAGAGAGTGGCTTGCAGATGACCCCGGGCAGGCTAAGCAAAGTCTTTCCCAGGATTTGTGGTACTTGACACTGACTCTTCCCGTGGAATAAGAAGCCATCCTGTTGCTACTTGAATTAAGTCAGACAGAAGGAAGTGGATGAGCGAACAGAGAGCCCTGTCAACATTCTGAACACCTGGATGTAGCTGTGTCTACGGCCCACCAATTATCAGTCCCCCTTTCCCTGTTTGGAGCTGGGGGATTTTGTTAACTCATGGCTCATGACTGTGTAGGGCTGGAAAAGCCTCTGTGACAAAAACATGTTCAGTGTCCCAGCTCTGTCCACCTCCCATCACAGGCCTGCCCATGGTTGCCTTCTCACTGGCTACTTGCCCCCAGGGCTGGTGTCCACCAAGGTCCTGAAGCAGCCTCTTCACGCTGACTATGGTCATCTTTTTCGAGTAACCCTGCAGGGAAGACCTGTCAGGTTTGTACCCGTGGGTCTCACCAGGGAGGTGGCCGACCTCCCGACCAGTGGCGGCTGCTCACCCGGCTCCCCTCCAGTCTGAAGTTCTCCAGCATGAGCTTCCCCAGGGGTGCAAAGGCGATGTCCCCGTGGTCCCACAGGAAGCGGCTGAGCTGTGGAGGAATGGCTGTGTCAATCAGCACAGCTCAGGCTGTGAGACACATCCCACCCAGGGACTACTTACCTGCTCAGTGGCATCCAGCACAACTCGAGACCGGCAGCAGTGTCCTCCCCGGAAAAGGAGGTCCTGAGCGGTCACACCAGGGTCCCAGGGATCTAAGGGGGGAGAGGGGTCAGAGACAAGCCTGAAAAGGCATGGAAACAGGATAGTTGGTATCCAGGGTATGGAATGCCCATGCATGTGTGATAGCTGAGGTCCTTGGAGGGAGCTCAGGAGACTCTTACCAGGACCAGGAGGCAGCAGGGGGAGGGGTCCTGGTGTCGTTGGTTCCCACAGCAGGTTCTTGGCCAAGGACGATGTCCGGTCCTAGGGGAACGGGACAGCAGTAACATGACAGGTGTGCACTTCCTGGGTGTAACTCATTCAGTCCCCGTGACAACTCTAAAAAGCTGGTCACTTCGCTGATGTAGACACTGATGCATGAGGTTGCTGTCACGTGCCCCAGGTGACAGAGTCAATAAAAAGCATGGACTTAAACCCAGGCAGCCAACTCTAGAGTTCGTATTTGAAGAAACTCCATTCACAGCAGCTTTCAAAGAAGGAAGCCCCTATGTCTTGACTGTCCCACCCAGAGCCCAATAACCTCTAACTTCCTCAGCTACTTCCTCTGAGTCCTGCCATTCAGTGGGGTAGCGAGGCTCCAAGAAGGTATCAACAAGGCTCCCTTGTCCCAAGTACCAAGAACACCCCTCCCCCAAAACCCTCTCTTTGACCTGCTCTCCGATATGTACTCAATTCTATAAGGCAGCTGAAGCTGTCCCTCAAGATGCCAGCAGAAATCCTACCCCCTTTCCCTGCTATGCCATTGTTCCAATAGAGCCAAGGCCACATTATACTGGGTCTGCCTGTGGGTGTGAGTGCTCTAATGTAACTGGCAGTCCCTAATGTTTGGTTGCCTGACTTCCTCAAATTGGGCTCCTGGGCCCGTAAGGACCCTGACACAGAGACACTGTCCAATAAACATCTACCGAACCTGGGGCGGTAGGGAGGAAAGAGGAGCCACAGCCTCTCTTTTTCTGGATAGCAGGGTGGCCCATACACATTGCAAATAGCAGCTGCCTGGTCCTCTTTCCCCATCACCTGTTCCACCGAGTGTGAATGATAAGGAGAAAACCAAGGAACAGGCCCTATTTGCATCCTCACCTTACAGTTCTGTGGCTGGAACCCTGGCAGAGTCAGCACATCTCTCCAACTGCACATGAAGGACAGGTCAGGGCCATCAGTGCCGAGAGGACCAGCCATAAACAATGAAGGGCGCAGGGCACTGGGGAAATCCATCCTGGAGAGAACGTATCTAATGAAAAGGGCACCAGGGTTCCCAGGGAGCACCCAGAATCCTCGGGGGAGTCCACTACAAGGAAGCAGGTAAAAACCAGACTATGCAAGCCTAATGCTGGAGAAGAAGGGCCTCGGGAAAACTGCTCACCACCCCCCACCCCCATCACAGGGGAGGGGGCCGATGGGCAGGTGAGGGCTCCCTAAGGGCAGCCAGGAACATAGCTCTGCACACACCTTGGAAGAGGGTCCAGGGAGAATGATCAGTGAGTGAAAAAGGCGCTGAGGCAGGGAAAGTGCCAAAGAGATAGGCAACCACAGAATATACAGGGTGTGGGATGAGCTGGGATGCTGATGAGGGCGGAGCGTCCATTAAAACACTGCATGACAGTGGCAGGCAGACTTTCTTCCACCTCTCCGTGGACGAGGACTATTCCTCTCTTCCTCACAGCCAACCACAAGCCTCTCCGCCCTGGACTGAATAAAAGTAGGAACTCACGGACAGGCAGTGGGGTCTTACGCCTTTAATCCCAGCACTCGGGAGGCAGAGGCAGTGGATTTCTCTGAGTTCGAGGCCAGCCTGGTCTACAAAGTGAGTTCCAGGACAGCCAGGGCTACACAGAAAAACTCTGTCTCGAAAAACAAACAAACAAAAAAGGTAGAAACTCTAGCACCTGGATGAGGCATGAAGGCTCTGAATTTATAGTTGAGGAACTGAGGACCGGTGTGTGGTAACGTGCTCACACGTGTCCCGTACCGCCCTCCCTCATCGCAAGCGTCCATGACAAGCCTCGGCGAGGGAGTCGGTCTGTCCCTGGTTCCTGCAGTCGGTGCCTAGCGACAGCCTCACCTGATCCTGGGCCCACAGAAAAAGCCGGAGCGCCACTCCTCAGCCGCCCACAGCTGCTGGAGAATCCACACCGAGATTGAACTGTTTTCCGGAAAGAGCCGGAAGTGCTCCAGAGAGAAAGGAAGTCCCGCCCCCAGCCAGGCCTCACTGCGTCCTTCAGCGCCACCTGTAGGGCAGACAGAAAATAGGCGTGGTTGTGACGCCCGAGCTGTCCCGGAGTTGGAAGATCCTGCCTCTGCCTCATTAACTTCCTATCTCACAGAAGTGTTTTGAAGCTTAAATTGATCCGCTCAACAAACACTAACCACCGCTGATGAGCCACTTCTAGGACTGTGTGGCCCAGATTTAGGGTGATCTTTGTCAGTGTTGGAGGGTTACAGGATGATTGAAGGAAGAGAGTCACTACAGGATAAATTGAGGCTTCTCGACAGCAGGACCTAAGATATGATTAAAAGCAAGTATAACGGGCAAAATCTGAATGGTAGGAAACTATGTGAGTTTGGAGGTTTAGGATGGAGTAATCATTTTAATCATTTGCTCAACATTGTGCTCTAGCTTAATGAAATAAATCCTAGTCTCTGTGTGGTGATTTGGATATACAGCTGGATTAGCAATAACCGCTACTTAACTAAAAGATAAATCAATAATAAATATTAATAAACCACAACAAATGGTGCCTAACTAATCTAAACATCCACATCCTTTAAATCATACTTTAACATAATTTGGTAGGAGAAATAAGCTCCCAGTGATACAACCCAAACTTAAAACCTAAAAACTCCCAGGTCAATTACTGTTTCTTTAAGAGAGACTCTTAAACAGGCAGGAGCAAAAGACAGCCTGCTCAGGGCAGACCCGAGACTTCATAACAAAACTGGCTGCAGTCTAAGAGGAGGGGTACACCAGCATGGCTTCCTTATACTGTGGCTAGCTCAGCTCAGCTCAGAGCAACAGCAGCAGCCATAGGTGGAAAAAAAGGAACTGTAGGCAGACAGACCTCTAGACAGAGCTTGGCCTTAAACTGCATCTAAAATTAAAAAAAAAAAAAAAATGCCATTGCAGAGGATGTTTTAATCCCCTTTGGCTTTGTTTTGGTTGTCATAGTAGTCGGATCTAGTTGCAATATACTTAATGGTGATGGCTCTTCTCCATGCCTTCTCCAAGAAAGTTCAAGGAGAAAATAGGGAAAAAGCCAAGGAATGGAATACTAAGTTACAGACAATAGAAAGGGCACTCTTCCTAATAAAAATTAGATTAATAGCAGCTAAAATTCAAAGCTCTCTAGCTGCAAGATACTTGTCAGCTCTTTCTGGTAAGGGTCCACCAAGTCACTATAACAACAACTAAATTCCAAAAAACTAATCAACTGGGCTTTGCTTATTATAGCCTAAATTGACACAACTGACCTAAAACTTAAAATTTTCTTGTCTCTGCTTGATTTTCATTTAAAGGCTTTGAGTTACAATGATATGGATTTGAGAAAAAAAATATTTGAACAAGTTGGTGAAGGCACATGCCTTTAATCCCAACACAAAGCAAAAAGAAACAGGCAGATCTCTGAGTTCCAGATCAGCCTAATTTACATAATAAAAGCCAGGGTGCCAACTCCTGCTGTTTAGTCACTTGCAGAGATAGTCTAAGATTCAAAATGACAAAATTTCCTCAAGGTTACCATGTAAGTTCTTTTTTCTTAATAATAGATGTTATGTCCTTGCTGTTCTAAAGATTGGATTCACATCAATTTTAGGTTTGTGTAAAGAGATATGATGTCACACTGCTCTGGAAGCTGGCTTATACTTTCAAACGTGAGACATTTTCATGGGGGACAAATGTTTGTCATGCCTGATGCAAAAAAGACACAGGAGGCTTACAGGTGGCAAAATACACGCCAGCCTAGTTAAGTCCTAAAAACTCAAAAATTATAATTCATATGTTTAAAAGGCAGAACTGTCTATCCCATATCAAAAAGGGGGCAAACCAAAAATAGCCACAACAAATGTAAAAACCCAGGTACAAGATGAGTAGGATATGCTTAAATGCTAAAGATAAAAGGGGTTTTATATAAAGTTTGGCTATAAAGGCATAACTTCACATTCTGTATAAAAAGGGGATAGGACAAAAATAGCTACAACATATATAAAAACCTTGGCCTAAACCTCTAAACAGGTACAAGATACCTAGGGTATGCTTAAATTCTAAATTAAAAAGGAGTTTATATAAAGTCTACTTAAAACATGCCTTTTCTATTGCTCAAGGCAACCAGCTTGTCTAGCTAATGGGAGGCCTTCTCTCAGGAGATAGATAGCAACTAAGTCTACCTAATAAAACAGGCGCCCAAGAGCCCAAAAAAGATATTTTGATCTATACAACCTTGTTTTTATTTCAACATGATAATAATTGTATGTTCAATAATAATAATGTTAATTTATATTACTGATCCCTTTACAAGGGAACAACTCTGAAACTAACTGAGACATAAAAAATGTCTCTAGCCAGAACTCCAACAATACATGGCCAATAAATTCTTGGCTACAATATCCTCAAAATTTATTATGCCATTCTTTATATTGTCATAGATAATATTGGTTTACAGTTTAGTTTCATGCTGCACATCTCATGCATTTATAATTTTAGAACTGTATAATGCTTGTGAGAAATTATATGTTTGCAGAACAAAAGGACTGGACACTAGAGACACTGTCTCAAACCTGACAGAATCCTCCTTCCAGCATGCTGAGACACTGACACATCTGTTCCAGCATCTTGCATATTCCAGCATTCTGCTTGTTCCTGCCTCAACTACTTCAATTGCTGTTTCTCATCAAAGCCTGCTCCCAAGAGAGCTTTGAAGAAACCTACTAATCTCAATTGGTCCAACATTTTAGATTGTTCCAAACAGGACTTCTATTAAGCATGAACTTTCTCAACATTCAAAGACTGGACCACAAATGTTAATGCTTGCTTAATTAACCATCTTTCCCAATTTCTTTTGGGCCTCCCAACAGGATTTCTGCATGTCCAAAATGTCAGCTAGAAGAAATCCATGAAAACGACATTCAATTTCCTTTAAAAGGAGTTGGGTAGGGTTTTGGTTGTTTTCTGTGGCTATGAATATTCATTGTCATTGGGAGATGGTTATAAATTATTACTGGTCTTATTCAGAGAGAAAACAAGGTAAGACTCAGGGATTTCTCTCTTTTCCTTTTTTCTTTTCTCTGTCTTTCTTTCTTAGATAAGGAGAAAAGGGGTTGAAAAGAAAGGGGAATACAGGGATATCTTACAGGAATAATAAGACAAGAGGTAAATTATTGAATCTACTCAACTTAAGGTTTTGTTATTCTCAAATAAGGATAATTTTAACTCTGGTATAGGATTTTGTATATTGATGCAAAAATAACTATTTTTAATACATTGGTTAATTTTAGTATATTGATACAAATTCAAGGTTACTTCCAATACTTTTAAACTACTATTACAAACTATTTAGGGTATTAGGTAATGCAAGTTAATTGCTAGTTAATCGCTTCATAGTCATGTCAGACACTAGTCTAATTTGTCTCAGGAGTGTACAACCTAGGTTAAACAGATAGATATGATTTTATAGACAGGATGATTACATAAAGATAGGTAGTCTTCAAAAACTTCAGAGACCTACAGAATATGGCATTTTAAAATGTCTTTATTATTTTAAAGATTCTTTGGCAATGAGACAGGTCATCTCCTGGCAGCACCCAACCTACCTCAAAGAAGATGATGATTATCGAAGAACCTCCATATGGAGATGGCTTCAAATATGGCAAATGAGCCACTTGGGTAAAGAAAATACCCTTGTTTCACAATAGACAGAATTCTGCTAAAAATGGCAAGCTTAAATGCAGGACAAGTAGACTGCCAAACTCTGCCAAGACAGGGTAAGCAAGTTCTAAATAGTTCCGGCTTCACATATTTGTCTGTCAAATATTCTGAGCCAGAAGGTGAAGATGATGATCCAACGTTATAGAGAATTATGGGTGACTGTTCAGGCAGCAAACTGTCTCTGTCAATTTTTTATTTTTTGGAAGCTGTTAACATGCACTTTCTATTTACTCCAGTAACTAATTTTATTCCTTCTCAAGTCTGTGGTGGGGCTGAAGACCAAATAGTTATAGTTACACAATTAAGCTTAAGTTGTTTAGAATTTAAGAAAATATTTTCATATAGGTAATACCAATAAGGATAAAAGTTATTTTACATATAGAACTCTAAACTTGTCAAGATAGGATAGATAATCAGATACTTTCTCCTAAGTTGCCAAATACACATGGACTGGACATTGTACATGTAAATTTTACCTACTATTTTTTATAATTTTATAATTATTATTGTATTGAAAGAAAATGAGCCTTTTACTGGACTTAAAGGGGGAAATGTTGGTATAATGTTCTTATGGAATGTATACAATCTACTCTTGTTCATTTAAATGTGGATTTTTCTACCCCATTATCTTGTTTCAATCCAGACATTGCATTGTGATGCTTATTCTAAGCATCACCTGTCTCAAGTTTGTGTAAACATGACACTATTTGTTCTCTATATTGTCAATTAAGCAACCAGTCCCAATGCTGAGCAATGCAGAGAACAGGTGGGAAATCCTGGTCCAGAGGAGAAAAGAAGGAAGTGAGTAGGAGAAATAGGGGAGAGGTCAGCAGGAGAGAACTTGGAACCACATGGAGAGATGAACTGGACCTAAGTATAACTAAAAGAAAGAATAATGGGTAAAATCTGAATGGTAGGAAACTATGTGAGTTTGGAGGTTCAGGATGGAGTAATCATTGCCCAACATTGTGCTCTAGGTTAATGAAATAAATCCTAGTCTCTTGCCGGGTCGATATCTGGCAGGTAGAGCTGAGAGGAGGGTGGCCAGTCCAGTTGGACACCCTCCATGGCTGAGCGGGATGGTGAATGTCAATGGTCTGGACCTCCCCAGATACCCCAGGGAATAAAACACCACCGAGCCGGGAGATCTGTCGAAGCAGGAACTCAGTTTATTGAATAAAGTGGTCCTTTTTATAGGTTTGGGTCAGAGAGCAGGGTTAAGGAAGTGAGGTAAGATGAATTAGAAGGCAAGGTTAGGTAGTGCAAGGAGAGATGGACCAGCGACAAAACTCCATGTAACAGCTACCAGGCAGGGTTGATTTTAAGGCGGATATGCTGAATCACTTTTGCCTAGAAGTGGCGCCTCTTAAATGAGAAGCTAAAGACAGGTCTCCAAACTCAAGCCAGGCTCAGGTGGATGCAGCAGGCCTTATCAGGCCCAACAGTCTCTGTGTGGTGATTTGGGTATACAGCTGGATTAGAAATAACCGCTGCTTAACTAAAAGATAAGTCAATAATAAATATTAATAAACCACAACAGTGCCTGGAGTCAGATGGCCCCTTTCCACTTTCTGTTTCACAGTTACCATTTTCCCTCGTGGAGTACTGCCCTAGAAATGGGTGCCAAACAGGAGGGTGCCAAGAGACAGTAGGTGCCCTGCTGGCGGACCTGTAAGAAAGCTTCATTAAGAGATGAGGATGGGAGAATGAGGAAGGGCTTGGTGGGATGACGGGTCTGCTCCTTCATTAAGTGCTGCTCATATGGTGTGTGTGCTGTCCCCCAGGGGTGTGAACTTATTCACCTCAGCAAAGGAGGCGGTGGAAGCCTGAAGAAAGTATCCCATCCAAGTCCAGCTCAGTGAGCCAGTGAGTTCATCGGAGTTACTTATAGGAGGGTGTGGTGATCCCCCAAATAGCTGCACCACCCAAAAGTCCCATTGCATCATGGGAGCATAGATAGAAGCTCCTCCACCCTTTAGTTACCCTTCCACCTACTATACACACTCCAGCATTTGCTGAGAGTACTTGCAGCTGGGCAAGATTAGGTAAGGGTAGGAGGGAACAGCTGTAATTTTAGGTGAGGGCCTGAAGACCCTCCCCACACCCTCCTTCCACGAGGGCACTTGATCTAGGGAGGGTCTCAAAAAGGTGATCACAGCCAACCTCTTTTCAAGATGGCAGTAGCATGCCATGCCCAGATAACTGTGTTCCACAACACAGTTATCAGCGTGAAGGCTCTGTACCATTTCCTGTGGGTATGTTACAGTTTCACAAAAGACTTCTCAAAAAAGATGAAAATAAAAAGTTACATCAGCCCTGTTGTCCCATTTCACGGACACTTTGACTGATGGGTTAGGTCACAGCTTACTTAGTTCTCAGGGTTAGAATCAGAATTCAGAAGACAAGGGCAGAACTCTGCCTGTCACAACCCCTCTCCCCCAAACGGGAATGAGATGAGGTAATTCTCTCAGGTCGCCCGTCAGCACACTTATTCAGATTGAAAAATGAAGTCAGGCCGCTCCTTATAGGATGCAAGTTTGGCTTAGCAGACTGGTTCGCCCCTGTGGACCAGCTTTGCCAATGAGGTTAGGTGAGGACACATTTTTCATAAATGTAATGACCTAACGCAGGATCTCTATAGTTTAGGTAAAATAGACTTTAGAGGGTGATTATAGCATAATAAAAAATGACATCTTGCCAATAACTTTGGGATTAATAATTGGGACTACATAGTTTTTTGTTTGTTTGTTTTTTTAATTAGGTTAAGGTACATATGTGCAAAAGCCACTGGAGATCATTCATTTTGAAACAGGGCCTTGATGTACAGCTCAGGTGGGCTCAAACACTCAACTCTGCCTCAATCCTCTGAGAACTGGCATCAGCTGAGTATTCCTTTGCCAAGCTTAAAGGTCATATAAGTCAGTCCCTTCCCTCTCCATCCCATCAACCCCTCCACTCCCTCAACCCTGCTAAGACAAGTTACCAAAAATCTAACACAACATAATTTCTTACGGTTCTAGGTCAGAGGTCCAACAGAGATGCAGTGAGCCAAAATCACAGTATGACCAGGGTCTGCTGGAGCAGGAGTCACCACTGTGTTCTGCCTTTTCCAGTATCTGGAAGCTTCCTGCTTTCCCATAGCACATCTCTTCATCTTCAAGCTAACAATGGCTACTTGAATCTTCCTCATGATACTATCTCCGATTCTCTGCCAACAAGGGTGGTTGAGGTTATATTGGCCTGTCTGGTTAAGTCAAGATGCACTCTTTTAAAGTCAGCTGATTAGCTGGGCAGTGGTGGAACATACCTTTAATCCCAGCACTCAGGAAGCCATCTCCGAGTTTGAGGCCAGCCTGGTCTACTGAGCAAGTTCCAGGACAGTCAGGGCTGCACAGAGAAACCCTGTCTCAAAAAAAAGCAAAAATAAAATAAAAATAAAGTCAGCCGATTAGAAGCTTTGATTTCCCCCTAGGCAAGTACCATTATATATTCCTCAGCTCTGGAGACTACAGTGTGGACATCTTGGGGAGACCACCATTTTGTCTATCACACCAGTATCCTGTATCACCCTCATAAGACATTTATATCCGCACAGTGAGGTCAATCCCAGGTCCTCCTGGCTTGCTTTGAATAAGCTGCACTGTGATGTACCATATACTCAGCACTCAATAAAATGCACAGGACTCAAGTGTCAGCAAATATTCATATAGTTACAAACCCTTGGCATGACCTTCCATGGCCGATATTATGTAAATTGCCTGCACCCCTACCTTCATCTTGTATTTTTCTTTATCCTCCCTTCACTTTAGTCCCCTCACTTAAAACTACATTTGTTTGTATGCTGTGAGTGAGCATGTCACGGCAGGTATGTGGAGACCACAGTAAGCCTCTGGCAATTTGAGTCTCTGCGCTTAAAATATGGGTCCTGGGAACTGAACTCAGATAGATCCCTGGGCTTGGAGGCAAATGCCTGCTGAACCATCTTGCCAGTCCTACCCCATTCAGTATAAATAACGGACATCTTGCGGTATTTTCCACTCCAAATGAAAGTCCCTTCTGGGAAGGCAAGATAGGCTAGTTTGTACTTCGGTTTGGCTGGGAGGTTTAAAACATGATACTAGGCTGTGCAAAGGACAAGGGCTCCGGTCAGGTAAGGGCTAGGATGGGCCGTAGTCTGGGCAGAAACCCTCCAAACCCTCAGCCGTCCACTCCCAAGGGTCAAGGTTACAGCAGAGGCTGACGGCGCGAGCCCTCACGAGAACTGTCCTCGCGCTGCCCAGTTGGCGGGTGGCCGGTTGGTAGATTCCACTCCATGCAACCAGACCACAGCTCTGGCAGACTGGCTTTCTCATTGGCTGATCGCAGCATCCGTCACAGCGCCACGATCCGCCATTGGCCAGCCCCAGGCGGAGGCGGAGTTCATGATTAGCTCTGTGCCACGTGCTCCATGTGGAAAAAAAAGGTGCAGCCATGGCGAGCTCGGACGAGGGTGGGCGTAGGAGACCTCGACTGGCAGCGTCGCTGCAGATCAGCCCCGGGCCTTGGAGGCCCTCAGGAGGCCAGGAGCCCACAGAGGCTGGAGACGGGACACCTGGGACCGATGAGCCTGACGTGGCTAGGGCTCAGGATGGTCACAGGAAGGCCTGCAAGGCCCAGGGGCCCCCTGTCCTATGCGCAGGGCCTGCGGGTGACTTCCCTATGGCCTTCTGCGGACTCAGCCTGTTGCCCAAGGACCCACCCCCGGTCCAGGCTGTGGCCCTGCTCACCCAGTACGTGGCTAACCTGGGTGTCTCCCTGACCTTCCTAGAGGACCAGACTGCTGGTGAGATTTGGGACAGTGGTGCAGGAGGGTGTGGGTAGGTGTTGGGGGATAAGGGAGCCCCTGATTAATGAGGGAACATGTTTCCCTAGTGGCCTACTGAGCTGGCCTGGATGAGCCCAGGATCCCCCAAGTAAAGCCAAGCCACCAGGGAGCGAGCCCAACAGTCTGATGCCTACAAGGCTATAGCGAAGCAAACATCTCCACCAGCTGCCACTAGTAGAAAGGGCCAATTGCAGGCAGTCCCAGGTGCCTCTGTCTGCACCTTGCTCTCCCTGCTCTTGCTGAGTTTGATAACAAGTTCATCTGTGCTCATGGGGAGTGCCACCGTGGGCTCCCTTCCCAAAGGTCTACACACTTAAGCTGCAAGGAGCTTAAGTGTGTTCTTAGCCTTGGGTGACCCAATTCTGGAATTTTTACCTGTGCTTGGGCTGTTACACCTGAGATGATGGTGTTGAACGGAAAGATCTTTTAAAAGCAGGGTCCCTGGAGGAGAGAAATAAAAGGCTGTGTTTGGTGGTAGGCGGGAAGCTGGCCCGTATGAGGTGGAACTTCCTCCTAGGCTCTACCCTACTTCCCCCAAAGTGCCTGTTCTTCCTGCCGCTTATGCTCGTTCCGGAAGGCTCTGTAAAAGCCGGGCTGAACTAGCAACGGGAACATACACGCCATCTGCTGTCTGTGGACTCCACACTCGGTGGATCCTCTTGGTTGCTCTGGCTGTCATCTGTTGTCAGGTGTCAAGAGGAGGCCGGGGTTGATAACCTCTCCTCGACATGGTCCAGATGGAGGTGAAGGCCAGGAGACCCCCCCTCTCCCCACTTCCTCAAGTTCTCTTCCCCAGGTCCTGGCTCCTCCTTTTCTGTGAGTGCACAACTGGATGGGTTGGTGTGTCCTGCAGGAACAGGGAAAAGCAAGATGGAGGCCAAACAGCAGGCAGCGCTCTCTGCCCTTGATTACATCCGGAAGCAGCTGGAAAAACAAGGTAGCCAAGGCCGGCCTGTGGTGTGTGGGTCTGGTGTGGTGTATGTGATGTGTTTGTGTTGTGTGTTTGTGTTGTGTCTATATGTGTATGTATGCGGTGTGTTTGTGTGTATGTGTGTGGTGTGTGTGCAGCCACACGTGGGCATCAGCGTGGAGAACTGTGCCACCTCTGATGTCCTACCCTGGAGGCAGGGAGCTGAAGAGCAGCTGCTCTTATGGTGGACCATGTTTGTAAGGTGGAGACAACCTCCTCTCTCTGGCGTCCCAGAGGTCAGGAGGACCCAGGACCCATGCAGCCATCCCCTCTTGTCTCTTCCAGAGCCCCCTGTGACTCCCTGCCAGCCTCTGCTCACCTCCCTCAGCATAGGTAGGTAGGCGCTTGGTTCAAACTCTGGGTGTCTGCCTGCTCTCAGGGCAAGAGGAAAAGTTGGAGGAAGCATGGCTTTTGCATCTTGCAAATGTCCTGTGGTCATTGCGCAGAGAATATCCTGACCCACGAGCAGCGCTGTGCAGCTGTGGTCAGTGCCGGCCTGGACCGACTACTGAATGAGAGTTCGCCGTACCAGGCCTGTAAAGGAACAGTGGCCGCAGTCATCCTGGAGAGGGGTAGGACTTGCTTTGCTCCCCACCCCAGCTCTGCAGACTAGCTCAGGTTCCCAGCCTGAGTTTTCCCTGTCCCTTCCTGCACAGAGGTCCAAGGTACCATCGGTCACTCCAAAGAGACCTACGAGCTGGTGGCCCTGGGCACAGGCAGCAGCAGCTGTGCTGGCTGGCTGGAGTTCTCAGGCCGGCGGCTCCATGACTGCCATGGTCTGGTCATTGCCCGCAGGGCCCTGCTGAGGTGAGGGGCAGGCAGGAGGGTTCTGTGGCAGGTTGCCAAGAACCACTACCACAGCCCCCTTTCCCTGGCACTTCCAGGTTCTTCTTCCGGCAGCTCCTGCTGGCCACACAGGGAGGTCCCAAGGGCAAGGAGCGGTCGGTGCTGGCCCTCCAGCCTGGGCCTGGGCCCCCCTTCGCACTCAAGCCTGGGGTCTTTCTGCACCTGTATGTGAGCAACACCCCCAAGGGGGCAGCCCATGACATCTAGTACGTGGCCTGGGCTGGGAGGCCCCTGTTTTCGTTGTGGGGAACCAGGGTGTAAAGAGTAACCTGATTCTGGGCTTCCTCTCCCCCTTCTCTCCTTAGCCTTCCACTGGCCTCAGAAGACAGTGTCCTGCACAGCCCAGCCTTCCGCCTGCAGGCCCATGTCTGTGGGCAGCTGAAGCCTGTATCCTATGTGGCACCCGCCCTCCGAGATACCCACGTGGGCTGCCTCTCGGCCAGTGACAAGCTGGCACGCTGGGCCATCCTTGGGCTGGGCGGTGGGCTGCTAGCCCACTTCCTGCCACCCCTCTATGCCACCAGTCTTGTCCTAGGTGAGGGGCACAAAGTGCAAGCACAGATGCCAGGCTCCGGGTAGTATGGAGGATGTGCTGACTCAGGCAACATCCTGTGCTTTCTACCCACAGCTGACCCCTGCCATGACCCCCCGACTCTGAACAGGGCCATTCATTCCCGGCCTAGACTAGACAGTGTCTTGGGATCCTGTCTTCCGTGCCCATACGTCCGAACCACCTTGCACCTGTTTGCCGGGCCCCTGGTGGCCCCCTCTGACCCCATGCCCAGCACCTGCAATGGCCTGAGCCTCAACTGGAGCCAGGGGGATCCTGACATTGAAGTTGTTGACGTGGCCACTGGACGTGTGAAGACGGAGTGAGGAGAGGGCCCTGTGGGAGTGAGCCTTGGCAGGGAGCTCAGGGCTAGGGAACCCCAAGGCCCTGCTCACAGGACAAGAGCCCTGCAGTGGCCGTTGCCTCCTGTGACTGCTGACACAGGCCCTGAGTAGGAGGGGATTGTGGGAGTGGCGTGGGGAGACCCACCGTTCTTTCCCAGTGACCACTGTATGTCTTTTCTCAGGGCCAGCATTGGGCCCCCGTCCCGTCTCTGTAAAGCGGCCTTTCTCGCAGCGTTCCGCCAGGTTGCCAGAGCTCTGGAGGAGCCCCAGCTCCTGTCTCTGAAGACCTATGAGGCTGCTAAGGTGGACTTCTCTTCCCTCCAGCCCTTTCCTCCACCCACAGCTCTCTCAGCAAATCTCTCACTCACCCTGGTCCCTCCCCTCCCCCCTCCTCCCTAGGCTGTGCCCTACAGGGAAGCTCGCCAGCAGCTGTCTCTGCTCCTAGAACAGCAGGGCCTGGGGGCCTGGCCCTCAAAGCCGTTGGTGGGCAAATTCAGACACTGAGGCGGACTTCAACAAGGACAGAAATGGAACCGGATCTCCACAATGGGAGGACGTACTGGGGGAAGAGCAAGGGGAGGAGGAAAGCATAGTGGGGGAGGGCAAGGCTAGAATTAGCAGGGGAGGGTTGGGGGAGTGGAGGGGGGAGCTGGTGGGGAGTGGAGTCCTGTACCACCCAACCATTGAGGAGTGGAGGCTCTTGTATGTCTAGTTTGAATAAAGAAATGACCTCTAGTGGTCCATGTGTTGGAGCGTATTGAGGGGGTGGGTCATTGTGGGGAGCCTTTTATGCTACTACAAATGGGGGCCCATGTGCTGGAGCAGGTCCAGGTGGGGCGTGCGGGCAGGGTGGGAGCGTTTTCTTGGCTGTGAGGCCTGACACCCTTCCTTTCCAGGGCTTAGGCTCAGCAGAACTAGGAGTGCATGGGTCCCGTCGCCTGGTCAGAGGCTTCACTTGTCCTGGCCGTTGTGGTATTCTGTGGGTTAAGCGTCTGTGTGGAAGGGTGCAGGGCGGCAGCAGACACCAGGGGTCCTTACACCGCTGCCCACCGTGGTGCAGGGTGGACGCTGATCCCTCCCTTTCCTCCAGGGTGGCACACACTGCGAACACGCCTGTAGATGCCGCAGCTGCAGATCTGGGGCCTTGGCACCCCCGGGTGGGAGCACAACAGCCTCAGAGTTCAGGGAGCACAGTTTGGCCCTGCACCCCCATTCTGCAGTCCAAAGCTGTCTGCATCCTCTCTTTCCCGGTTCAGAGCCAGAGTCCTGTCATGGAGGGGCCTGGTGACGCTGGCCAAGGCTGGCCCTGATGTGCAGTGTTCTGGGGGAACGTGGCCAGCTAAGGGATGCACACGTTTCCTGGGGGTCTGATGCCATTCTGGGGAATGGTGTCCGAGTTGGGGTGGGTGAAGAAGGCAAGCCTCCCCATGCAGGACATGGCAGAGTGGACTAGCAGTGTTAGACTTCTCAGGAGCGGGCACCAGTGCTTTGGTTCCCGAGCCTTCTGCTATGACCAGGGCTTAGACCACTGAAGCAAGCTCTGGTATTGGTTTGGGGGTTAAAGTGGAGCAGCCCAGGTATTCAGACAGCCAGTCAGATGACTCTCCAGCCTCCACAAAAGTCCATGTGACCATCCTATTGGCCTCTTGTTTTCTCTGTTGACTGTCAGTTGATGCAGATGTCTTTTACCTACCAGAGCTATCAGTCAGGGCCAGGCTGGTCTGTCTCTCTCTGTCTCCAGCCTGTGCCCACATGGTCAGCCTCTGGGCCTGTGTGCACACTGACAGACTCTTGTGGAGGGAGATTCTAGTCCCTGAGCCAGTGGGTCACAATCTGCAGAGACAAATGTCAGCAGGTCAAAATACACGTGGGAGAAAAATCCATGTGTGCCTACCTGATTTGTAGAGTCCACTGCTCCTTAAACAGCCCAGTGTGTCACTTCTTTATATATCATTCATGCCTCATTCCGTATTACAGATTGTGGGAGGAGCTGAAGCACACGTGGGGCAGGGGCTGAGGGGGGATTGCTCTGTGGTAGAGCCACCATGGCTCCCACCATGCCAGGCTAGGCAAAAGTTCTATGGGAGTGCTGTGATATTTAATGTGTATCTTAATATTTTTAAAAAGATTTCTTTATTATGTATACAATGTTCTGCCTGAATGTATGCCTGCAGGCCAGAAGAGGCCACCAGATCTCATTATAGATGGTTGTAAGTCATCATGTGGGTGCTGGGAATTGAACTCAGGACCTCTGGAAGGAGCAGCCCGCGCTCTTAACCTCTGAGCCATCTCTCCAGCCTGTATCTTAATGTTTTTAGTTTAGACTGGTATACAAAAGCATTGTTTTGATTGATTGGTTGATCTTCTTCCTTCCCCAGGCCTCTATTCCACCAACATGCACGCTTTTGGGGAGGGGGGCGCCCATTCCCAACTCCCAAGTCTGCCCCAGCCTCACTTCTCCTTCTGTCGCTTGTATTTTGTCGCCTTCTTGTCTTTTTAACCCTTCCCTCCCCATTCCCTAAGGAGACCTTTAATCCCTCTGGGATTGAAAAGTTCCACAGTTAACTAAGGAAGCCAGTGTGGTGGGTTTCTCTAAAAACAACAACAACAACAACAAAAACCCAAAAAACCTTCCATACAGCTTAGCTGTACACAGCTGAACATTTAGCCAAGAGTCCGAGTCCTACCACAGAGGGACCAGCATGTCAGTATTCACTGCTGCTCTGTTCACAATAGTCAGGAAACAGAACCAGTCTAGATGTCTGTCAACTGATGAATGGATAACAAAAGTACACTACATAGACACAACAGAACTATGTGTAGCCAGAAAGAACAATGAAATGACATTTGCAGGAAAATGGGTGGAACTGAGAATTAATTTTAAATGAAGTGTCTCCACCCAGATCTAGAGGACAAACGAATGCTTTGTGTGTGTGTGTGTGTGTGTGTGGATGAGTGTGCAGGTGTGAGCAGAGGTGGGCACTAGATGGCTTCCTCAATCACTTCCATCATTCCATCTCAAAGACAGGGTCTCTCGCAGTCCTTGGGCTCTGTGACTGGGCTGGCTGGCCATTGAGCCCCTCGGGTTCTCCTCTCTTCACAGTGCATGCACTACCACAAAGCTTTAATTTAGAAAAACTGGAAAAAAATGTGTGTACGCATGTGTGCTCTTATGCAGATGCAGATGAACTCCTACAAGTGGAAGTCAGGGCAGTTTTCAGGAAGTGGGTCTGGGGAATTGAACTTAGGTCCCTGGGTTTGAAGGCCTTTGTCTGCTGAGCCATCTCCCACTGCACACTGAGCTTGGGCCTTCATGCTTGCGTAGCACCTGCAGCAGAGATGTGGTCATTTCTACATGGCAAGGCAGGCCTTCTGGAGGAGCACAGTGAGGCTGCCTGCTGTTGGTACTCTCCCAACTCAGTAGCTGGCCAGGGATGCTGATCCTTTACCACGACCTTGGATTTGACATCTCTGAGCCCTCTTTTGCTACCCTGTAAGGAGAGGGCCAGGTGAGGTTGCTTTAGTTTCCTCCTAGCTCAGCTGCCTCTGTCTGCTCTGCAGCTCCTGGCTGCTGCCAAGATCCAGAACAGTATCCCCTGCCATTGGGGGTGGGGGATTGTAGGTCTGTGTGCTTGGGGAGGTCACAGGGGTCATCAGGATAAGTAAAGGCCAGGAGAGCAGGAAGGGCTGCAACAGAGGAGAGCTGGGTGCTCAGGAGGTTCTTGCTGAAAGAGGGGCACAAGGATGGTGGTAACTTTTTTCTTGCCACTTTTGGGATCATTTCTCATGCTTATACTTTTCCAGAGATGAAGGGCTCTAGAAACCCCAAATCTATCCATTTGCCCACTAGCTACACACTATTTATCCCAGGAGACAACTTAAGTTGATTAACTATTTCTATGGCAGTGGTGATTGCGGCCAGGCCCAGAAATGCCCCAGCCACTGTGCTTTGGTTTTATGTCCTGCAGTACCCATTAATCACATAATCACTGAGTAAACAAGTTATTCAAAATGACATTAACTCTGCTGCGATCTGCCAAGAAGTACTCTTTGTCCCTTCGCTGTACCCATGGGCCTGCCCATCCTTCCCTCCCCAGCCAGTCTTCTCATTTCACAGTATCTGCCTGGCTCTTTTTGCTGGACTCCATTATCTCAGGGTGATGGGGTTTGTGAATGTCTTCTTGACCTGATCCCCCTGGGTAAAGTTTTGCTGACAGGAGCTTATTTAAGCTGGGAGCTGATGTAACCTATCTTGGCTCACACCTATAAGGCTTCTTGAGGGCCTTCTCCCCACCCACAGCCCAAGCCTGTGAGAATTTTTCTAGACCTCAGCAGGCTTTGCACTGTGCTGTCCTTGGGTTTTCTTCATTCCAGAGGCAGAGTGTGCATCTAGTAAAAGCATGGCCTTGAGACCAAGGCTCTGCTGTGCCTTTGCAGTTCTCAGTTTCCTCATGTGGCAAATGTGAGTCATAGCCATCCAGGCTGCAAGCTGGTGATGGGTTGTCTTCCGGTCCTGTCTGTCATCAGTCCTGGAGGGAAGACTATTCTTATCATCATCCCCTCCCTTTGAGTCTCCTGCACTGAGTGTGTGTGTGTGTGTGTGTGTGTGTGTGTGTGTGTGCAGGTAAGCTGTGAGTGGAAACCTAGCATGGCAGGGTCTCTTCACAGAAATGGGTCTAGATGAGAACAGAACCGTGCTCTAAACAGGACTCGGTGAGGTCAGGGGACACAGCTCCGTATGCAAAGTGCTTGCAGTGCCGGAGAGGCAGAGGCAGGGGTTTCCTGCGTAGCCAGGTCAGGAAGTGCCAGGTCAAGTAAGAGACCCCAGGTCACATCAAACCAGGCAGAGGTAGACTTCCCAGATGCCCCTGCCTTATCCCTGTTTCCTTAGGGACACAGCCCCCCACCCCCACCCAATCTGAAAGTACTGACTGATTGCTCCATCACCAGGTGGATCAGTGTGTGTCCATTCCCACTGAGAACATCTCAGCCACTCACTTAACAATTACGAAGAAAGCACTGTGAGCATCTGTGCCCCGGCTTTGTGGATATTTAAAAATTCCTTCCCTGGCCGGTAGTTTTTGTTTGTTTGTTTGTTTTTGTTTTTAATTTCAGGACAGGATCTCACTACATAGTCCCAGCTGGCCTCACAGTAGTGCTGATCCCCCTGTCTCCGCCTCCTGGCACCACGACTGTTGCCACGTACCCCCACACCTGCTGCCCGCAGTTCCGGGAATCAAACCAAAGGCTTTACACATGCTAGGCAAACTGCCAATTGGGCTACATCCCTAAACGATGGCTACTGTTAGGAGCAGTCTTTACCCTGCAAGTCCATCATACAGACATTAGATGCTGACCTTGTGTTTGTGGTCAGAGGACCATCTGACGAAGGACCGTGGGGTGAGTAAGGAGCCAGGAAGCTGTAGCCATGCAAGCTGGGCTTAATTCCTAAATTCATCACCTGGTGACCTTGGGATATCTCCCTCAACTCCTTGTGCCTCAGTTTCCTCACAAAGGGGGAGGAGGCTGTGGTGAGGTTAATGATGATTAGGTGTGAAGGCATGGGGCCCAGCATCCCTAATGGGCATTGTGGTCCTCCCTGTGGATACTACCCCACATCCTCCACTCTCTTGTGGAGCAGCTCTCTCATCTCCCCAGGGACCTCACTGCCCCATTGTCAGATGTGTGACTGAGCCTATCTTCTTCTCCTGGGTGAGCCTAAAGTCTTGTCAACCAGTTGGTGCCACAGTTACAGGATTAGGATGTAAGTGTAACCCACTTAGAGCCAGTGAGACATGCCTGGGATTCTTGGATAAGGGGAGCATTCTCTCCTCAGGGCCCCTGGTGGGATGAAAGTGTGAAATTCGGAGCTAGCGCAGCCATCTTGTGCCTGTGAGGAAAGCCTAGGGTGAAAGTGATATACCCAGAAACACAGAGGGAAGATGCAGTGAAGATGAGCCTGTTTGATGGTATTGGTAGAACCCCTGGATGGAACTGCTCTGAAGTCTACCTGGATTGTCAGTTCTTAGAACTAAGAGTTCTCCTTTTGTTTACCTGTTTGCTGAAGTCTGAATGGAGCTTCCTCAACTTGGAATCAGCTCATGCTAGCTGAGATTCCTGATGTGCTCTCAAAAGTGGCCAGAGCTGTCATCATCCCTGGGTCAGGAGAGTGGCAGAAGAGAGAAGCATGGTTTTGTCCAGTGAAGAGTTAGCTTGTCTGTCTACATAGCTGTTCAGGGACCTCCCCACCCCTCCCAGGGTCTCTAGCTCCAGTTGCCCAGGGATAAGTGAGCTGGATGGGCGCTGCTTCTCCTGTGGTCACGCCTCTCCCCAGTAGTTTTTAATGGGGTTTCAGAGACTCTGAAGGGATCCCGGCTCTGACTTCCCGCTGAGGTGGGAGGTTTCCAGGGCTGTGCACACTCTTGCTCAAGGCTTCTCCACAGATTCTCTTGTCGGACATGGAGGGCTAGTTGTGATTCTCCAAACATCTCAGGTTGGCCTCAGAGTCTTTATGGAGCCCAGGCTGGAGTCAGTGCAGTCTAGTCTTGAACTTTGACAGTTCTCCTGCTTCCACTGCCTCTAGAATACTGGGGTTACAGGCATATATACCACCACACCTGACTTAATTTACCCTAACTTCTGACTTAAGTCTTTCAGATGGCTTGGGATGGGTGGCCTGGCTCCTACCATTTTCCTCTCAGAGAACCCTTCCATGTCCCTAAGATCAACTCCAGTGACTGGGGTGGCCCTGACATACCAGAGAAGTCATGTACATCCTTTTTAAATGTTGTTTAATATTTAATTCAGAGGTATGCAGGGTCCCAAAAGCTCAACCAGCAAGTGCAGTTGGCACCCTGAGTCTCCCAGGGGTCTCCCTCAGGCAGGTCACTGCTAACACAGTGAAGGCAGTGAGATGGGCTATTTTTAGTTCAGGGCCCACACTGTCCCAAACTCGTGTCACATGGCACCCGTGCCCCCTTGGCTGTGCCCTCCTTCCAGCGAGTCCCAAAGTGGTGGCTCTGAGTTCTCTATGTGTCCTCAGAAGCAGGCAGTTGCAGGGCAAAGCTGGTGACTTTTGTTTTATTTTTAACTGGCATTGTACTTCTTGGCTAGATGTCAGAGCTGGGTAAAGACAGGCATTGGGCAGAGAGCAGGCCACCCAGGGCTGGAAGCCCCGGAGCTAGGAGTCAGAGCCTGAGCTGAGCCTAGCTGTGCCACCCTCGTGATATTCCCCCAAGTCATGTCCCCTCCTTTGTTCTTTCTCTCCACACCTACATAGACAGAGGTGGGACCCTTTCTCATCAAGGCCCTACTTTAGGCTCTGTGGAAGCTGCCCAGGGTTGGGAATACTGAGTCTTAGGGACCTGTAAAAGGGTGTGCTCTCCTCACAGGAGCCCTTCAGGCTGGCCAGCCAAGCTGGAACAGTCTACCTGGCCTGGCGCAGGCAGGCAGCAGACAAGAACCAATGCGACCACTCTATTTCAATCTTTGGACCAGGCCAGCTCTCCCTGACTCCTTCCTCAGTTTCTACTCTCCACCGTGTGTCCTGGGATCACCTCCCAAAGAAACGGACTGCCCCCCTCATCGATAATAACTTTTCCTCCCTCCCCCTTTCCTCTTTCTTCTAAAGGGGGAAAGATTCACTGGGACTCATTGTATCTCCTGTTTTTCACATGAAACGGTACAAACCCACAGGCTGAAGGCCAGAGACCACCCAGAATGTGTCTATTTTCCCAAGTCTCCATGAGGAGTGGGAGATGTGGACAGGCTCCACAGTGAGGCATGCAGTGCATCATGGGAAGGATTGGGTGTGGTACTTGAGAGATAGCAATCTGGTGACAGGAAAAGAGCTCTGCGGGCAGGCGAATCTGGAATGAGCCTCCAGGCGTGGTGGCTGGCAAAGAGCCGGCAGACTGAATGCTGCGTCCCTCTTTCTGTGTGGCCTTCCCAGCTCATCTCCAGGTTAGAAGTCTTTGCAGTGAGTTCACAGGAGTTGTCTGTGCTGGGAGGAACTATGGGTGGCCTCCTGCAGGATTTCAGTTCGATATGTGAGGAAGAGCTGGTCCAGCAAGTCAATCCCTGTGTCTCCTGTGCCCAGGACATGCCACAGTAGTATCTCGGCCACTCAGCTCAGGGCAGTGTGGCGAACCACTTCTTCCTTTTCCTCTCAAGCACATTCTCCAAGCACCAGGCCCTGCTTTCCTTGAGCCCAAGATGGCAGCAGAACATACTAGATACTTGAATGTAATGAGACAAGCCAGCTGTGGGGCCAGAAGCAGGCACCTTTCCCTCTCCTGGGCCTAGGTCTCTCCATCTTCCAAGGGGGAGTTGACTGAGGCTAGAACTGCTTTCCCTGTTTGGAGACTCTTCCTTTGAGAAGCAAATGGAATCAGTGGACACTCTGCCCTCCGAAGTGCATGCCCACCGGGCACACACTGATCAGCTTTTGAAGGGACTGCCGGTGGCCATGCTGACGTCCTAAAAGCCCTGTAAGTAGCCTGTGTTTTTAACATAGCCCTGGTTTGGGGGCAAGGAGGAGTCTAGACATTTTTGTATTCTGCTAGACATTGTGTGAGGATGTGATCATCACTGGCCAATGGGACTTCTGCCTCTTTGGCTGGTCTTCCCCCAACAACAGTAACCCTCAAGAGGATTCTGTAGAACCTCAGCCAGAGATCCACAGATCTGGCCCAACTCTTCGGGTTACAGGGAGACAAAGGGACACGCCCACAGTATGACATAGAGAGAGAGAGAAACACCCCGGTCTCAGAGGTACCTGTGCTGTCTGTCCTTAAGAGTAGAAAGGAAAAACTGACTGTTTATAGTGTTTTGCCTAGTGATACCTGTAAAAATGTTAACTTGGGAACTAGGAAGTTGAGGCAGGAGGATTACAACCGTGAGATCCTCTCCAATAATAATAATAATAATAATAATAATAATAATAATAATAAAAACTAGCCTGGAGCAAAAGATTAACATAGCTATTTTTAATATGTTCCTAAGATATGTCCAGGTACCCCCAGGACTCTGCTAGCTGATTTCTGAAGCAGAGCAGCATGCGTCAGCTCTCCTAGTGTGATACAAAGGCCTTGCTTGGGAGGACTAAGGCTGCTCCCTGAACCTTGAGGTCTAGAGGGATGGGGACATGTGTGTGCATCCACTGGGGGAGTCAGAGGACGTGAGAGTTCCCACATGGGCAAGACACACTCTGCGTTAGGTGCTGTGACTTCTCTGGGCAGAGCCATTGGAGCTGCAATTAGGGGAAGGGTGGGCCTGGCAACAGCAGGGCTCAGCTCAGCACTGTCGGAAGGACCAATAGCCAGGCACATGTTAGCAGGCCTGCAGTGTTGACTGTACCCACACATGAGCCGTGTCACATTCACATGGTCCTGTCTATCTGCTGTCACCTACTTGTGTCCCTCACAGCAAATCATGAGTGATAGTAAGGCTGTGTTCCCCCTGAGAAGTGCCACAGAGATGTCTCCCAGATAGTCTGTGCCAGCTTGGTAGTGTCTTGAAGGAGGGGAACCCACAGGTTATTCCTGGATGGCTGTCATTCCCACTTCAGCCTGGTCTCATGACCCCTTGAACTGTCATCCTTGTCCTCACCCCCAGTACAGCCACAGTGCTCTGAGGCCCATCGCCTCCTCACCCTAGCCTGCCTTACAGCCCTGTGCCCCCGAGTGTCCCTCCGGCATTAGCCCCCGTCTCTTGGGGAAACTTTGGGGCACGGGCTGCTCAGAGGTTGCTGCTTATTTCTGGTTCATCTCTATAAGTCTTGTCCATAGTGATCTGCCTCCTCTGTGGATCCCAGGCCTGAATCTGTGGACAGATGAGCACATGGATATGTGGACACACACAAGAATGTCCAGGAATACCCATCCTCCATCCGTGCGGGTCAGGTGTGGAGAGCTGAAACCAGGCAGGCCTAAGGCTGTCCTGCTGAGCTGTGTCAGTGACATTCAGTTGACTGAGGTTGTTCCTGGTGCTATCATTCTCTGAAGGGACATTGAAACTCAAGTTCTCAGAGTTTCCTTGTCAAGGCTAAGAGCTGAATTACTAAAGAATGTCCACCAAGAGCCCAGCTGGCCAACTGGGTACCTGCAGGTAGCCCTCCTGCCCAGGTCCCCAGGCATGTCATAGGTGACAGCAGCCATGAGACCCTGACAGTATTGACTGTAATGGCCAGGACATCCTTCTTAGTTAAGGGCCTCTGGAAATGGGGTTGGCGGTAGGTAGAAAGCGTTAAAAGAGCCCATGATCTGCCTGGAAGCCTTGCAGGCTCGTGGAGCTCTGAGCAGGCCTCCGTGCCCAAGTCCTCTGATTTCCAGGGGTGGTGCGGCCCAGGAGAGGGCGTCTGAGGGAGAAGTTGAAAATCTGCAGACTCCGCAGTTAGCTCTTAGTGGCGATTAATTCTGTGCGCATCAGAACCCAGGCTGGGCTATCACAGAGTTTGCAAGGAAGGGAAAGGAACACCGGAACACCGATCCAGCCTGGCAAGATGGGCAGTGCACAGTGATGGGCCGAAAAGTGAGGAAGGGCAAAGGATGGATGGGCCCACGATCACACCGATGACGTCGTGGCCTGGCACCTTTCCTACTTTGGACGTCGGTCAGTATTCTGAGGACATACCCCAAGGTGGTCCATCCAGGACAGGCAGGAGATTGTCTCAGCCAGGGGATGGGTTGAAGCTATTGCACATTCCTAAGGTGGTGGGAGTTACATATATCGGACAGGGGAGATCACGCCCTCGGGGACCATGTCATCTACATCACTCAGGAGCTCCCGTTCACTGACCGAATTGGTATTCTGAAGACGCCGGAGGCGGGCCTGGATCTGCTCCTGTTCCCGCTTCAGCTCCAGGTAGGAATGGGAGAAGGTGTGGAAGATGGACGTGGCTGGAAAAGCCATGATGAGGATCCCACTGAGGATGCTGCTCAGAGCTACCATCTGGCCCGGCACGCTGCGAGGGACCATGTCCCCATAGCCCACCGTGGTCATGGAGATGATAGCCCACCAATAGGATGCGGGTATGCTGGTGAACTCCAGGACCCTTCCGGATTCATTCTCAGCCACGTAGACCAACGGGGAGAAGAGGGTAACCGCCACACCCAGGAAGAGCAGCAGGAGGCCAAACTCTCGGGCGCAGCGGCGCACAGTAAGGCCCAGCGTCTGCAGCCCCAGTGAGTGGCGAGCCAGGCGCATGACGTAGAGGATGCGTAATGCACGCAGAACACGCAGCACCAGCCCCACTTTCTCCAGGTAAGAGCTGCCACTCGGCCTCTCGCCTGCCTCCGGGGACTCCTCAGACACTGCGAGCGACACGTAGTACGGAGAGATGGCGAGAATGTCGATGACGTTTAGGGGCCCGCGGAAGAACTGGCACTTGTTCCGGGCCTGGACAAAGCGCAGACAGAACTCCAGGGAGAACCAGGCCACACAGATGGTCTCCACCACGAAGATGTAGTAGCACTTTCTAGCGCATTCTCCCTGTGGTGAGAGCCACAGAAGCAGTGGGTTAGTCTGCTCTCCTCAAACGGCCCATCGGCTTAAGGAAGGAGGGATTTATCTGGGCTCACAGTTTCGGAGGGACAGCCAGCCATAGTGGGGAAGATAGTGAAGTAGCTCCGCGGTGGCTATGTGATGTGATGTGTGTGTGTGTGTGTGTGTGTATGTGTGGCGGTGGGTGGGTGGGGGGAGGCTGTTTTTGTTTTTCTCCTGAGGCCAGGTCTCTTACTACCCTGGAGCTTGCCGGGTAGGTGAGGCTGGCTGGCCAGCCAGCCCTAAGGTTCTGCCTGTGTCTGCCTCCCCAGTGCTAGGATTACAGGTGTTCCTCATGACACACAGCCTTTTAATGTGGACCTCAGCATTCTGACTCAGGTCCTTGTGCTTGCAAACACCTAACCAACTCAGCCATCTTCCCAGGCCCCACAGCAATGATTCTCAACCTTCCTAATGCTGTGACACTTTAATACAGTTCCTCATGCTGTGGTCATGACCTCCAACTGTTATTTCACTGCTACTTCATAACTGTAATTTTGCTGCTTTTATGAATCATAATGTAAATATCTGATATGCAGGATAGCTGATATGTGACCCCTGTAAAGGGGTCCCCAAAAAGGTCATGGCCATTGGAAAATTACTTCCTCAGAGGCACAGTTTGATCTCACTATGTGCTGTGGGCTGAGCCGTCCATCCTGCGTGGTTGTTAGGTTACTGTAGCTGGCCATATGGCAGATCAACCTGCTGGAACCCCAGATTTCCTGCTTCCGTTACAGCTAGATCTGTCCAAATGCTTGTCACCTGGGGAAGGTGCATTGCTGGGTCAAGGGCGTCAGACAGGGTTGCAAGCTCCTTACGCTGACCTCTTTCCTGGCACCAGGACCCCAGAAGGAGCTTACAACAGAAGACCAACACCCCAAGGGAGAATGAAACATTCAAGTAGAGAAACCAGGGTTCAGAGTGGGAGCTGCTGCTCACTGAGCTCCCTCCCTCAGGGACTGGTACATAGGAGAGAAAACAACTTCCATTTTGTTTAAAGCTACCTGTCCTGGGCTTCCTCATTATAGCCGTGAGCCTTCGCTTTCACTGACATAAGCATTGCTCAGGCATGCACAGCTTGTTCCTGAAGCCACACAGCCATGTCCTGGACAGAGGCTGTGGCTACATATTAGACCCCAGGAAAGGGTCACATGTATGTGTCATATGTATGTATATGTATACACGTGTGTATATATATATATATATATATATATATATATATATGTCCTGTCCCATCCCGTTCCAGGTCTCTTATTCACTGCTTTTTGCCTTGTCATGTCTTTATCCATGACCACAATTCCTTCATTCAACAAAATGGACTAAGGCCCACTTGAGCTAGGCTCTGGGCTGGTCCTGGAGTGATGTCACTGGAGAAGCAGACATGGTTCTGGAAGCAGAGAGCTGCTAAAACAGAACGGGTTCAGAAGCAGTTGTCCAGCCTTTAAAAGGTGTGATCAAAACCCTTTGCCCAGATACTGTCCCCTAGCCACAAGAGTCACCAATGTGCCACCCACTCCTGGCCCCCGGGCTCCCAACATACCTCAGCATACCCTGCTCCTCAGCAAGGTCCTTAAGCAAAACCACCAACTTCTCCAGCCTGGAGAAACAGGACCCTGCCCCTCCCCCACCACGACCAGCTGCATAATCTGCATTTTAATAAGATCCTGCTGGACAGTCACCCTCAGCCTTGGCTGACCAGCAAACCACCCGGGGAGCTGCAGCCCTCAAGCTCAGGTCTGCTCCTAGAGACTCTAACTTAGTTGACATGGGTTTTGAGCTTGAGTAGTAGAATTTTCCAGGAGCTCCTTGGATGAGTCAAATGTTGAGAACTCAGCTTTAAATATTTTCAATATATGTGTACACACACACACACACACGCCCTGGAAAATGAGCAAGTATATAACTGAGCTATGTGCCTATGGGCAAAGCAAAATATTAACAGCTGTGGGGGTTTGGATTCAAACGCTCTTTTGTTCCCCGTGTCCAAGCCCAGAGGAGTCTTAAACTGAAATGTTTTGTTTTGTTTTGTCTGTCCATCAGGAAAAAAGAAGATGGCCAGACCACCCGAAGGCCCAATGGCATGCGCAGGGCTAGGAAGCTCTCTCCCTGTCTCCCTGATTTCTGTCTGGTCTAATCGTTCTCCCTGACTTCTGTCTGGTCTAATCGTTCTAGGGTTGGAGCAGATGAAGCCCCGACTGTGTGGCCCAGGGTCACATCCCAACCAACACTGTCACTCACTCAGGAAGTCACTAGTTCTCCCTGGACCTCCAGGGGCCAGCGGTCTAAGGGGCTGCTGTAAAGGATGGATTCACGTGTACAGCAGCTACGGTGAAGCTGAGCCCAGCAGATACACATGACACTGTGACAGTTGCCGGCCTGCTTGGTCAGCAGGAGGCTAGCTGTCTACAGGAAGTAGAATACGTTTTCCGACCCGCTGACACAGCTTCCTCAGAGGTTTGCCATCAGGATCCCGGATGGCTTCAGAGCTTCGGGTCTGGGCTCTCCAGGCCTTCTACAGACTTGCTGTGCAGTCTGGAAGTGGTTGGTCCCCGCCTGTCTCTGGGCTCCAGTTTTTGATGAAGAGGGTAGAGGGTGGAATCCCCTGGGATGCCAGCTACAGATTCTAGGGTCCATCAGGGACCCAAAGCCTTGGAGCTTAGCTCAGGCATGGGAACTTAAGGGGAGTCTCTCCCCACAGCTTCGGAGCCCTCAGAGGTCCTGGGGTCTGGGCTGCCTTCCTACAGGGCCCACTTTGCTCACATCCGGGAGTTTTCCTCAGCTCTGTCGAGTCTTACAGCTGGGAACACTACCTCCAGTGACCAGCAGCTCCGGAAGGTGACTCTGGAGGGCCGAGCAAGACGTACTACTGCCTCTGGTACTGGCGTTCGGCGATTCAAGCCACGTACATCCTGTCCTCCCTCCCCTGGTCTGGGCTGTCGGCCTCCCTGCACTGCAGCAGGCTGGCCCTGCCTAGTCACTCCTGCGCTGCCTTGCATCCTAACCAGCCTGGTGCCTGCCTTCAAGAGCTGGCATCTCTTGAGCCATGCTGGGGCACATGAGACAGAGAGATGTAGGGGCTCTAGGTGAGGACATGATGTCCAGTCCAGCCCTGTCAATATTTGAAGGAAACGAGGGAGTCAGGGGTAGAGGGAGGGAAGCAAAAGCAAAAGAAAGCACTTCTTTCTCTCTGGGGAACACTCTGTCCATAGGGGCTGCAGTGTTTGGTCTGTGTTGTTCTCATCGCTCTGGATTTGGACACAGAGAAATCTGGTTTTGGGACACCACCCCTCCCAATCCCAGGTGAAGTGGGGAGTTAGCCACCATGTTGTGTGCCTTTGTCCCTGGCGGTGGTGAAGAAAGCACTGCCCCTTCCTGTTGTGAAGTTGAGCCAGCCCTGAGGAGACTGCAGTAGAATGACAGGACCACACAGCTATGTGAGGCCTAGGAAGCTGGAGGCCAGACAAGGCAGCACTGGATACTAGGTGAGGCTCGCCTCCAGAAATCCCACCATCAAACCAGCTGCTCAGGACACTCAAGGTTGACTGTGAAGGGCCTCAAAGGAACTTCTGAGGTGAGGGAAATAGTCTAGATTGACAGGGGTGAGTCGGTAGGAGTGTGTAGTTTTTGTTTTGTTTTGTTTCTTGTTTTCTAAGAGGTTTCAACATGTGTGCCTGAAAACCATGTGATTAAAAGAGGAATGAGGGCCAGTGAGACCCTCAGTGGGTTAAAGCTCTTCCCACCAAGCCAAGCTTGACAGCCTGCTGACACCTACATGGTAGAAGGGGAAAACCAGCTCCTGAAAGTTGTCTTCTGACCTACATACACACACACACACACACACACACACAGAACCTGCTGGTAGGCTGGGCTGCAGGGCACTTGAACTTAGGAAACAGCCTAACAGCTCTTCCAGGGGTTAAACTCATACTCAAGACTCAGCAAGGTCACGCCTATTCACACACCCAAGAGGAATGAAAGCACACACCCATACAGGAATAGACGCAGCATTCCATATTCTCTCTGTAGCCAAAGGTGGCTTTGAACTTCTGATCCTCCTGCCTCTACCTCCCTGGGGCTGGGATGGTAGGTGTGTCTGCCACACTGGACTTAACATCCTGCTAGAGCCAAAGCTCCATGCATGCTGGGCAAGCACTCTAACAACTGAGCCCCAGCCCCCAGCCAAAAAGTGAAAAAGCCACAAAGGTCATCAACCAACCTGCAAATGGATCGGCAAGCATGGCACAGCCAGATGGCAGCTGTGACAAAGCCAAGGATTCTGAGTTTCCATGGGTCACATCCCCAGGGTCTGGATCCTTCAGGGTGTCATTAAATCACCATGCCCTGTGACTCTCCTCAGGAGAAGCTGACCAGCCTTAACAGCCGGCTGGCTAAAAAGAGCCACTCTTTGCCTGCCCGCTATCCCCTGAGGACAAATGAGAAGTACAAGGCACAGACTAGGGGGAACAACCTGCTTTTTATTTAAATGTCAGGGGCGCTGTCCTGAAAGAACAAAGATCCTGAGGTTGGCTGCCCTCAGCCTCCCTGGCTCTCTGAATCATCTCCAACGGGAGCTTAGGCCCTCCTGAGGCTGCTCTCAGATGGGGGCAGCATGGACAAAGGTGGCTCTGGGGAATAAGCACAAGGACACGGTGGCTGTCTCTGGACATGAATCCCTCTTACCCCATGGGACACTGCTGCCAGATTCTCAGGGACAGCTTTGGGCTGCCCAGGACTGCAAACCAGTGACCTGCCTCTAATTTGCCTGGGATTGTGCTCTTTGTAATTTTCAAAGCATTAAGCCCTACAAAGCCCTCGCCCCTCTGCTCAGGGAAGCTCCTGGCTCCCCCATGCTACCTTCTCTCCCCCGAAAAGAAAAACACATGTGTGGAGACCAGGGGTGATCCTTCAGCAGCTGGAACCCGGTGTCCTTGACTGGGGTAAGGACACTGCTTACTCAGCCCTAGTCCTCAGAAGCAAAAACAAAACACCTACAACAACAAACCATAATAACAAAAGCAAATCACATGTGGGTATTCCCACAGGCAAGCAGGCTCTTCTAGTCCATGTTTTGTGCTAAAGACTGAGGAGGAGGGCCTTCTGCAACTACAGACTCAGGGGGTAACCAGCTGTTAGAAAGACTGAGGATCTGAACACGATGCATCTTCTTCCTTCAGAGAAAACATTGGTCAATCGGACAAAACACACATTTTGTTCGACAAATATTTGTGTAGAACTTATTGTGTGTGAGGCACATGCTGGCTTTCCAACCGGGATGTTCTCTGATCCTACTGTACTGTGTGGGGCAAATCTGTAAGGATGCAGCAGTGTGTGTGTGTGTGTTAAATCTGCCTCCCTTGTCTGTTAGAATCTAAGTGATGGGGGGTCAGGTGATAAGGAAGCAATGTTTTACCTTAGGCAACTGTCTAGTTCTAGTTAGCTTCAGCTGTCAACTTGACGGAGCCCAGAGGCTCTCGGAGAATCTCAGTTGAGGAACAACCTCCACCAGACCCGCCTACTGACATGACTATGGGAGCATTTTCTTGATTGCTGATTTATGAAGGAAGGCTCAGCCTACCATGAGCAGCACCATCCCTTAGACAGGGGCCTTGGGCTGCGTAAGAAAGCTGGCTGAGCAGTAGCCAGACAGTAACTAGCCTTCCTCCTCCTATCTGTGGTTTCTGCTTCAGGTTCCTGCTCAAGCTCTCGCCCTGACTTTCCCCACTGACAGTCTGTGACCTAGTAGTAGGAGCCAAATAAGCCCTTTCTGCTCCAACTTGTTTTCAATCAGGGTGTTTCTCACAGCAACAGAATGCAAATTAGGACACAGACCATGTGGACCCTAGGGGCCCTTGGGGTCTCACAACTCTCTGCAAAGAGAGTACAGGAGTGAGGTTTGTGCTTAAATCACATTGTTGCTATTATTTTAAAGCATGTGTGTCCAGGTACACAAGCCTCAACATGCATGTGGACATCGAAGTTGGACTCGGGGGCCACTGGACCTCTTTATTTTTTTCTCTTCCCACAATGCGGCCACATTAACTAATCGCCTCGCTGTTTTCTACTATTCTGTTGAGGAGGGGTGGCCTAGCCTCGCTCACTGGGGCTGCCAATGCCCAGTCTCTGGGTTCTTTCCAGTGACATAAGAGTTTTGGGGGGAAGGGAGGTGGCAACCAGAAAGAAAGGGCCATGTGGTTCTGCTATAATCTGTTTCTCAGCTTATAGCAAGAGGAAACACATACCCCATCACTGAGTCTCCGCCTGGAGTGGGGTTGGCTCATGGGCAGGGATCTGGGCTCTGAGCCAATGTGTAGCATGAAGTAGTTGCTCAATAAACATTAAGGGCCATAAATGTGTGAACTTTTAATGAAAGGTCTCCCATCTTTACCAAGGAGTTTACTAGGGCTCAGTGGGGAGCAGTACTTTCTGCCTTATCACAGGGCCTGGAAAGTAGATGGGGGAGGGGGGTCTTCCTAGCACCCCAAACCAGACATGACTTTGTCAATTCAATATTGAATTCCTATCAGAGTCAGGAACATATAGTGACCTCAGCCTTGCAATAAAGATGAAAACGTTATATTCATGTCGGGAGTGCCTAAAAAATGAATATAATCCACATAGGATAATCCACATAGATTCATGTTCTCCTGTTTATTCAAATAGAGACGTTTAGCTGGGACAGCTACACATGTCTGTCTAGCGCTCAGGAGGTGGTAGCAGGAACATCAGAAATGCAAGGCTAGCCTTGGCTAGATAGAGAGTTCTAGGCCAGCCCTGGCTGCATAAGATCCTGTCTTAAAACAACAACCCAAAGGGTCTGGGTCTACAGCTCAGTGGTTAGAGAGCTTGCCTAGCATGCAGGAAGCCGGGGTTCAACTCAGCAGCATATAAAACAGGGTTTGGTGGTACATGCATGCAATCCCAGCATTCAGGAGGTGTAGGCTGGAAGATCAGAGGTTTAAAGCTAATAGCAAGTTGAGGCCAGCCTGAGCTATGTGAGACCCTGTCTCCAAAAAAAGAAAAAAGAAAAAAGAAAATAAAAATAAGGAAGGAAACCGTGTTCTCGGTTCCCCAAGCGTCTCTGGGCTGCCCCATGGTCCCTGATGGGCAGCCACTCACCTTGTCCTCCTCAGCCCTGAAATCGGGCATGGTGCTCACACACAGGCTGACAGCCGTGGTGGCCACGAAGAGAATGGAGAGGCAGGCAAAGACCTTCCCGGGCAGCCCTGACTGTGGGTCCTCCACCATCTCCCGCAGCTGGTTCATGCTGCGGGCCCAGCGGGAAGCGTGCACTTCGGAGCGACAGGCCTGGCGCCGCTGCTGGCGTTGCACGGCCTCCTCCCTGCGCTGCTCGGCCGCCTCCTCCAGCTTCTTCAGCAGTTTGCGCAGGCAGCAGCGCTCCAGGTTGGCTTCCTCGATGCCCCAGTAGCTCAGCTCCTCTCGGAAGGACAGTGCACACATCTCCCGCAGGAGCACCAGCTTTCCCGCCGCCAGGAAGCTCACGATCACCCCGAAGGCGCTGGGGTTCCTGTCGAAGAAGAACTCCTGGCTGTTCTCATCGTAGTCGTCACAGAGCTGTGTGATCTCCTCGTAGCTGCGGCACAGCCGGAGCCTGCTCAGGCGGCTCAGCGGGAAGGCATCCAGGGTGCTCCAGGGCAGCAGGTACCGCCGGCCACCCACGTTCACCAGGATCTCCTTCTTGAGGTCCGCCTCAGGAGAGGCGTCCAGGGTGCTCACCTTTCGGGCCCTGCGGTAGTAAAGGCCCTTGACTGACTGAGGCTCGGGACCAGGACAGAGCTGGCTCAAGGGGCTGCAGGAGTCAAAGTGCTGGTGTCCAGGACGCAGGTCCCTGTCTCTGGAAGACGTGGGCATTGCCTCAGACTGTCGGGCCAGGAAGCCGTGGGCTCACCTGTCCGCCTCCAGAGGAAGAAAAACAAGAGAAGGAAGGGAGCATGAGTCTCAGCAGATCTGACAGGATAAACATTGCTGCGTTTGTGTATCATAGCTGCGGCAGTCCCAGCCTTCTCTTCTTTACTGGGCAGCTACTCTATGCTTGGGCCAAGCGGTTGGACACAGGCCTGTCCCAGTGGAAGCAGGTGTATGGACAGCTGTGCTGCCACACTAAGGAGGTTCTGCATGTCCACCCCCCACCCCCCGTCTCCCTGGCACAAACACTTTGTGGACAGAGATGCGAAGAACGGACCCCGAGCTTTGCTGTCATATGCTGTGTGGTCTTGGGCATGGGGCTTTTCCCTCTCTCTCTTCAAACGACGAGGCTTGTGTCAACCCTGCAGGGTACCGTGTGAGGTCCTGCTCTTCGCAGAGAACCACAAGAGGAGCGACTCTCTCTCTGCACCCTCTGCTTGGTCTGTGAGTGGGGAAGCTTAAGTTCCCATATTGCTGAGCCTAGGGCAGATGTGTCAGGGAACAACATACATGCAGTCTCTATAATGGTCACATCTAGAAGCTCTGTGCACCCAGTCGCTGTAATGGACTCATGCCAACCATCCCAGGAAGTAGACGGGCACAGTTCACCTTTGCAGATGAGGAAACTAAGGCCCAGCATCTTGCTCACTGTTTAGCAAATGCAAGTTCAGGAAGGTCCAGTGAGGGTCAGCAGGTAGACACTCGGGAGCTGGGATCGTGACAGCTTTGCAAGACTGTCAGGAGCTCCCCACAAAGGCTTCACCCCTGGCTATCTAGCCAGGAGGACCCTTCGATGAGGGTGGAGCACACCTCCCGCTTTGGACAACTCTTTCCAACTCACACTTGCAGTTCGTGTTGGTCTCAGCCACCCTTGCTGTGTAACCTTGAAGCCGTTTTTCCCCCTCCCGGGTCTGTAGTCATTTATCTAAAATGCAAAGAGGCTCCTAATGCTCTCTGTGTTGCAGACTTATTTAGGGGGCTCCGCTTAGCACAAGCATTTTTGAATTTTGGCTTGCTCACACATATTTTTTTAAAAAATATTTTTACAATATGTCTCACCCTCCGTATTGTGTGACCATTTCTTATGCTATTCATTCCCGCCGGAGCTGTCTCCAGACACCTATAACCTTACATTGAGAGAGGCATTCCAATCAGGAGCCAATGGAAATAAAAGTGCCTTTCAATTACAGGGCCAGCCAGCTGGATTCTGGCGGACGGTGAGGAGCGAGTCAGGGCCGCGGTGTTTCACACTTGCGCTGCAGTGCGCTCTGCTATTCTGCATGCGTTACTTGGTTCTCAGCGCACAGGCAGGGGAGGAGTGCAGCCTACAGAGAGAGGAAATCCAGGGGGTTCTTTCCAAGCTTGCTCCATTGCCAGTGCAAAAACCAAGACCCAGAGTGCTGAAGGCACTCGTCCAAGGTCACACAGCAAACTCGAATCCAACCCAGGACTCTGGCTTCCTGGCTAGGGGTTCTCTCCAGAGCCGGAATCTTGCCCCCTCTCCTCCCACTGAACGGAACTGACTTTGCAGTCTTTGCTCCCCCTAACAGCTGGCCAGCAAAACTCTTCCAGAGCCCCAGGAAAGTAATTGCCTCCCAGCATCCCTTCCAAGCTGTTCAACCCAGTCACTGCTCCAGAAAATCCCACCCCAGAATGAACAGCTTCCTCCCAAGTCCAACTCACCGCTTGTCTTAGGAAGCGTGTTCCCAGCCGGTTCTCTGCCGGGCATGGGGAGCCCATGTCTCAGTGACCAGGAAAGAGAGAGTTTGTGACAGAGGTAGGGGGAAATGAAAAGAACAAAACACAAACCCAAACCAACTTCCACCATAGCAGCCCTGGCAGAAAGTCAGTGCCCAAGCCTCCTGCAGCCTCCTCTAAAGGGAAGTTTATTCATTCCAAATTTGCAGAAGAGCAGGACTCCAAAGTCTCCCTTTCTCTTGAAAGCCTAGGTCCGGCCGGATGCTGCAGGGAGCCGGGCCAGCTCTTCTGCCTCAGCAGCCGACTTGGTGCTCCAAGTCCCGAGGGGACAGCCAGCATGGTCCTGCCTGGGGTGGGGGTTGGGGGTGCTGCCAGGAAGGGCTTAGGATTAATCTCTCCATCAGCCAGGCAGCAGGCGGGAGCAGCGCTGCTGTGCCAACCACTGGGGAAGGCAAGGAGAGTGTCTGTCCTCTCTCCTCTGTGAGGAGGAGCTGGGGCAGCTGGGGACCTGGGGACCAAGCAATTGCCACCTCCTGGTGCACCAAGGTGGGGAGATGCCTCAGCAAGGGTTGCTGAGAAGTTTGCAGGTTGGGACAGACAGACCCAGCCTCAGTGCTTAGGGTAGGTACTAGGGAGATGGCATAAGGGATTAGGAATAGAGAGACTTGGGGCCAGATCCCAGCCTCCAACGAGAGTGCCCTTAGGCAGGTGGGTCAGTGTCTTCAAGCCCAGTTTCCTTATCTGTAATATGGATATAAAATCTAAGCCACGAGCTTCCCCCTCCCTGGGAGCTCGGCCCTGGGGCTAGGTGGGGAGAGGAAGATGCCACGAGCAAGCTTCTTGCTGTGTGTCCTTGGTGGGTCACTTCGCCTCTCTGGGCCTCAGTTTTCTCACCAGTCAAATGAGGACAGCGGCGGGAGCAATAAAGGCTGAAATTGCAAAAGCATGTTAATGTAGCGCTTGCTGTCCCTTGGTCCTTCATTTTCTTAAAGGGCCTTGCAGCCAAGTGACCTTCACGATTCCAGTCGGTCTCTGAGGTCTCCAGAGTGTTCAAGGTCACTGTGCTAATTGGCAGCTGAGCCAGGTTAGGACCAGCACTGAATGCAGATAGGATCTGGCATGGGGGGTCCAGGAACAAGGGGGATGTGAGCCTGGCCGTCCTCAGCTCTCTGCAAGGAGCAACAGAAGGTACCTGTGGCCTGGTAGTGGGGTGGAGGAATAACAGCAGGAAGGAGAAGCTGGCAGGGGGCAGGGGTCCTCAGAGGGTATTATGGGAATGCCAGAGTTTTACAGAAATGCTCAGGGGCCTGGCGGGTGCCAGGGCAGGAACTGGAGATTCAACCTGTTTTCTCAGCCTCTCCACAACCCCTTCCTGCTGTCTGCACCACAGTCACTGCTGGGTCCGAAAGCAGAGCAAGTAATGGTGTCTTTGTGAGGGATGCCAAGGCGCTGCCTCTCCATTTCTCTCAGCAACTTTAAGCCAGGCTCCAGAATTCTCTCTCTAGTGGGGTCTATCTGTTCCTCATCTAATTTAGTGCTGTCTTAGTCAGGGTTTCTATTGCTGTGACGAAACACCATTACCAAAAGCAACTTGGGAGGGAAAGTGTTTATTTGGCTTACATATCCAAATCATAGTACACTGAAGAAGGCCGAGGTGGGAACACAAACAGGGCAGGAACCTGGAGGCAGGAACTGAGGCAGAGGCCATGGAAGAGAGCTGCTTACTGATTTGTTTCTCATGACTTGCTCAGCCTGCTTTCTTGGAGAACCCAGGGTCAGCAGTTCTGGGTAGGGTGTATCCCTACCCTCAGTGGCCTAGGCCCTCCCCCATCAATGACTAATTAAGAAAATGCCCTCAAGGTTTGCCTACAGCTTAACCTTATAGAGGCATTTTCTCAAATGAATTTCTCTTCTCTCAGGTGACCCTAGTTTGTGTCAAGTTGACATAAAACTAGCCAGCATGAGTCCCTTAGGTTAATCACCCTGCCCAGAGTCCATCTGCCTCTCTTAGTTCTCTCTGGGCATGCAAGGTCCTAATGCCAATCTAGAATCCCCATTACGGGCTCAGTCAGCAAGAAGCTTGGCTGTGCAAGCATGCAGCTCTAAGTTTGAGCCCTTAAAACCCATATAAATCCTGTGAAACTTGCCTGTTATCCCTGTACCAGGGAGGCAGAGATGAGACAACTCCCGGGTCTGACTCACTTGAGGAGGTCCAGGCCAGTGAGAAGACTTTTGGTGGGGTGGCCATGTGGTTCCCCCTCAGAGTTAGGATGAGGTTCTAGCCAGGCCTGCTATGCCATGGCTATGGGAGCCCAGGCAAGTTTTCTTTCCTCTCTGTGCATCAGGACAGCTGGGTGGCTCGGCTTTTGAGTTCCCTGGTCTTTGTGAGTGATTTGCCACAGTGCAGGCCGTGGTGTCTCTGTCCCTTCTTCCAGCATCGTGAGCATCCCTGACAGAGCATGAGCATATAGCGACATCCAGGCTGAGGCTGCTGTTGGTCAGTGGTATGTGGTTCATTGGCAATGGCTGGATTTCTAGGGAGAACTGTTCCTCAGATACAGTGTTTGCCAATTACTGTAATGTAAATTCTCCGGCCAGTATCGAATGAACTGCGTTGCTCTGTGGAGGGCTGAGGTCCATGGAGGGTGAAGGAGACTCTTACACACATGTGCTAATGGGTTCTGGGATATCACTGAACTTGAGGCTTTCTAACACGCATCGGGAAGGGCTCCCCAAGGCAGGAGCCCTTGGTCACACCCTGGCCGAGCAACAGCTTTTAAACCTTGACTGAGTACTCCAGGAATGGGAAAGTGCCCTGCGGGGTCTCCATGAGATTCTGACGGGCAGCTGGGATGATGGTCTGGTCCAGAAATGTCAGAACCCAGAGGGCATAATTCAGAAGACTGATGGTGTTTAGCTACACTGTAGGGTTCTCTGTGGGCTCCCTCCCTACCCCTCCCCTCCTCCCCAGGACCATGTTCCTCTCATAGCTGCCCTCAGTGGCTGCAGGCCCGATAGGCTACCACTGCCATAGGGCATCCATGCAGAGCCTGTTCCATCTAGTTTAGGGTGAGCACAGATGGGCAGGCTTCCTTCCTGGAATGGCTGTCCCCTCCAGCAGCTGATATGCAAGCCCTCTTCCAAGTCATAGCGGGCCGGTGAACTATGGTCTCCAGAGCAGTTCAGCTGGGATCCGTATCAGGTAGTGTCACATGGGTGGCTCTGGGCTTCAGTAGGTTGTGAAACGCAGACTACCAGGCAGCATCTGGCCTCAGCAGGGGATGGACTAGAGTTTCAGAGGTGCCCATAACAAGGTGGCAGGAAACTTCGGGCTAGCGTCAGTCTCCAGGAGAGGAGTCCGCTCAGGAGAGGAGGTGGTAGCATCGGTAATGTGGGTGTGGGTGTGTGCCAGATGGCAGGGGGTGAGAACTGTCAGGCCAGGAGGCCAGTGCTGTGGGCAGCAAGGAGCCACCTCCTAGTGCGCACAGCAACAAGAGACTCAGACTCCTGTGGGGCTTTAGAATTGGCATTTCTCATACCCTGGCCAACTTTTTCTATAGCCCCATAACAACACATCAAGAAGTATTTGCTTTGTAAAGCTGTGGGGACATATTTATCATCTTGCCTTGTGAATCTTGGCCATGAAGTGTTCGTTTAATCTACAATTGGCACCAACTCTGGAGCAGACTCAGTACCTGCCCAGAAAAGTGGCTGCAGTGTGACAGAACAAAACAAAACAAAAAAAACCAGACTGCTTGTTTTCAGTGCAATCAATTATCTCCACTGTGAACTTGGCCTGAGGGAAAACAGATATGCTAAATACCTGTCTATAGGAATTACATTGCTTTTTTCCCCTCTCATTACTTGGAAGCTTTGTGGGGGAGGAGCTATAGAATTGTCTATCTTTTGTGTTTCAGTTTGTTTTGTTTTGTTTTTTTTTTTTTTTTGTTTTTCAAGATAGAGTCTCTCTGTGTAGTCCTGGCTGTCTCGGAACTCAAGACCAGGCTGGCCTTGAACTTGTAGATCCACTTGCCTCTGCCTCCTGAGTGCTGGGATTAAAGAGTGTACCTCTGTGTTTGGCTGTGAGTTTCCCTTTTTGTAGCTCAGGTCTCTGGTGGAGATTAAGTGCTCTGGACCCATCCTATCTGAGCTCGGAGTCCAGGTTTTAATTTCTGCCTTTGCAACTTGGGCCAGGTTCCTCTGCTTCTCTGGCGCTTCTTCCTCATCTGTTAAGTGATGGGTCCATAGTATCTACCTCAGGGGGCTGCTGTAATTAAGACACTTCTGTAAACAAAGCATGTTAGGCTTGAGGGCAGTAGCCCAAGGATCAGTTTTATGATTTTATCAATAACTCTTAAAGAAGAAAAATGAATGTTAGGTGTTTGACCACAGCATCTTGTATGTGTGTGTGTGTGTTTGTGTAATGGTGCATGCACATGTAACAACTGCCTCCCCAAGAACAAACTGGAAAAACCTCCTGACTTGCTGTCATGCTTTTTTTTTTGCTTTTTTTTTTTTTTTTTTTTTTTTTTTTTTGAGAGCCGTTTGCTCCAGACACACTCTGCCTTCTTCCTGAAGGCTTAAAATCTAGGACAGAGCTTTTCCTCAGAGGGAGGGGGAAGGTCACAACATCTGCCGTCCTTGTCCTCGGTGTTCTAGATCGAGAACTTACTCGGACAAGGCTGAGACGCCAGAGCAATAAAATAATTGACCTGATTCTCTTTTTAAGGCGGACTCCTTGTGCTTTGCTGAGACACAGAACTCTTTATTGTAAAAGGCGATGCTTGCCCCGCAGGTTTTGCTGACAATAAAAATGTTTGCTTCTGCACCCAGTGTCCCTCCTAGTGAAGTCAATTGGAAGGAGACACAGGGGAAATCTGGTATAGATTTAAAACAAATCTGGCTGAGGATTCAGGGTTGGAGAAAGTGGTCCCAGCCAGACCAGCAGGCTGAGACACCTGTAGCTTGGGTGTGCTATGTGGACAGGGTTGACCTGGGTCTGATTAGCTCCACTGCAGAGGGTAGGTTTGAACCAGAATTTTGTTTTTACACACTTAGCACAAGAGCTGGCATTGACATTGATGGAGGGATAAGTGGAAGGATGGGAGGATGGAAGGATGGATGAAGGGATGGGAGGCAGGGTAGATAAATGGAAGTGGCAGGGAGAACACACTGGTATCTAGCCTTTTTTCCCTCAAGGTTCTTGAAGTCTTGGGTTTTGAGAGTCTTGAACTATCAATTTGCTGCTCTGTGCTTGTACAAATTGGCTGAGAGATACTTGGAATCAAGGTCAAGGTAACTTGAACGTGGTCTTGATAGCAGACAAGATGAAAACGTGGGAAAAGGTGGAAAGTGGAACTCACTGAATCAAAATAAAAGCAAGCATTGGATTTATAATGCTTCAAAAATACGCCTCTGCACAAACTGAAATGCTACTTTCAAAAATACAGTCTGCATGTGCTACTGAGAAAGCAAAGCTGACTTAGTATTCAACCTCTGCCCCTGTGGAGAGGGGGCACAAGCATCAAGTCCAGGATGATTCTCTCATAGATTGCACAAAATGTATGTGTCCATAAAATGCTAAAGGTAAACTTCAATCCAACAAATAACGAACACATAATAATCTCATGAACAAATGTTCACATCCATTTGGTGATAAATGGTTGGGAGTTTGTGGCATCCTCTTCGTCCTAAACCCAGTTTCCCCAGGACTACAGAAAGAGACAGAGGAGACAGAGAGACAGCATGGCAGCTAGGTTTATGTCAACTTGACACAAGCTGGAGTTGTCTGAGAGGAGGGAACTTCAATTGAGAAAATGTCTCTTTTTTTTCTTTTCTTTTCTTTTTTCTTTCTTTTTTTTTTTTTGAGACAGAGTTCCTCTGTGTAGCCCTGGTTGTCCCAGAACTCACTTGTAGACCAGGCTGGCCTCAGACTGAGAAATCCTTCTGCCTCTGCCTCCCGAGTGCTGGAACTGAAGGCGAGCACCACCACCACACCACCGCCTAAAGGGCATTTTCTTTATTAGAGATTGATGGGGGAGGGGAGAGCCCAGCCCATTGTGGGTAGTGCCATCTCTGGTCCAGTGGTCCTGGGTCCTAGGAGCAAGCCAGGAGGAGCACGCCTGTAAGCAGCACCCCTCCACGGCCTCTGCATCAGCTCCTGCCTCCAGGATCCTGCCCCACTTGAGTTCCTGTCCTGACTTCCTTTAATGATGAACTGTGATACGAAAATGTAAGTAAAATAAACCCTTTCCTCCCCAGGTGCTTTTGGTTATAACGTTTCATCACAGCACTAGAAATCCTAACTAACGTAGACAGGAAAGAGAAACTCCATATTGTCTTTCCACAGACAAGAATCACAGCCCAGAGAACACGGGCATCACATCACTTGGCTTTTTTTCACTGTGACAAATCCCCAAGAGAACTTTCTAAAGGAGGAAGACTGCTTTTTCAGGCTGTGGGAAGGGCATGGTGGAGGCAAGTGTGACGGAAAGGAAGAGGAGGAGGTGTGACAGTGAAGGGAAGAGAAGGAAGATCAGGGCAAAGCATTCCCTTCAAAGAAATGCTCCCTCCCACCCTGCTGTCCTAGTGCTTCCAACCAGGCCCCACCCACTAAGGTTTGTGTCAGAACATCAAATTGTGAACCCATAGAACCCATGGATTCTAAGCCTCCACTCCCCCAGTCAATGATTGACCCACCAGCTGAGGACCAAGCCTTGGCACTTCATATCCAAGCCCTAAAAGTCACAAAGCAGCTAGGGTCAGCAGGAGTCTGAATACAGGCATCCTGAGCTGGGAGCTGGAAAGGCCCACTGTGCCGCCCCATCCTTTCAGGACAGAAGAATTAATTTGAGAATATGTTTGCTGATTTGCAAAGTGAACTCCCTTTCCAGGGTAGAGATGACAGCTTGCTGGCAGGTGCCCACAGGATTCTGATGCCTGAGCGGCTTATTCCTGGTGTCCGGAAAGATGATGGGGTGGCATCTTCCGGTCACCCTGGCATGGATTCTAGGGTCACTGCAGCAGTAAGCTCTGGTCAGTCCAAAAGGCGTTTCTGTACAGAGTCTTTAGAAAATACAGAGGTCAGACCTGGTGTGATAGCACACGCCTTCTATCCCAGCACTTGAGAACAGAGGCAGGTGAATCTCTGTGAGTTCAAGGACATCCTGGTCTACATAACATATACAAGGCTACCAGTCTATGTAGCCTGCCCCCAAACCAAAGTTTGGAGACCAACATGCTCTGGGCCTTTGATACTGGAAGACCAGGCTCTCCCAGAGACACTGGATCACTTCCTGACCCACCAAGCTGCTCTGTGTCATCTTTGAGAGACCACTGGGTTCTTACAGCCACCAAGTATTATGGCATGGAGAGTGTCCTTGAGGGGGACCATCTCTGGTGTTCCAGCGTGCAAGTGAGGAAGATGGAAGATTGGATGACAAGGAGAGCATGCTGGCCTGAGCCAAGACCCCGTAGGTTCTGGTTTAAGGCAAACCCCAGTTCACCACAGGCCTGGCCCCAGCAAGCCAGAGTCCTGGTTACAGTGGCTCTGATGTGCCCAAGAGACAATGGGCACAGAGTGTCCATTGACACTGCTCAGCTCTGGACCCCAAAACTTATCTCTGTCATTTGGAATGCCTGTGCCAAGTTTGCTTTCCATTGCTGTGATAACACACCATGACCAACATTAACTTGAAGAGTGGAAGGCACATTGCCTCTTACATCTTGTAGTCCATCACCCAGGGAAGTTAGGAGGCGGGGAGCTGAAGCAGAGGCCACGGAGTGGTGCTGCTCACTGGCTAGGTCAGGCTGCTTTCTTATAGCACCCAGGATTGCCAGCCCAGGGGTGACACTGCTCCCATGAACTGGGCCCTCCCATATCAACCATCAGTCAAGAAAATGCACCACAGGCTTATCCACAGTCCATTCCGGGGTGGGGGTGGGGTTCTCAATTGAGGGTCTCTCTTCCAAAATGACTCTAGCTTGCATCAAGCTGCCATAAGACTAGTCAACACAGCTCACCATGACTCTGACCTCCAGGCTGCTCACCCCCCCAGCCCCCAGCCCCCATCAGCTCTGGGGAGAATTTAATTGCTTTCACACCCAGCCCCTTGCTAAGTCTGCAGGCAATGAGGGCTTTGAAGATTAAAGTATGAAAAGCAGTTAATTATTTAAAGAAAAACACATTTGAAGTGGGGCAAACTGAACTTAGATTAAAAACCCGGAGGTCTAAATTGCCAATTACCAGTAGCAAGCTCTTCCTACGTAGCAAATGGGGAACATGGATTGATCTCTTCTTCAGACATTCTGACTGACATGCCTTGAGCTGGGTGTGCTGTTCCAGTCCTGTACACAAGAAAACCTAGGCACAGAGAAGCTGGGTGTCTCACCTAGAGTCACACAGTTTCAAAAGGCAAGAACAGATTTGGGAGAACTTATATTTACCCATATTCTCTGTCCCTTCCTCAGGGTACTGCCAAGGTAGAAAGACATATTCATTCCTGGGGAAATCAGTTCCTGGGGCTCTCTACAACTCTGGGTGTTTCTATGCCTATGGCATCAGTTTGAGGCTGAGAAATAACCATTTGTAGATGTGATGAAAAAGAAAAAATAGCATCTGCGGTGTCAGGGAGGACAGTTAAGCTATCTGAAATTACAGGAACAGCTCACTGTGGCTCTAGAAGGACATGGTTCATTAGTCATGGAATCAATTGGTGAGGACTGCGCCAGGAGGAGCCAACCTGATGCCTCGGCTCCTCCCGGCATCATGCTGGGCCTCACTCAGTGGAGCTCTGTGTTTCCGTCTGGGCGCACCACCGCCACCTCCGCTGAACCTCATTATCCTGTCTGCTCAATGTTATTAAACACCCTGCATTGACTGAGGACAAAACAGTAACTGTGGCTTAATGGGGAGCATCGGCAATCACAGTTAGGCCCTGAGCACAGACCCGCAGCGCAGCCTAGCTCCTCTGCCATCTAGCGGCCGGTAGCTTTCTCCCTCTTTTTTTTTTTTTTAATTTATTTATTATTTATACAGTATTCTGCCTGCACACCTGGTCTTACTATAGATGGCTATGAGCCACCATGTGGTTGCTGGGGACTGAACTCAGGACCTTTGGAAGAACAGCAAGTGTTCTTAACCTCTGAGCCATCTCTCCAGACTGAGGTGTCCTTCTTACCAAGCCTCGCAGGGCACCTCCTGAGTGTCAGTGTGGAGAGAGCAGCCTGCTGACAGGTCAGCGGCAAGCGGCAAGCATCCAGTAAAACCATCCCCGAGGGCAGTGGGTGAAAAGGCAGCCCCCAAATGATGCCCTAACCTGGCACCTCAGTGTGTTTCTCTCCTCCAGAAAATACCACAACTGACAGTTGACCATGTATCTGGGTACCCAGTGGTCCAGTCAAGCTGAGGCTGAGCCGGGCATGGTGGCACACGCCTGCAGTCCCAGCACTCAGGGAGGCAGAGGTAGGCAGATTACTGTGAGTTTGAGGCCAGCCTGGTTTACCAATCGAGTCCAGGACAGCCAAGGCTACGCAGAGAAAGCCTGTCTCAAAACAAACAAACAAACAAACAAACAAACAAACAACAAACATGAAATTAGGTCTGCTCGATGGAATACTACACAGCTGTTGAGAATAACACGACAACCTTCTACACAGCAGAGGTCTGCATCTCACTGTAGCACAGAGGTTGTCTCCTGGCCTCCACACACGTGCTACGGCATGTGTCATACATGTACATGCAGGCACATACACCCCTTTACCTGACTGCCCATACAAAGGTTTGAAATATCAGATTCGGGCCCAGCCACAGGTGTGGCCTCAAAAGACCCCACCCTCACCCCTATCCCCACCCAAACACACACACACACCCAACATTGCTTCAGACAAGGGCTTCTGAGAATGGGAATCACCCTTCTTGGAATAATTAATTTCTTTTCTCTTTCAGGCCCTTGCTGCCACCATGATGCCATTAAAGAAGGAGTCAGGAGTCCATTCCAGGGGGCCTGCTTGCCCACCCGGGCTCCCCAGGCTCCTGGTATAATACCAGGTGAACTCTCAGGCCAAGGACTCGGGAGGGGGTTGAATAATGCAGGAAGCCCCTCAATATTGTTCCACAGCGGCTGGCATCCCTACCCCACCATGCAGGCTGTCATCATCTTTAGTTCTGGGCAGGATCTCACAGTGTCTTTCCAGGCAGATTTCAGCAAAGGTGAGTTCCAGGACCTTTGAGATATGTCATTCCTTTTTCTTTAAGATTTAATTTATGTGTATGTATGTTCATGTGCCTGTGTCTGTGTGTGGGTATTTGCATGGTGTGAGCTTGGCGCCCACAGCGGCCAGAAAAGGGCACCACATCCCCTGGAGCTGGAGTGATGGGTGTTTGTGAGCCTGACCTGGGTCCTGGGAATAAAACCCAGGTCCTCTGTAAGCACCCCTAGCCATCTCTCCAGCCCCATTTAATTTATTTTTTAAAATGTGGTAACATATATACATTTCCTTTGCCTCCTTTACCACGTCAGAGAGCACCAATCAGTGGCGCCCTGCATAGGCCACTGTTGAATAGTGCTGTGTCAGCGACTTTCCTCATCTCAGTGACCAAGCACCTGACAAGAGGCAACTTAAGAGAAGGAGGGTTTGTGTGGGCTCTTGGTCTGAGAGAATGTGGTCCATCAAGGAGGGAAGCCATGGGGCCACAGCCCTGGAAGTACACAGCTGGGTCTTTTCACCTCCTTGTATCTTGGCATAACAGGAAGCACAGAGCCGAAAGAAGCGGGTGAGGCTCTGAAACCTCAAAGTGATCCACTTCCTCCAGCCCTCAAGGCGCCACAACCTCTCACAACAGCGCCAGCCCCTGGGGAACGTGAGCCTGCCGGGGACATTTTGCTTGCAAACTACAGCAACTGGTCCCCTCTAGAACTTTCCTCACTTGCACCATCACACCTAGCTAAGAGCCTGAAGCTTCTGTTGGACCCCACAGCTTAACAATACACTATAAGATCACTTAAGACAGCCTGTGCCGCCTGGTGTACGCACACACCTTCAGTCCATGCCCCTGAACCAGAGGGATGCATGCATGGAAGTGTGTGAAAGCAGCCATCAGATTGAAAGCAATCTTCTAAAGCAAATGCCAGCCATAAGTGTTGCTAGCAGCGTGGATGTGGGTTAATAATGTTTGTCTGTAGTACTGTTTACTGTTCTAAATCAGTTGGGGTCAGTAAACGGCCCAGAGAGAAAAGCAGAGAATGTACACTTGGACTCGATCTTGGGCAAATGAATCCAAGGGTGGGCTGAGCTTTCTCCCCTGACTGTGACACAGATTTATAGCAGTGCACTGAGGCTACCTTCAGTGTGATTAACGGATGCCGCATGTACATGTTCATCAGACAACGGGCGATGCTGACAGCGCTGCCGTGACAAGGTCATTCCCTGCTGCCTGCTCTCTCACGCTTATGCTCGGACGTGGAATTGCTGCAGATGTGTGAATTCTATTTTTTTTTTTTTAATTTAACTATTTTTGAAAAACGGGGTTTCTGTATGTAGCCCTGGTTGTCCTGGAACTTGATCTATAGCCCAGGCTGGCCTCAGCCTCTGCCTCCGGAGTTCTGGGATTAAAAGCGTTTTGTTTGTTTGTTGTTTTTTTTCAAGACAGAGTTTCTCTGTGTAGCCTTGGGTGTCCTGGACTCACATTGTAGACCAGACAGGCTGGCCTCGAACTCACAGCAATCCGCCTGTGCTGGGATTACAGGCATGTGCCACTGCACTTGGCTTAAAGGCTCTGTTTTTGTTGTCGCTGTTGTTATTTTTTTAACTCTTTATTATTTATTATAATTTATTCACTTTGTATCCTGGCTGTAGCCCCCTCCCTTGTCCCCTCCCAGCACCACCCTCCCTCCCTCTTCTCCCCCTATGCCCCTCCCCTAGTCCACTGATAGGGGAGGTCCTCCTCCCCTCCTAGCTGACCCTAGTCTATCAGATCTTGTCAGGACTGGCTGCTTTGTCTTCCTCTGTGGCCTGGCAAGGCTGCACCTCCCCCCCCCCCATAGGGAGGTGATCAAAGAGCAGACTCCATTCTGCTCCATTCTTAATAATAATAATAATAATAAAAGGAACTTTATTCCATTTGTGTGTGTATATGGTGTGTGTGTATATGGTGTGTCTGTGGTGTGTGGTGTGTGTGTATGTTGTGAGTGGTGTATGTTGTGTATATATGTGTCTATGCTGTGTTATGGTGTGTAGTGTATGTGTCTGTGTGGTGTGTGTATGGTATGTGTGTTGTGCTGTGTCTGTGTGGTGTGTATGATGTTTGTGTGTGGCACATGTATACGTACATGTGCATATGTGTAGCATGCACACAGGTGCACATTCCCGTGCAGACAAATGCCATGTTTCTCTCCCATGCATGCTTCAAGTGTTTCCTGGCTAGCAGTTTACTAACTGGTGCCCTGGTGGCTTGTTCCTTGGAGGAGGTACCGGCTAGAACCCGGCTCTGTCAGGCCTGCCTGCAGCTCTGCTGGAATCTTCCTTAACTTTTACTACGTTATGGGGAGCTGGGTTATCATTTACCCCATTCTCCAGATGAAGCCACTGAGGCCCAGGGAGACTGGACACCACTGTTAGTCTTCTGCAGCTGGTCAGTGAGCTCGGGGGAACTTGCACAGCAGCCTAATTAGAAGACGGGGAGGGATGTCCCATGGTCACCTCAGTACTGTGTGGCAACCCTTAAATTCAGGACTGGTGTGTGTGTGTGTGCAGGGTCAGTGCGGCTGGTCTGCCAAGTTGCTGCTGTGGCCTCAGCTTGCCACAGCCCACTTCTGTTTCTCCTCCCAATGCCTCCTTCAGCTGCTCCATCCCACATCCCGGCAGGATGTGGCAGAGAAACCTGGTTTCCTGGTGCCCCAGCCCATCACGCTCCAGAGAGAGACAGGCTGGGTTAAGCTGCCCCTGGATTAGGGAGGTGCTAATGACAGCATAGCTCAGCTGGGGATTTGATTGATCCCCACAGCTCAGCTGGAGAAGCTTAGCTGGATTTATCTCCCAGGTGCCATCATTTCAATTATGCTAAGTATGCATCAAGAGAGAATTAGGGAAGATAAAAGGCAAGCACTTAGGGTTCCTGGAACACAGCTGCATAACCTCACACCCATCCTCAGCTGGCACCTGCCCAGAAAAGGTGCCACCACTGTCCCTCCTTAAAGTCTAGTCTTCCCAGGAGGGGTCATGAGCCCAAGTTGTTTGGTGGCCTTTTACCCTCCAGCTTCTCATTGCCCTTCCTGAACATCGGTTCCAGCCAAAGAGCAGGCAAATCCTTCTTGTTTCCAGTCCTCCCCCAAGCTTGAGGGTTCCCACTCCTTGCTTTCTGACTAAATACGCTCCCAGACTCACCTGCTTGCCAGTAGTACTCTCTGGGGTCCAGTTTCCTCAACTAGAGAACGGGGTGAATGGTACCTTGGGAAGTCCAGGCCTCCTTGAGGTCACTGAGGAAGTTTGAGACATCTCAAAACATACCAGGGACTGAAGGATTTTGAATGTCAGCCCCTGAGCCCTCTCCAGACTCTCCAAGTTCCCGGAGCAGATGCTGGCCAGTGACTTGATAACATCGGCAGGTCTTATTTTAAACACTATGTGAAACACACTATTGTTTGCACGCATATTTGCTTTTAACATAAACATGACCTTGAGAACCTTAGAAAACTGGAAGCTGAAACGGCAAAACCACGATAGGACTCAGAAACAGTTTTGACAAGGGAAGCGAGTGGCCAGCATGACAGGCCATTTAGGGCCAGAGTACACTCAGAACTCATACTTCTCTAAGGGCAGTCTAAGGCTTCAGGAGGACATAGCAGGGCTTGACCTTTGAGGATTGATATTTCTGCTTAGACAGAAATAAGAATAAGAAACTGGGATAAGAAAGTGCAGGTGCAAACCAGGTATCATGGGACACACTGTGATCAGGCAAGGGGGGATGGTGGTTTGAAGCCAGCCATAAGAGATGTCCTCTCAAAAGAAAGAGGGAGGGAAGAAAGAAAGAAGGGAGAGAGGAAGAAGGGAAGGGCTGTCCCCTTGGGACTGATCTCATTTCTTAAGCAGGGTTTGTCCGGGGAGGGAGTGGGTTTGGGAAGGGGTGGGCTGCAGGCTGTATTAGATTCCCTCTTCAGCAGGCTGAGCAGGAGGCGGAGGAGCTACAGCCACTAAGCCTGGCCCTGGACACTCTGTTTCCCTGGACCATTTCTCTGGATCCAGCTAGCACTGGTCGATGATCTCTTGTACCATCCCATTTCCCAGTTGAGGAAGCAGTTTGGCAATTCCAGAATTTATCCAGGAGCTTGAGGCTCTCAGCCTGCTGCAGCAGCCATCTGTGACTGTGGAGGAGTAGAGGTGGATGTCAGACAGAGCTATAAAATAAATATAGAGTTTGGATTTTGATACTGGCAGCTCCCAGGCCAAAACAAGTCTGGGCCATGGTCACCTCTCAATGGTGGGGGACAGGAGTGGGGATGGAGAGGGAGCCCTGGACAGAGTTTTGGGAGGCTACATTGTTCTACAACTACCCTGGCTCAAGGCTACAACGGTGCATGTGATTGTAAAAGTCCCCCAAGCTTTGTAATCTTCGTTTCCCCTTCTTCCCGCCAATTTTGCTCTGCTTGTTGTCAGGGTCTCTTGTAGCCCAGGCTGGCCTCGATTCACTGTGTAAGCCAAGGATAACCTTGAAATTCTGATCCTCCTGCCTCTACTTCCCAAGTGCTGAGATTATAGGCTGAGTTGATCACACCCAGTTTACGACACACTGGGAACCCAAGGACTTCATGCACGCTAGGCAAGCACCCGCCTCACCAAGGCACACCCCAAGATCCATGCATCTTTTTAATTTAATATATACATGTATGTATTTATTTTATGTGTATCTATGCACAGCAACCTGTGGAGAGCAGAAGAGGGCAGCATCAGCTTCCCCAGCACTGGAGTTACGGGTGGTTGTGAACCTTCAAGTGGGTTCTGGGAACCAAACCCCCTTCCTCTGCAAGAACTGTTTGGACAGCTTTAAACAGTTGATGAGCCACAAGTCCACTCTGAGGATACTCAGACTTGCATAGCCAACATCACTGTCTAATTTGGGGACATCTCCATCTTGTCAAAAAGACAAAAAAGCTCTTGTTTGCAACAACTCTTCACTGATAGTCTGATAGTCCCTGGTCCCCAACCCTGACAACAAAGCACAAGTTGTATCCATTGACATACCCGCAGTATGGTAGGGATGGGGTGGGGGTGATGGTTAGGTATTGGGACGGGGCTTTGAGGGAGGTTTGTACTGAGCTCTTGGGCCCCTGTCTTACATTCACCTGCCCTGTGCACACTGTTGGCTTTGGTGACGGTGACCTTGGCAGGGTTCCCAGCATAGCAGCCCTTTCTTGCTTTCCTGCTTCAGAGCAGATCTGAGCCAAAGGTTCGTGAGAACAGCGACGATTCAAATGCAGACGTGTTTTGTATCCAGAGGTAAGAGCAGGCCAAGCTTCTTTTGTGCTCCGGATACAGCTGTTCTGGAAAACTTGTTCACATCTGGATGGGATAAGTCCTTGGAACCTCTGGGTCTCCAGAGCTCTAGGGTCTGAAAGGCATTGCCCTGCCTGGTGCCATGTGCCAGCACCGTATAGGATACAGGGATGACACTAGGGAGGAGCAGAGAGACCTGTGCTCCTGGCTCGCCTGGGAATGGGACGGTGACCTAGACTTGAGTCACAGTGCATAGTGTCGTATGCTGGTCCCAGGTTAGAAATACCTGGTCACTCACTGGTGGCCATCTTGTCCGGAGAGGCCACCCATGCTCAGTCCTCACAGCAAACCTGGAAGGCACTGTTTCTGCTTTTCAAGTGGGGAAAGTGAGGTTCAAAGATAAGGGCTATGCTTACAGACAGGCGGGAGCCCTGGATTCCATCCCCAGCATGCAGTAAGAGCTGCTGTATTGGTGCTGTCTTTAATATCAGCACTTGGTAGGCAGAGATAGTAGAATTAGAAGTTCAAGATCAGCCTGGGCTACAAAAGACCCTGTCTAAACAAAAATCCCCAAACAAAGTAGAACAAAAATAGACCAAGCCAGAGGCAGAAGCTGGCCATGGCTTCCAATGTTCTTCTCAATTTATGTGTTTCTGGGGCTCAGGGGGGCACCTCCCTGCTGATGTCCCCAGAGCTCACTCAGGCCATGGGGATCCTGGACAATGGACTGAGCTGTGTTGAGGCTGGATGCCCAGAGTTCAGCATCCAACCTGTGCTTCCTCCCGGGGTGGGGGGGGTGCTGCTTAGCACTGAGATCAAAGTGTTGGCTCTCCCAGGCCTTCATGCTTCCTGGCTTTCTACTGGTCAAAGTGAGTCACAAAGCCAGCCCAGGAGAAGGGGACAAAACAAGGTGAGTGCTTGGTGCCAGGATCCAGCACCATATGGGATCCAGGGATGACACTAGTGAGGAGCAGTGTGAAATAGGTCTCACAGCTGGCATCAGCTGGCTTCCACTGGAGGCCCACTCTGTCCTCCCAGCTCCCTGAGCCAGCCTCTACTCTGTTCACAGTCCCTCTCTCTGTTGTCCAAGCCACCAACTGTGTCCTCTCCATGTCTCTGACCTCTGCCTCCAGCCTTGTGTAGGCTTCTCAGGCTGTCACATTCCTGTGCCGTGACTATTAGGACCACAGTGGACCCACCTGGGTCTGGCAGGCTCACCTGCCCTGTCCAGGTCTTGTCTCAATCACACCTGCAAAGCCTCTCTGCCTGCACTGTGGCTTGCATCTGAACTGTTCCCACACTGGTGTGCTTTAAAAATTGGTCCCTCCTGAGAGTGCTGCTTTAGAAGGAGGAGGAGGTCCTAGGAGGTGGGGCCCAGCTGACAAAAGTTGAAGGTTAGACTCGGTGCCCTGGTATCCATTTTATTCTCTACTATATCTTTTTTTTTTTCTGTAATAAATGGATCCTTTTCCTAGGAACAGAGGGTACTGACTGGGTCCAGCAAGCAGTGTCTCATGCTAGCCCTCTAGCGAGAAACCCAGGCTGGCACCTGAGGCTCCTTACTACCCTCAGTGTGGGTGGGCAAGCCTACATCTCTTTTCTTTCTGCTTTCTCCCCCTTCTCCAGCCCAGCGCAGCCTTCCCCAACTTCTGCTCTGCACACCGTCAGGAAGCAGAAGCCCAGGGCACCAGAGTGTCACGTGACAGATGAAGGCAGTCAGGGTTCACAACCACTCTGTGAGCAAAGTGGGGCTGGCCTGGTCAGTACAGCAGTTTGTTTATCTTCTTGTTTGGTTTTGTTTGGTACAAAGAATGTCCTGCTGCCTTAGGCAGTTTTCTGCAGGCCCTGCAATCTGTGACTGGGTGACAAAGGGTGGCCAGCTCCCTCCATCCCAGGCCTTGCCAGCAGGGGACACTGCAGTTTATGCTCAGCCTCCAAGGGATGCTTCTTCATGAGACCTAACAACAACCCCCCTCTCTACTCCCTCCAAACACACACACAAGAGGCCTAGGCAGGCAGATAAAATATGGGATCAAGATTGGAAACTGAAGACCTCATTCCCTCATCCACCTTCCACCTCCAAGATGGAAGCAAAGTCCAGCAGGAAGGCCTAGCCTGAAAGGATGGTGACACTAGGTTCATATCAGCGTTGGCTAGTTTTACGTCAGTTTGACAGAAGCTAGAGTTCTCTCAGAGGAGGGAAACTCAATTGAGAAAAATGCCCCAGTAAGATCTGGCTGTAGGTCTTTTTTGTTGTTGTTTTCTGAGACAGGGTTTCTCTGTGTAGCCTTGGCTGTCCTGGAATCACTCTGTAGACCAGGCTGGCCTCAAACTCACAGAGATCCGCTAGCCACTGCCAGCCGGAATGCTGGGATTATGCCCGGGTTGTAGGGCATTTCTTAATTAGTGATTGATTGGGGACAGCGCATTATGGATGGTGCCATCGCTGGGCAGGTGGTCCTATAAGAGAGCACAAGGGAGCAAGCCTGTAAGCAGCACCCCTCCATGGCCTCTGCATCAATAATAACCCTAACAAAGACAATGTTACCGTGGCTTGTAGCACAGGCACTAGGAGGCTGCACTAAGTATGAAGAGGACCAAGGAAAGTTAGGAAAGTGGTCACCTTACGTCAGGGCGGGGAGAAGAAAGTGAGAGCCCGCAGGGAAGGGGCTTACTTTGCTGGGAGCTGCCTAGTACCTGCTGTTCTAGTTAGAGTTTCTATTGCTGTGATGAAACACCATGGCCAAAGCAACTTGGGGTGCAAAGGGTTTGTGGCTTATACTACCACAGCACTGAAGGAAGTCAGGGCAGGCACCCAAACAGGGGAGGATCCTGGAGGCAGGAGCTGGTGCAGAGGCCATGAAGGGTGCTGCTTACTGTCTTGCTCCTCATGGCTTGCTTATAAAATCCAAGACCACCAACCCAGGGATGGCACCAGCCCACCCCCCCACCAACCACTAATTAAGAAAATGCCCTGCGGGCTTCCCTGCAGCCAGCCAGATTTTATGAAATCATTTTCTCATTTGGGGTTTCCTCCCCTCAGAGGACTCCAGCCTGTGTCAAGTTGACATAAAATGAGCCAGCACACTTGTCCAACCTGGACTCCATGGGTGACTGACACTGTCAGAGAGAGAGAGATCACAAGACTTCTCTGATTGGAGGACGCATCCAGGACCCCAGGATTGTGGATCCATGCCTCCTCAGCAGCTCTAAGCTGCCCCTGTTCCTTTCCCCAGCATGGAGATGACCCAGGTCCTACCGCCTGAGGGGGATTTGGTAAGGGACAAGGAAGGGTGTTTGAGGAAGGGGGAAAGGCATAGACAAAGTCACGGTGTCCAGTGACCCTGTGCTGCTTAGAAAGTAGACCCATGACGCCTCCAGATGATGCCTGTATGGTCTGTGGGGACCAGGATCTGGATGCTCCGGCCAGCCCGAGAGAGACACAGAGAGAGAGACAGAGAAAATGCCTTCTCCTCACAGGCCAGGCTGGCCCCAGGACACAAGGTCTGGGTGGATGATGTAATTCCCAGCTGAACTCCAAGTTCACATCTGCTTGGAGGCCTCTTGAAGAGGAGGCTAACTGTGGGATTCAGTGGGGCCCAGGGCTGAGGAAGAAACTGAGGGGCTGAAGAGGGGACAAGAATAGGAAACCAGTGATTGTAAAAGCGAGGGTGCTGTTTAAAAAGATTTTTATTTTTGTTTGTCTAGATCATTTATAAATGATTTTTATTTGCAATTACCTGTGTAGGAGTGGGCATTGTGCATGGAGGTGCCTGTGTAGGCCAGAGGGGGGCCTTGGGTCCCCTGGTTGCTCTCCTCGGGTCAGGCTGGCTGAAGACAAGGACGGCTCTCAGGTCTCATCCTGGGCCTGCCAGGTGGGATTAGAAACACAGTGGACACGGGGAGGAAAGGGTGCTGCTATGTGAGCTCCAATTTCTGTCTCCTGCTGTCTTCCACCGAGGATCTTCAACATCACTGAACCCCACCTCAGAGAAGCTTCACGGACAGTATTGCTATGATGGCTAATGACCCAGGCCTTCAGTTCAGCCTCCTCATGACCTGTGTGTGAGCAGGGTCGCCACACTCCCCCTCCAGCATACACCTTTAATCCCACCATTTGGGAGGCAGAAGCAGGTAGATCTCTGTGAGTTCAAGGCTAGCCTGGTCTACCTAGAGAGTTCCAGGTCAGTCAGGGCTACACAGAGAGAGCTGTGCGTTACTGCGGGTGTGTGTGGGACAGATCACGAAGCTGATGGGAAGGCAGGTGAGGCAGGGGTCAGGCATGATCTTCAGACAATCAACTGTGGTGAGAACTGACTCAACATCCCGCAAGAACTATGTTAAGAACTTCCTTAACTCTGCCGTAGGCTTGTCTTCAGAGACTGAAGGCCTCTCTTAGGACCCACCTCTTAAAGGAGCCACTACTCTCCCCCACACACACCTAGACACACACCCCCAGACACACACACACACACACACACTAAGTACCAGTTATCCATCATGGGACAAACCATGGGGACTAATGGTGAGTGGGGGTGAGGCAGGGTACTGTGGTGGAAAATACAAGAAGGAGCATGGAGGGACATGAGGCCCAGTGTAGCAGGTAGGAAGAGGCCACATTTCTCTTTGTGTGAGACAGAGCCTCCTTGTGTAGCCCTTGCTGTCCTGGAACTCACTCTGTAGACCAGGCTGGCCTTGAACTCAGATATGCCTCCCACTGCCTTCCAAGGTTTGGGATTAAATGTGTGTATAACCACACTCAGCTACAAGCTTTGTTTTCACTGACCAGGAGTTCTGGTTCCATAGGCTTAGTGTGGACCCGGCTGTGGCATGGTCTTGGCCTCTCCTGCAGGGGGCACTGGAGTGCTGCCAGGGTAAGAGAGGGGCTGTCAAAGCTGTTAAAGAAGCTGCCTTCCTGTGGTTTAGCTTAGATTTGCTTCCCGAGGGAAATGCACACAAAGGCCGGCTCACCCACTAAGTCTGGGGCTGAGTCCAGGAAGGCAGGACACGGTTGAGGCTGGAGGTGAAGGGGCCCTTGGCCCAGCCAAGCCAGCTTGACATTGGGACCAGTACCTTTGGCCTTTATCGTCCCTTGACTGGAAGGGGCTTGTCTCCCTGGAACTATCCCTGAGGCAAGGGCCCAGAGCTGATCCGGGGCCCAGTTCCTGCAGCTGGGCCCTAGATGGGTCCATCTGGGCCAGCAGGAGGGAGGGGCAGGCTGCTGCAGGCTGGGAAGGAAGTGGGGAGCTCCCTGGCTAGGACAGTGAACTGAAAGTGGAGGTCAGTGGCCGGGCGGCCAGGGTCTGGCTCTTGAAGAACAGGGCTGCCCAGGGCAACATCTGTTATCATTTCCAGCCAGGAGTAGAGCCAGTGGGGCGGCGCCCTGGGCAGCCGGGATGCTTTTCCCACCCTCCCTCCCTCCCAACACACCCCCACCATCTTTGCTAAACACAGCAAGGGAGCCATAGTGGTTAGGCACGGCTCCAGGGTACCTCATGGGACCGATGCATCAGAGTTTTGGCCGTCAGCTCAGAGAAGTTAGAAACACACCAGAGGTCACACGGCAATGTGCTTGGACACCAGGCCCAAATTCCTAACAGGCAGCTTCTGACATGCCTGAATGTCTCTTCATATCTGAAGGAAAGAGTCTTAAGGATTGTGTAACATAAACTAGACGTGGTGACACATACCTGTAATCTCAGCACCCAAGTGGAGACAGGGGGATCAGATACTCCAGGGCTGGTGAGTTGGCTACACGGATAAAGGTGCTTGCTGCCAAGTCTAGCAACCTAAGTCTACTCCATGGGACCCACACAGTGGGTGGACTCTAAAAATGCACTTTCTGACTCCACACCCATGCCATGGTGCCCCTTTCCAAAATAAATCAGAGTCATTTAAAAGAAAGTTTAGGTATATAGGGAATTCAAGCCCAGCCTGGGCCTGCGTGAGACCCTGTCTTAAAACCAATTATTTTTGCAAAGAAAAAGGAACGCGATGTAGCTTGGGTTTAATCTGGTCTTTTTATCAATGCGCCAGAAGAAAAATGTTGTTAGTGTATTTTTAATACAGGAAAGGCTCACAGCAGCAAGCCGGCCTCGATCTGGCAAAACAATGGCTCGGCATGGCACCACCCAACCACTTGGGGACACCCAGCCAGGGCTGTGGTTCCCCGCCTGCATCCTCTCTGCCCTCCCCATGCTCCAGGCCTTGAGGTCTCAGTCTGTCTCCCCCAGCCTGGCCCCAACTCAGCCTCCGGTGGCCTCTGGCTTCAGCCCCACCATCTCCCCAAGTGCCTTGACCTCCCACGCTCACGAAGCACGACAGTTTAAGCTCAGGCTCTGGTCCCTGTCAGCTCCCCACTCTGCCTCTCTGCCGTGTCCTGTTTCCAATCTTGCCCTCAGCCTCCTCTGCAAGACGGAGACAGGGCCTCACTCTGCAGCTTAGACGTATCTCTAACTTGTAATCCTCCTGCCTCAGCCTTCCATAGGCTGTGTGCCACCATGCCTAGCTTTCACTCAGCCAGGTGGTGACCTAAGATAAGATCCAGTGAGCAGAGTGGAGCTGATTAAATGGGAGGCCATTGTCCAAGCCCTCGGAATGGTGCCTGCCACCGATAAGTTTATCAGAGCTACTGGCTGATAGGCTGGTAGCTGACTCCTCCTCTTGGTAGTAAGCCCCAGAAGCACAGGGGTGGACTTGGGTCCTCTTCCTTGGTGTTCTTAGGCCTGACGCAGGTAGATGCCCAAAGGCTTGAAGGAACGAAGGAAGAAAGGAAGGAAGGAAGGAAGGAACTCCACACCTTCTACGCAATCATGTTTCTCTGTACTGGAAGTCATTTGTACAGTAGTATGAGACATGAGTCAGTTCCACCTCTGTCTGGTTTGATCAGCATGCTTGAAGCTGTTCTGTCTTCCTGTAGGGCTATGACCCTTGTGATCCCTGTGACCTCTGCCTCCTGGACATGAGTCTCCTAGAACAATGCTCTCTCTCTCCATATATATATATATATATATATATATATATATATATATATACATATATATATTTCCAAGACAGGGCTTCTCTGTGTAGCCCTGCCTGTCCTGGAACTCATTCTATAGATCAGGCTGACCTTGAACTCACAGATCTGCCTGCCTTGGGAATTAAAGGTGTGTGCCACCACCAATCAGCTATATTTTAAAGTTTCAGTTTTTCTGCTTTTTATGAGGGATGGAAGCCCTTGGCAGAGAGACAACCCCCTGGGCTCCCTGGAGGAAGCCCCTCCCCCACCCCACCCCCACACCCCGACCCCAGTCTTCAGAAAGGTGCACCAAAGGTCGGAGACTTCGCAGGAGGGCACCCCACTAGGCTGGGGTAGAGTTCAGGTTGCCCGGGTCACATGACCTGGAAATGCCTCTGCAGCTTGGGACGTCAAGTTCTGAGTCTCGGCAGGAAGCTGCAAAGGGGTGGGACCCAGGACGCTGCTGGAAGCACCCAGCGGCTGTCATCCCGTGGCCACGTCAAATCCCTGATCAAAGAGATGCTGGCTCCCCAGGCAGATTTGTTCTGTTTGCTTCTTGGGCCTTTTTCCTTCCACACAGTGCTAAGTGTGGCTTAGTACCCTGAGCAGCTGCCCTTCTTGCCCTGGAGACTCACCAGGGTCCTCTTATAACTTACCACTGTGAGGAATTAACTGTGAGTCACCTTTCGGAGGCTCTGGGTACCACTGTCAGACTGGTGTCTCAACCCAAGAGCATTTATTGAACACCTAATGTATGCCTGACCCTTCAGTGTTATCTAGGGGAGAGAAGGTCAGTTCAGTCACACCTGGGGACTTCAGACCACAGGTTTAGTTTGGGGGACCATCCATCACTAAGTCTGAGGAGTAGGAAGAATCTCTGTATTTGGGAAAGTTAAGCTCACCCTGTCAGCAGCAAACACTCACTGCGTGCAGGCCAGGTGCTGGGAGCAGCTGGAGGAGATGCAGATGGTCTCAGTGAGCCTATGTTCCAGGTGGCGTCCTCCCCTTCTCTCCCCAGTGGGACAAAGGGCCGAGTGTTGAGCAGCTTGCGGCAACCTGTGTCAGCTGCCTCACGGGGCCAGGACTCAACTCCAGGTGTTGACAGTGGGCAGAGGGATCCCACTTCGCTCCCCTTTAGTTTCCAAATGCTGGGTGGATAGACACAGAGAGCTTGTCACTAGCAGTGACTGACTGTCCTAGTTGCTGTGTGACCATCCAGCGGGGAGGTGGTATCAGGCAGAGAGGGTGGGGAGCAGACACAGCCCTGGTTCCGTTTGACCCCGCGGAGTAGTTTTCAGCACATGTGCAGTTAACTGTCAAGGAAATACCTTCCCTGTCCCCCCAGCTTTCCACCAGTTTTCAAGGTGCTTCGGGGTCGTTGTGGGAGCTGAGGCGAGTGGCTTGGCCGGTGAAATGCTTCCCTTGCAGGCACTAGGGCCTGAGCTTGATCCCCAGGACACATGCAAAAAGATGGGTGTGGGAGTGTGCGCTTGTAACCCCAGCTCTGAGGAGGCCAAGACAGAAGGGTCCCTAGTGTTCACTGGCCAGGCGGCCCTGCCTCCTTGGAGAATTCCCAGTCAGTGAGAAACTATCTAAAAAAAAGTGAATGAATCGTCAGTGCTTGAGGAACTTGAGTGAGGTTATCCTTTGGCCACAAATAAATGCGTGTTTGGCTTATTGTGTCTCGTTCATCCTTAGACAGTCCTTATTTGGAGCTGCCGTGTGGCACATGTTTAGTGATCCTGTGGCCATGTCCTGGATGACATAGATGGCAAAATATGGGAAGGGGACCCCAGCTGAACCTCTATCAGGCACAGCAGGGTCAGCATTCATTTACTGCCCATGGGCACAGCCTTGCCCTGTGACTTTAGAGCAAAAAGAGGCCAAAGAACAAGACAAACCCACCAGGAGGAGCCGGCTGCCTAGTTCAGAAGGCAGAGGCTAAGAGCTCCAGTCAGAGAAGATGAGCCCGATGGTGGCGGCATGCTAGCCCCCGTCAGGAGCCACACTTGGAAAGCGGTGGAGACCCCCAGGGAGTGCTAGGGGCCTGCTGACAGGAAGAGCCTTCCTGGTAGGAACTAGGAGACCTGGCACAGCGAAGGCAGGGGGAGGTCAAGAGGGCGCCCCAGAGCATCATCCCCCAGCAGAAGCCGGGCCACCCACGGAGAGACCCAGGAGCTGCGCCAAGAGCCTGCTGTCCAAGAATGTAGTGTAGGCACATGTGCGGAAGAACATGGGGGCTGGGAGCTGCTTTTAGGGTGCTTCCTGATGGTGGTGGGTGGGAGCTCGGGCCTACCTTTGTGGACACCTGCTCTGCTGGGGCCACCGTGCCAGCACGCCGCTCAGCTTCATGCGGTGTGCCTCAGAGCCCTCTCACAGGTGCCAGTGTTCAGCGTGTGTGTTGTGTCCTAGGGCCCCCTGCCCCATGCAAATGCCACTGGGGCTGCAGGGACCGCTGACCAGACCTTTTCTGTGGAGCCCCTCAGGGGGTGCTCTGGGCCTGGAATCACACCTCCACCCCATACCGTCGCCTGATGTCAGAACAAGCATGGGCCCTCCTTCCCCCTCTGTGTCTGCATACGAGAAGTGGACATGCACATTACGCCCACCTCCGCATGCGCAGGCAGTCAGGCAGCCTGTTGGTGGCAGGGTAGGTGCTGGGAGTGGTCCCTGCCCCTGAGCCCTCAGTGCAGAGGGATGCTTTCCTGTGCAAAGCCACCTTATCCCAGAGTCACATCAGAGCAGGCACCCAGAGACAAGGGGGTGGTCTGCTTCCCCACAACAGGACCATAGGCTCCTGAGGTCCCTATTCCTTCCCTACAGCCACAGAAAATTTCCTGGGCGGACAGTCACAGGCAGTGCTGGGAGCAGCAGCAGCAGCAGCCAGCAGCCCAGCTGGAGGCAAGAGGCAGCAGCAGCAACAGCAACAGCAGCAGCAGCAGAAGCAGAAGCAGAAGCAACAGCAGCAGCAGCTCACTGGTTAGGGAGGAGGGGCAGGCCCCTCCCGGCCACGTCTCAACTGGTGCCCCCTCCTCCTTCTGCCTGGCCATTTGAGTTGTCCAGCTTTCGGCCACCCTGGTCACCGGAGCTACAGGGTGGGCTAAAAATAACCTGGGGACCAGCCATCACCCAGGGAGCAGGTGCCGGCTGAGGAAGCAGGATCCCGGGGACCCTGTGTGGAGGACCAAGCCAAGGCAGGCAGAGCACTCCCGGTCCTCTCTCAAGCCCCACCCAGGCTAGCGTCCCTCCTCCCTGTTAACCCCTCTCGCCTCCTCTCCCGGGCCTGCGGAGGAGGTCACTCGTGCTGGAGGAAACCCTGCCACCAGCCTCAGGATGGGCAGCTGCGGCAGGAAGGTCCTTTGGGCTCTGAGCTTCCTGCTGCTACTGGGTGCCAGCTCTGCCCAGGGCACCTGGGGGGCATTGCTGCCTGCCAGGCTGGCCGAGAAGTTCCGAGTAAGTGCTGGAAAGGGTGGAGGGGCCTCTGTGGTGGGAGGTGGTGGGGGGCACACAGGTCACCAGTTGCTGTGGTTTCTCAGCGGGGTGTGAGTCTCCCCTGTGGGAGCTGTCTCGGGTGGTGGGCAGACAGGATTCAGGGTCCTCCCAGGACCCGTTCCTACCAGCAAGGAGGCGAGAGACAGGTCCGCCCCCATGGGGAGATTTTGCTTTTGAAGCTTAAGTGAAGCATCCTTCTTCCTGGAAAGCAGGTCTAATGAAAGGGTCTGAGGACGCAGAACTGAGCGTTTGGTCCCCTCCTGCCTGAAGCCTGACCAGGCAGGAAACATGCCGGGCAAAGATCTATATGGCAGCCTGTAAGTATGTACAAGATGAGGAGACCTGCTCTCCCCTCCATGGTGAGGTAGGCTGCCTGGGGACAAATGACAGCGGTGCCCAGGAAGCTTCTGAGAAGAAAGTCAGTGGCAGGCAGGCATGGTGGAACCCAATGGCTGAGTCTAAGTCAGGGCTTGTCTTTGCGTGAATTCAGGCAAGTTGTTTGACTTCTGTGGACACCAGCAATCTCCTCTGCAAGAGACAGAGTGATGAATTCCTCTCAGTGAATATGTGGGATTTTGTGTGTGTGTGTGTGCGTGTGTGTGTGTGTAACATGCATGTAGGTGTGTTTACAGGTGTGTGCAGTGCATATGGGTACATGTGTGTATGTGTATGTGTGTATAGGCTGGCAGTTGGTGACACCTATCTACCATGATCACTCCATTTTGTTTACTGAGGTCTCCCACTAGACCCACGGTTCCCTAGGTGGGTGGCCTAGTTGGCCAGCTTGACCTGGGCACCCCACCTGCCTCCCAAGCCGTTGGGACACAAGTGGTTGTCTCTGCTGCCAGCCTCTATATGCTTTCTGGATATTAGAACTCAAGCCCATAGCTGCACAGCTCGAGGGGCTGAGGCATCGCCGTTCGGTGGGCACCGTCCTGGGTGGGGAGCTTGTCTGCCGGTTCTCGGCTTAGGGTGTCTACACAGCAGCGTGGGCAGCAGAGCGTGAAAGAGAGGAAGGAAACCCTGGGTGTGTTAGCTCTTAAGCACTGAGGGGACAGATGACGAGGAAAGGACCAGTGTGGGTGTGAGGTGGGCACCCTCCAAGGGGGTACAGACCAAGGGGACAGTGAACCTGCAGTGACACTGCACACAGCCACATGCCTGGGCACACATGCAGCTCGGTATGCAGAACGCGCTCTGTGTCTCACAGGCTTCAAATCAAAGAATGCCGAAAGTGCCAATGCATGCTTCCTGGGGGGAATGCGGTTCCTGGGGCTGGAGCTGCTGTGCAATGCCCAGGCTCGTGCAAGTAAGCCAGCACCCGGAGCATTCTTGCACACTGACTTGAAAACAAATGCAATGGGAACAGAAAAGTAAGCATGTTCAGCCCTGCCCAGGAGCAACAGGGAGGGCCTTTTAGGGTTGGAGACATTTGACCTGGGGCTTTGAAGAGCATATATGAGTTTGCTAGATCAAGAAGGACGGAACTGGGAAATTAATCTGTGCTGAGGCTGATCTGGGCTCAAGATGAACACCTTCTCAGAGGCCAGAGGCCGTCTAGAGATGGGTTCAGCTAGAGGGAGAGAGAAGGCTGCAAGGAGAAGGGCTTTTCCGCTTTCCCCAGGTCCAAGCTCTTTGTATCTTGTGCTGCCTTTGGACACAATCCCGGGGCTTTGCATTATCCACAGACATTGTCCCCTCCCTGGCGCTCAGACAGGCATACGTGCCAGAGAGAAAGAAACTGGGAGGGAGAGAAAGCCAGGGCGTGACTCGGAGGTTAGGCTTAGAAGTCCTGTGTTCACCCCTCAGGAGCTGTGCAGCCTCGGGCCACTCAATGCCCCTCTCTGGGTCTCAGGCCATCCTTCAACAGAGGCCTGAGGGTAACCGGAAGAGATGGCACCCACGGCCTCACTCCCCTCACACAGCTTGCTGCTGAACCCGTGATGGCTGTGGGCTGGTCAGGGCCGGGGACCCTGTCTGCAGTTGTCTGCAGCAAACTTAGCCTTAAGAGGAGCCTCTTTTGTTGAGAACAGAGTGACAGTTAAAAGTTAATTCCAGTCTGTCTAAAATGGATAGATAATTCATTATACTCTGGTCTGGAATGTTCTCCAAAGACTTGTGTGTTGAAGGTCTGGTCCCCAAGACAGTGTGTTGAGAGAAGGGGCCTGTGGGAGGTGACTGACAGGTTAGACCCCTACTGGACAGTCAGGATGAGACCAGGATGCTCCTGAGAACGTGAGGGGGCAGGGCCTGGTGGAGAAAGGAGCTCACCAAGGGCATGCATTTGAAGGGATAATCTGTCCGCCCCTTCCTCTCAGCTGTCTCCCCACTTCCTCGCCCTGCCCCTTTCTGAGATGTTCTGCTGCTCACGGCAAAAAGCAATGAGCCAGCATCCAGAGTGAGCCCCCCGAAACCCTGAGCCCAAACAAACCTCTCCTTGTACCGGCTGACTTGCTCAGGTGTTTCATTACGGTGCCGGAATGCCCGCTAGCTCACAGCTGGGAGGGGCGCTCAGCACAGACATGGTGCTCTGAGGACTTGGCTGTTCTCCCCCTGCTGCCTACATCCCTTCCCTGTCTCATCCCGCTCCCAAGCACATCCTTCAGCGAAGCAGCTTTTATCTGGGGACTGGATTTTTCCCAGAGCAAGGCCAGGTCATTTCCTGAGTGACTCCTAGTAAGGGTCAGAGAGGAATGGCATCTTTGTCATCTCAATCAAGGCCCCGGGGAGGGGAAAGGAGGGGAAAGCCTAGGGTTGTCATCTATCTGAGCCTCAGTTCCCTCATCTGCAGTGTGGGATACAGCAGCAGGTGCTCTGTGGGTTCAAGAAGAGACCAGATCTGGGGCTGGAAAGGTGGCTCAGAGGTTAAGAGTACTGGCTGCTCTTCCAGAGGATCTGGGTTTGAGTCCCAACACCCTCCTGATGGCTCACAACTGAATAACTAGTTCCAGGGCATCCATCACCCACTCTGGCCGATGCAGGCACCAAGCACACACCATGGTTCATAAACATACATGAATGTCCATACACATATAAAAATAAAAAGCCCAGGCCTTTGCTCTTTGCCAAGCATCACTTCATGTGTATGTATGAGCATACACACTCAGAGGCATGTGCGTGTTTGCGTATGCATCTGCACAGATGTAGATGTAGATATTATGGGTGTGTGCTTGCATGCATGTGTATACACATATGTGGGTGTATCTCTGCGTGTGTGTGAACTCTATGAAGGTACCTGGAGCCCACAGCAGCTGGGACTGTGGGCAAGCACCACCTCTGTCCCCTTCACAGAGGCCCTCACCCCAGAACCTCCCATTCTGGCCTCTCCTTTCTGCCTGGAGACATGCCCCACCATGCTTGTTTTCGTGGTATCTTGCTTGTATTCTCTGCTCCTGTGGTTCTTATCAGCAAGATTTGTTTATTTTTTCCACTGGCTGCTTTTGTAGAAGACAAAAGACACAGAGGGCTTACTCTAGGGGTGGGCCTCACTTGCTTAGTGTGCTCGTCTGGAACTGGGCCAAGTGAAGACAGGGGCTGTATCTTAGGGTCCAGCCCAGAACTCCTCAGATCCAGAACTCCTCAGATCCAGCTGAGTGCCCGAAGTGCACAGGCTCAGGCTAAGGATGTGCCCATGACCCAGAACATAAAGGAAGCAGAGAAAGTTCTAGAGGGCCTTCATATGTGCATTTGATAGCAGCACTGTTTGCTGAAGTTTCTGCCCTTCTGATCCCCCTGCCCTGGGAAGGGCCCAAGCCTTGCCTGAGTTCTGCCCCCTTCCGTGGCCTGCTGTAGAGGCCCCGTGTATCCTCACGCTCAACCCCAGCACTGTGGGCCAGGGAGATGCTTATTTTTAGATCTCTGACGTCCAAATTCCAGAGGAAGGGCAAACGAGGCTCGGAGGAAAGTTGGCTTTCTTCCTCCACCATGCAAACCAGTCCTGGAGGACATTTTTATTGGTCTAGCTATGAAGTCTCTAGAACATTCCAAAGAAGGGCAAAGCTCTCTTGTGGAATGAAGGGGTGGAGAGTGTCGGGGAGGCGTGGGGTGAGGGCAGTCTCGCAGATGGGGTGCCAGTCCTACATGGAGGTCATCCCACAGCTCTTTCTGATGGGGGCAGCACTGATATTTGCCCTCAAAAGAATCCAGACAGCCCAGAGCTGGAGGGTTGAGGAGAGTCTGTGTGCCGTCTTCCTCCACACTCCCCTGTCTGTGTGGACCTCCGCTTTTTCATGAGCCCTGCCGACAGCACGTGTATTTATTTTTTTATTCATACTGTTTAAATTAGCCAGGTGGTGGCGGTGCAGGCCTTTAATCCCAGCACTCGGGAGGCAGAGGCAGGTGGATCTCTGTAAGTTCAAGGCCAGCCTGGCTTTAAAAAAAAAAAAGATTAAATTGAGTTGAACTGTGCATGACATAAGATTTTTTTATTGTTACTTTTTTTTTTTTTTTTAATCAGGATCTCCTGTAGCCCAGGCTGGACTCTTCCTGTCTCCACCTTCTGAGTGCTGGGGTTGCAGGTATGTGTGCCTCAACCAGTCTCTCCAGGGCTGGGGCTTGAACCCTAGTCTCTGTACATGCTAGGTGAGCACTTTACCCATTAAGCTGCATCCACAGCCCAAGATAAACCATTGGTGTGTCTGTCTGTCTATGTCTGGTGTGTGTATCTGCGTCTATCTGTGTCTTACCTGTGTGTGTATTTGTGTCTGATATGCATGTGTGTTTGTGTCACGTATGTGTGTGTGTCTGTCTCTGTATCTTTGTCTGTGTCTGGTGTGTGTGTGTGTGTGTGTGTGTGTGTGTGTGTATCCGTGTCTGTGTGTGTATCTCTCTGTGTGTATGTGTGTGTTCAGTGCTAGGCAGTCACCAACTCTCTCTGCTCCCAAAGTGCTTTCCTTCCCTCCCCCACAAAGGAAACCCATGCCCATTAAGCAGTCACTTCATCCTCCCAGCAGCCAGGCTCTGTCTCTGTGGGTTTCCCTGCTCTGGGCCTCCTTGTGTGCGTGTGGCAGATTCACCCTGCACACAATCTGCATGCGGCCACATGTGGCAGGTTTGTAGATGTGGCTCATTCTTGTCCTTACCCCAAAGCCCATGTGATGTTCCAGCCTGCAGACGACCCATTACTTATCCACTAGCCTTCTCTGGCTGTTCCTGGACTCTGCTGATGCTCCCACACCCGGGGAAAGCAGAGCCTTGTCCCATTTCCTGTGGGTGCAGCAACCAAAAAGGGCTTTGTCCACCTACACAGGTGCTGGAAACTCTCTGCAGCCATCAGGTTGAAGAGCTTAAGGAATTGCTCTGCTCAGGTCCAGCACATTGAGCTGAGAGAATTCTGAGCGGTACCCAGGCAGGTGTATGGGTGTACCCTTAAGATATGTAGCCCTTGGGGGGGGGGGGTGCAGATGAAGGCTGGTCACCATGGGGTGGGACTCATGAAGGATGTCACCTTGGGGGTGGGGCTCATGAAGGATGCTGTTCGTCTGGCTGAGCTGCTCGCTTCTGTCAGGGGTTTGCTGTGCTCTTGTCCCATTTCCTGCCGGGTGGCTGGAGCCTGTCCTAGCATCACACAACAGCCTACGGTGCTGGAGCTGCCCAAGCCAATCTCTCCCTGTGACTGATGTGTGGGAGGGAGACAGGGAGAGATAAGGGCATTGGTGTAGGACAGAATGTCACTGCGATGGGAAGGGAGGCCCCAGAAGCCACAGAGTCAGACGAGGTTGAGGCAGTGGTGATCAGTGTTAACTGGGGTCAAGCATTGTGGGTTAGAGGCCAAGCCTTACCACAACCACGGCAACTATGGCTCATGTGCCCATTTTGCAGAGTTAGTGATTTTCCCTATTGATTTCCCCACAGCTCCAAGGTTCAACCCCAAACTGGTCTGATTCCTAAACCTAAGCCTATCACCTCAACTCTGCCTTGGCCTGTCCTCTTCCTCTTGGGTCTGTGGGAAGGTAAATCCAGCTCTTGGGCTCAAGGTCAAAGGATGAACAAAGCAGCAGGCAGAGTGGATAGCCTGTATGGAGAGGAGGCCTGATGCAAATCATAGACCATGGCATCATGGCGGCCTCTGGAATATGATACCCAGGCTAGCCCTGTCTTGTCTTTAGAATGTGGGATGTTAGTAAGATAGGAACACACAGAAACAGATATACAGACATACAGGCAGGTACAGGCACACACACACACACACACACACACACACACACATGTACACACATGCACACTGGTATATCCAAGAGTGACAAAAGGCTGAATAAGGTATTGCATGTGAGCAGAGAGTACACAAGTGACTAGCCAGGTAAGGAAGGGGTAGCTGGCTGGCTGGCAGGAGACAGGAGGACATCTGGGGAGGGGGCACAAGGAAGACAAAAGTAAGAGGAGGAGGAGGGTGGGGCTGGGAGAGCCAGTCCTGGCTTGACCCTTGGGGCTGTCAGGCCTTTAACCTGCGTTGGGAGGGGCTGCAGAGCACAGCCTGTTTCTTCGAGTTTCTCAGATCTCGGCAAGTACCCTTTATTGAGAGCTTTTCTAAGCATCACCCTGCAGGACCGGGAATGTTCTTCACAACCCTTTAATCAGGGGCCCTCAGTTCTCAAACAACAGAGATCATCTGTTGCCAGGAAGGAGGCTGAGGTACTTATTTCCATCGTGAGAATCAGCCTTGTCCTTCTCACTGCTGTTCCCGTGGGACAACAGCGGCCCAGATAAAGCTGATCCCTCCGCAGACCCCTCCTTCGGGCTGTCCTTGACCAGCTAATGGGACAGGAGGCCAAGGAGGTCAGAGAAGAGACTCCTGCTGACCCCCAGGGAACCACGGTGTCTGCACATGGGGCCTCCTGTGAGGAAAACCTGACTGTACCCGGTGGCTCTCAATCACCCTCTGAAGGGGGCCAGCATGGCTGTCATGGCGGATCAGGATTAGAGCTGGTGAGGCTGAAGGAAAGCAGTTCACTTAATCCTCCAGATGATGGATGTGGAGTGGGGGGTGGGAGGTATGGCCCCTGCCAGCAGTTTCCAAGCAACTGGGGACAGTGTGAATGTGGGAGACAGGAGCGGGATGCTAAAGACTGAAGACCGAGGGGGTCAGAAGCCCCACACAGGTCTCCCTTGGGTCTCTGGGGGACCTCTAACCTCAGGACTTTCTCCCCATATCTACCCAGTTGCTTAGCCATGTCTTTCTCTTATTCGTTCCTTTGCTTCATTTCTTTATTTTTGTATGTGTTTCGGAGGATACGTATGCGTATTTATGGGTAGACTTGTATAGATGGGGGAGAGCTGTGTGTCTGAGTGTGTGGGTAGATTTGGGGGTGCATTGGGGTGGAGATATTTGTAAATACTCGGGAAGTACAAATGTGATTGCAAGTGTGTGCCTGTGTGTGGATGCCAGAGGGCAAGCTCAGGTGCTCCTCTGGCCCTGCTCACCTTGTCTGAGACAGGGAACTCACGAAGTTAGGCTGGCCTGTCCCTGCCTCCCCTGTACTGGCAACACAAGCATTTCTCAGTGGGCCTGGATTTTTTTTTTAACAAGGGTGCTGGGAATGGAACTCAGGTAATGGCGCTTGCAAGGCAAACTGTTTGCTAACAGAGCCCCCGACTTTTCCCAAATCAAATGAGCAATCTGTACAAGCCAGAAGAGACAGATTTTCTGGGTGAAGCAGGCGATAGGGCAGGGTACTCCACTCCGGCTGCCTTCGCCCTGCTTGCTTTTGGTTCTACCTGCGCCCCAGCTCTTGGACTGCCTGCTCTAATGCCAACTCCCGGACAGCCTGAGCTGGACTTATCCCCTGTGACCAGACGCCCTCTGCAGGACACAAGCAGTAGTGCATGGCGGCTCAGAACGGGTGTGTAAGGATTGCTAGTGAGCGAAGGCCACCTTCAGGAGGATGTTTATGCTGAGGGCTGAAAGGCGATCCAGCCAGAAGATAGACGTGGAGCAGTCTCCCAGGCGAAACACCGGCCTACATGAATGGCTACCGCTGAACCGAGCTAGCTTCCACCCAGACACAAAGGCCACGCCAGGCACTGTACATGTCTCAGCGTGTCTAATCCGCACAAAACCCAGAGAGGTGCTATGTTGTCCCCACATGGAGAGAGGTCACACAGCAGATGGGCGGCAGAGCTAGGTGCCGACTCCCAGGCCACGGATTTGAAGCAACCATGACTATGGGGGAGCTGGTTCCTCTTCCAAGCACACTGGAGGAGACAGCTCGGTGGGCTGCGGATGCAAATGGGTGAAGCAGGGCATGGCTAAACACGGGGAAACACTGTTAAAGTTAAAGACAGACTTGATGCGAACAACCCTTTAATTCTTGTTTGTTTTTCCTTTAAGAAGATTAGCACTAGGGTCTTTGGCCCCTGATTTTTGTTAGACCCTTCTCTGTGCTAGACTCCTCTTATGCAGCCCAGCTGCTTCGAACACTCCACAGAGACCATGAAGAAAATGTATGGCAACCACGGCCTCTTGCTGCTGGAGCGAGGGCACGGCATGGAGCTATGGCTGCTTGCTGCTGAAATGAGGGCACTCCCCGGCAGCCACAGCTGCTTGCTGTTGCAGTGAGGCACTCCCCAGCAGCCATGGCTGCTTGCTGCAGACATACAGTTCCAGCTCCAGCAAGCACTACCTTAGCCAGAACTGCTTTGAACAGCTTGCTCTGGTCCGTCACAAGCCTCCGGGAACCCCAGCAGTCATTTTCAACCAGAAAGGAAGCACTTGGGAGGTGGAGAAAGGAGGATCAGAAGCTCTGAGTTTGAGGCCAGGGCTACACAGAGAAACCCAGACTTGAAAAACCAAATACACACACACACACACACACACACACACACAAGCACATATGTGTGTATATATAATGAAGTGACCTATATAATCAGATCTTGGCTATGTGTGTACGCACATTAGTCAGAGTATATGTTTAACGTATGTATGTATATGCATGGGGGAGGTAGGAAGAACAGGTGTCAAAATAACGACAGTAATTTACATTTGGTAATTGAATTATGAATTTTTTCCAACTCTTTTTTATATACGGGGTCTCGTGTATCCCCGGTTGGCCTTGAACTTGCTATGTAGCTAAGAGTAACCTTGAACTTCTGATCCTCCTTTCTCCACCTCCCAAGGGCTTCCTTTCTGGCTGTGAGCTGCCGTGAGAATGCTGGGAATCAAATCCGGGTCTCCTGCAAGAGCTCCTGACCCTGAGCCACCTCTCCAGCTCTGTGTCACTTCTTGCAGGTGTAGAGTCAGGCTTTTTGTTTTTTGTTTTTTTTTTTAACGTTTTTGGGGGAGGGGGAGAACATGCATGTGGAGGTGAAAAGAAAACTTGTCAGGATTGGCTCTCTCCTTCCACCGTATAGGTCCCAGGGATCAAACTGGTCACCAGCCTTGGCAGCAACGGCCTTTTCCCTCTGAGCCATCCCACCAGCTGTCTCAGCTGGGTTACCATTGCTGTGATGAAACACTGTGGCCAAAGCAACCTGGAGAGAAAAGAGTTTGTTTCGCTCACGGTGCCAGGTAACAGCTCATCATCAAAAGCAGTGAGGGCAGGAACCTGGAGGCAGACAGGAGCTGATGCAGAGGCCACGGAGGGGTGCTGCTTACTGGCTTGCTCCCCATGGCTTGCTCAGCCTGCTTTCTTACAGAATCCAGGAGCACCAGCCCAGGGGTGAACCCATCCACAATGGGCTGGGCCTTCTTACATCAACCACTCATGAAGAAAATATCCTATAGGCTGGTCCACAGCCAGATCTTAAGGAGGCATTTTCTCATTCCAGGTTTCCTCCCCTCAGATGACCGTATTTTGTGTCAAGTTGATATAAATGTAGCCAGCGCACCAGCCCTGTCAGTCAGGTGTTTCACCACTGTGACAGTACTTGCAGGAAACAGTTATAGTTCAGTCCATAGTCAGCTGCTCCCTGGCTGTGGGTCCTGCCAAGGCAGAGCATCCCGGCCCTGGGAATGTGAGGTGGAGAAGGTTGCTTACTCATGGCACTCAGGAAGTTGGGGACAGGAAGGGACTAAGTATCTCCTTTCAAAGGCATAGGTCCATGACTTAATCCCTCCAACGGCACCCTCCCTCCTAGAGTTTCTAACATCCTCCCCGAACAGCGCCACCTTCTGGGCAGCAAGTGTTCTACACATGAGCCAGTGGGGGGAAATCCGTTTGGCATCTTATCCGCAGGTGCTGACTCTGGTTGAGAGGTTGGGAGAAGTGACCAGGTAAAGCATTGAGTGAAAGTTACAGTTCAGGCCTGGAGGCAGACAGTGCTTCCCCCACAAACCTATTCTGTATCAATTTCTTCTGTCTAGGTGCATGTGTGAGTGTGCACACCACCTGTGTGTGTGCCACCTGTGTTTGAGTGTGTGTGTGTGTGTGTGTGTGTGTGTGTGAATGTCTAATGGTCTGTCCTCCTCACATTTCATTTCAAGTTCCATCATGACACTGTGATCAGCATGGATGGAGTCTTGTCAGAGGGACCCAGGGTGGGCTGCCTGGAGCACCCTGCCCTGGCCAGCCAGTGCCCCAGCGGCCTCTCTGACTCCCCACACCAGGCATCTGCTCTGCCTGGCTTTGGGTTAGTGTAAGGAAAGAGGGCACAGAGATGTTCCCCGGTGGCTTTTCCACCTCCATGTTACTGTGTGAGATTTACTCAAGATGGTGTGGCTATATTCTGTGTGTGATCTGTGAATTCTCAGTCATCCATGTCTAGGTACGTGGATGGACTGTAACAAACAACAACAACAAAGAAGTTTATCCAGAAATATACACATACATGGATCTGCATGTGTGTTTACAGGTTCATCCATGTATGTGCAGACCCCTGTAGACAGACAGATGAAGGCTGTCTCACAGGGAGCATGTTTAGCATGTAGACTACTGCTCCAGCACATGCTGCAAAATGCCCCCCTTACCTTCCTTCCTTCCTTCCTTCCTTCCTTCCTTCCTTCCTTCCTTCACTCCCTCCTTCCTTCCTTCCTTCCTTCACTCCCTCCTTCCTTCCTTCCTTCCTTCCTTCCTTCCTTCCTTCACTCCCTCCTTCCTTCCTTCCTTCCTTCCTTCCTTCCTTCCTTCCTTCACTCCCTCCTTCCTTCCTTCCTTCCTTCCTTCCTTCCTTCCTTCACTCCCTCCTTCCTTCCTTCCTTCTTTCCCTCTTTTCTTCCTTCCCTCCCATCCTCCCTCCCTCCTTCCCTTCTTCCCTCCCTCCCTCCCTCCGTCTTGCAGCCATCTCTTGGGGACTCACAGAGAAACAAGTCAAACCCAGAACACTTCCACTCTCTGTCTTACTCTGGTGGCAGGTTCTGCCCAGATAACTATTTTCCCAGGGAGGAAGGTCAGGTGGAGAGCTAGACTGATGCCCTTCCACTCTGCCCCACAGGCTGAAGAGGTTGCACCCACGGGACCCCGGCAGCCCCGCGCAGACCGCTGCCCACCGCCCCCACGGACACTGCCCCCAGGGGCCTGCCAGGCCACGCGCTGCCAGGCTGACTCCGAGTGCCCACGACACAGGCGCTGCTGTTACAATGGCTGTGCCTATGCCTGCCTGGAGGCTGTGCCACCTCCGCCAGGTAAGCTGAGCTGGGGTCAGGGGGCTGGGGGTCAGGTGGACGCAATGCCAGCCTGGGGATGAGAACGAGCTGAGCTGGGTTCATACTGAGCTACCCGCTGCCCACCTTCAGCCTTCAGTCAGCACCTCCGCAGCTCCTGCTGGGTGCACCCACCTCCCCTGCATGCATGGAGACCCCTGCATGGAATAAACACACCCAGACACAATGTTGCTTCCATGTAACCCCACCCTTTAAGGGGTGTGTGTGTCCAATAGAGGATGGCTGAGCCCATGAGAGAGTAGGGGATAAGAGGGTAACAGCACCTGCTACCAACCTGATGACCCCTGTGGTCAAAGGAGAGAACACACCAACCCAAGTTGTCACCTGACCTTCCGCATGTACCCGCACACCCGGAAAATAAGAGTTCAAAATACATGTACATCTGTATATCAATCGTGGGGCATAGCTCAGTTGGTAGAGTCTGCCTTAGCACTTGGCCTGTGGGATTGGGGGACGGGAGGGTGAGGGTGGCCTGATTGTGGCAGGCCTGTGGCGTATCCCATGAGGCAGTGTGCTGGAGCCATCCTCACCTCTACTACAGGCTGACACACCTCTGCTCCCCCCCCCCCAGGCTGGGCAGGCTGGCACTACCCCAGGAAAGCTCCCTCTCACCCAGTTCTCTGTCAGTTCTAGACTGGCTGGTGCAGCCCAAACCCCGATGGCTTGGTGGCAACGGCTGGCTGCTGGATGGTCCTGAGGAAGTGCTACAAGGTACCTGCCATGGGCGCCGGGTCCCCAAGTCAGAGCCAGCCCTCCCTCCTCACCAGGCTGCCCACGGTCACCCAGCTGCTGGCTTCGGACCCAGGCTGGTTCCCGTGCAGAAAAACAGCAAGGCATTCGCTGACAGCGGGCCTCCTTCCTGGATAGAGAATGAGAAGGAGGGGGTCTGAGACCCTGCAGAAGGGCTCCTTGTGTGGATGGGGAGTGGAAGGGTTTTTTTAAAATGATCCACGTACAGGCCTGAGGCCCAGAGGCTTGTGGGGGTAGGATACGTGTGTGTGTGTGTGTGTGTGTGTGTGTGTGTGCAGCTGGGTTTGTGGCTTTGCACACCCTCATGTGGACAGTGTCCATCAAGGTGTGCTACTGTGCACACACCTGTTCTTGTGGCTGTGGTTGAATGCTTGAATGTGTGTGTGTCCGTGTGTCTGTGTGTCTGAGTACAAGCGCTCGTGTGTAAGCGTGTGTAGAGGTGTTGATTGTGGGTGTGCTGTGTGCACACATGTGGCTGAGGATGTGTGTGCATGTTTCAGGGTATGCCCGTGTACATGGCGTGCGATGGTGTGTTTGGGGTACTGTGACTGCGTGTGTGTGTACCAGGCGATGATGGGCGGTGTCTGTATACAAACCACAGGTACAGCCTGGAGTCTGAAGGCAGGTGGGAGGCAGCCTCTGTGGGTGCCCATGTATGTACAAACGTGGCCTGGTTTCCGAGCGTACGTGTAGGCACTATGAGGGAGGTACAGGCCCGGCCTGGAGTCTGGGTGGGGCTAGAAATCGGCCTTTCTGGCTGGGGTGCGCCGTCTGCTCCCCAGGTCTGCCCTCTGAGACCTGGCCCGTGTCCCCCCACAGCAGAGGCATGCAGCACCACTGAGGACGGGGCAGAGCCACTGCTGTGTCCCTCAGGCTATGAGTGCCACATCCTGCGCCCGGGGGACGCGGCCCAGGGCATACCCAACCGTGGGCAGTGTGTTAAGCAGCGGCGACAAGCGGGTGAGTAATGAGACCCCAAAGGCTGCCCTGGTCCTGCCCCGCCCCCATTGCCAGAGAACACCCTGCCACCCTGAGCCTGGCTCAGTGTCCCCTAGCCCCACTACTGCTCCCCTGTAACTCTGGCTCTGTCTGTGTCTGCTACCTGGGTGGCCTCGGGGCTCAATCTCTTCATCTCTCTGTGCCTCCATCTCCTCCCCTGTATGATGGGGGCCGCTTCGTGTTGTCATGAGATCAGGGGAGAACATGCGTGCAGAGTGAAGGGAGTGGAGCCAGGCAATCACAGGTGTTGGGAGACCCTGGATCATGCTTCCATCGATAGATCTGTCTTTAACAGCACAGAATTTGAATTTTTAAAAATCCATTATTACTGTGTATGTGTGCGTGATGAGGAGAAGAGCAAGCGAAGGCTCCATGTGATCTTCAGACAACTCTGAAGAGTCCATTTTCTGCCCTGTGGCTTTTATGTGGATTCTGGGACTCGAACTCAGGTTGTCAGGCTTACCTGCTGAGCCATCTGTGAGATCCAAACCCCACAACATTTGAACTGTCTGAGGATCCTTGCTTCTCAGATGGCAGTTGGTCATCGTTAACATGTGTCTCCGGCTGTCACGGGTGAAGCAGTGACAGGCTGAGAGCAGGGTGGTCAAGCTGCCCGTTGGGGTTCTGTAAGGAACAGCCAGGCTAACCCAGACACGTGGCCATCATGGCTCCACATGCATTGGCATCTTCTCATGTATCTCTGCCAGTCCCTAGGCACCAGGTCACAGTGAGGGGGGTAGAGTTCTGCAGATACAGAACCCCTGAAGGCGGCATTAGCTACTTATTATAGCTAGGGATGGATTTAAATTTCTGATTCTTCCACCCTCACCTGCTGGGATTACAGGCCTACACCACAAACCACGGTGCTGGGTTTATGTATAAGGGGCTGGAGGCACAGGGCTTTGCCCAGCAAGGCAGCATTCTACCAACTGCCCTGCCCCAAGGCTACCAGTTCCAGCCCCAGAAAGGCCCTTCCAGTCTCCTGATCTTACTCATTTGATTCTTTGATTTCTAAGACTGGGGTAAGTCAAACCAGTTCAGACCAGTTCTCGGGAGTCTGACTCCAAACGGACCCGTTTCCCGGGGAAGCTAAGCACGGAGAGCTTATTCGGCAAGACCACACCAGCATGTCCAAGCCTGACAGAAGTGGGATGGGGGCAAGAGTGCGGACTCGGAGCTTGAGAAGCAGCTCACGGTCTGCGGCTTCCTTCCCGAGTGGCCTCGCTCTGTCACCAGACTTTCTTGGTCTCGGTTTCTCTCTCTGTAAAATGGGTTTGGCGGCAGCAATGTAGGAATTACCGCGTGGGTAGAGTCTACGGCTCGAGTCGGTGTCTGTGGGGTGCTTATGTCCCCCAGACACATGGCAGCTCTCAGTGAGGCACAGGGACAGGGCTGGGGGTGAGGGGAACCAGGCTGGGGACCTGCCCCACCAGCTGCAAAGTGCACGTGTGCGCCTGCACACGCCCGTGTGTGCTGGGCATGCCTCCCCTCCCACAGGAACACCATTCAGCCTCCCAGGTGGAAGCAAACGCTCCCAGCCTTGACCTCGGGGCTGTCACTTAGGAATGATTGGTGATAATTATATCTGAGTTTGGAAACATTCTAAAGTCCCTCACCTTTCCTTAGGGCAACGGTCTCAGCAGAAGGAGCACAGGATAGCATGCTGCGTGCCACAGTAACTGACAGACACCGTTTTGTTGTTGTTTGAAGCTTCGGGTTCAGAGTAATCTCAGACTCACAGAAAAGCTGCCGGGACGTTACTAGAACCATCACCCCGGCCTAGCCCTGTTAAAACACTCCCTTTCTCACTCCCTTTCCCCTCCATAGAAATGGACGTGTGTGCTTTCTTGGGCCATTTGAGAATTAAATGGGATTGGAGAGACAGATGAGTGGGTAACAGCCCTTGCTGAGCAAGCATGAGAACCTGAGTCCACGTTAAAAAAAAAAAAAAAAAAAAAGGTTGAGTGTGGCCAGGTGTGAAATCCAGGCACTGGGTGGAGTGCACAGAATCAGAGGGACCACTGCTCATCAACCTGGTTCCAGGTTCAAAGGACCCTACTGTTAGTATATATTTTTAAAGACGCCATGCATATGAAAGATATTTATTGGATGGAGCTGGAGTGAGAGAGAGTAGAAGAGATGATGTTTTAGGACACAGGTACTGACATAGAACATTGTCAGGACCCTAAAGGTCCATAAAGGCAGGAAATGAACAAGGTAGGAAATGAAAATCAGGATACCAGTATCCTTCTCTGACCTCCAAGCACACATAGGCATGCACTCCTGCATGCGTGTGTGCACAAATACACACACACACACACACATACACACATTAACTCGCAAGCTCAAGACCACCCTAAGACAGTCTTCTCTCTTCTCTGCTACCAGTTCTCCTGGGGCTAGTGGTCAGAGAGCTTTATGGTCCAGATAGTAATTCCCCACCTTTTTGGTCTCAGGTCCTCTTTGACCCTCAAAATGTCAAAACATCTTCAGGGCTGTAACCGGAAACTGACTAGAACAGCTTCCCAAGCTCCTGAAAACTTTCTCTTCTCACTTGCTTTGCAGAGGGGCGGGTCCCGAGGCAGAGGCTTCACAAGGAATACCCAGGTAAGAGGAAGAAGGGACTCCTCTGCAGAAGACACAAGGAAGGGAAGCAAGCATTTACATGAGGAAGAAAATGTGAAAGCCCAGGACTGAGCTAGGAGGACAGAACGGCAATTGGGTTTTAGAAATAAAGCCAAGCCCTGTCATTCTGACGCTGGGCAGGGAAGATGTGAGGCAGACAGGGGCTCAGGGCAATCATGTCCCCATGCCTCTGTCAGAATCTGGGGATGGGAGCAGTGTTGTCTCACCTACCCTCACTCAGGGAATTGAGTGAGGGTAGGTGAGACAACATCCATCTTTCTGATTTTTCATTTATCTGAGAATCCATAGAGACATCCACTCATTAATCCACCTATCTATTCTTATATCCACCCACCTACCCACCCACCCATACATGCATATACACACATACATACATACATTTAATCCATCCATTTGCCCATCCTCCCATCCAATCTTCTATCCATCCATCCATCCTCCCCTCCATCCTAGCCATCCATCCATTTATCCATCCACTTATCCACCTATCTGTCATATACTCAACATCCATCCACCCACGTATCTTTTCATTCACCCATCTATCCATCATCCATCCATCCACCTATCTATCCATCTATCCTTTTTCCATCCTTCCATCCATTTCTTCATCAATCCTACCCATCTTTTTATCCATCCATTCTTCCTTCCATCCCTCTCTCTGCTCTTCCTTTCTTACCCATGCATCTACCCACTCACCGATCCTGTCTCCTATCTACCTACCCTGCCTATCCTTTCTTTTATTTACCCATTCATTCTACCTACCTACCATTCATCTCTCCACCCAGCCACTCATTCCTCCATGAATCCACCACTCACCCGCCCACTCATTCATCTGTCCATCACCCATCCACTACCCTTCCATCCATACAGCATGTCTCTATCAGTCATTGCTCACCACTCAGGGCTAGAGGCTGTGGCTCCGTCTGCAAACACAATGAACCCAGTTCCTGTCACCAAGTAGCTTAGACAGGAAATTTAAATACCCATAAAGCCCATGCGGTTATGTCATGGTCCTGGAGACAATGGCTCCAGATGTAACATACCGTATACTATGCACACCCTTTTTCCTTCTTTTTCTTTATATATTTTATTTTTTTGACACAGGGTTTCTCTGTGTAGCCCTGGCTGTCCTGGACTTGCTTTGTAGACCAGGCTGGCCTCGAAATCACAGAGGTCCACCTGCCTCTGCCTTCCCAAGTGCTGGCATGAGAGGGGTGTGCCACCACGCCCGGCTTACCATGGGCACCCTTGCCGAGAATTCCTAAGGAGGGATCAAGAAAACTCAGCCTATGGATCTGGAGGCATGGGCAGCGGAAGGCTGTGTGTGAGGGTCTGGGCAGGTGTGGCTGTCCCTGTGGCTACAGCCTGTGCTGTCATTCAGCAAAGCAGATTGGGTTGGTAGGAGAGCCAAGGATAAGGCTCAAAGGTACAGACTAGTGTGCTTGAGGCCCTGGGGTCAGTCCCCAGTAAAGAGGGAATGTAGGGAAGCCGGGAGGAGCCCTGCTGAGGCACGTGCAGACTGAGTGCATTCATCTGGCCCGAGGCCAGCTGCCATGCTGTGCCAAGGCATCCGGACTTCCTCTGCTGGTCCAGGGAGCCAGGCTGGGAATTCAAACAGAACATCTGTTCTGACGGGCTGTGTTCTGGTTGCAGAAGGTGACTCCAAGAACGTGGCAGAACCTGGGAAGGGGCAACAGAGGCGCTTTCAATAAAGTGAAGATCTGAAGATCGGCAGGTAAGTGCAGGTGAGATGGTTGCCTAGACAGCCGTCATCCCCACATGTGCCACCAGGGGGCGACATCAGAATGTCATAGAAGCAGACCCTAAACCCCAGGTCTGGCTGATCCCTTGCCTCCTTTCTAGTCTGCTGCCTCACACATCCTAGCTTAGCCCAGTGGTGCCTTCCATGCCCCACAAAGCTTGTCTTCTTTCCCGTTCTGCCAGACAGTGCTGTAGGGAGCAGCTGTCTGACTGATGTGGCACCAGGGCCCCCTGGCTCACCATTGGTTGTGGCATCCAGTGAACGCCACAGCTCAGCTGTAGCCAGTGGTCTCCACAGGGAACAAATCCCACAGGCGGGTTTGACATCCCGTCAGTCAGAAGGGAGTCTAAACCAGCCACCCGTTAGATCAATAAGGAGGCCACAGGTATACCAAGGAATGACAAGCAAGGTGCAGGAGCTGCCTCCAATGAGGGAAAGGGTGGCTCCAGGAGGGGGCACTGTGCCCAGAACTGAAATCTGTGGATGAGAAGGTGGAGCAGGCCGGAGGGCACTCCCCATGTGTAGGGGAATGAAGACCATGGTGGGTCACTTGAGCTGTGAGGAGCCACAGGGAGGCTGCTGAGAGGATAGGGGATGTCACAAAGGCTATTTGCATAGGAGGGCTGCCCAGCAAGTTTGCAACTGCCAGAGGGTCCACCTGCAAACCCAAACACCCACCCGCCCACATGTTAGCAATATCACAAAGCAAATGGCAGCCATGACAGCAGCAGCTCCCCCGGGGGCCATTGAAAAAAAAGCAGGTTCCAACTTCCAGGGCATCCAGGGCTAAACCCCTGGAAGACTGTGGAGCGGGTGGGCGCCAATGCCAGCCTGTCTGCTGTCCGCAAATGGCAGAAGCCAGCCTTAGCGTGTGTTGGATACATTCCAGGCTGCGCCTTCCATCGGGGCCAGCTGGCCCAGGCTCGGCATAAAGTCTTGAATCATGGTTGAGGGTAGGTGAGAGTTCAGGCTCTGGAGCCAACGAGGCCTGGCTGTAAATCCCAGCTTCCTACCGTGTAGCCTAAAACGCGTGACTCAGCTCTCAAAACCTGTTTCCCCCTCTATAAAATGGATGTAATGGTAATGGATGGGTCAGTAGCTAATCAGGAACCCACCGAGACCTCTCAGGGGCCTAAGGGTTTTGTCTTTGCTGAAACACATCTTTCCGGTGCCCCTGGTGGGTCCAAGGCAGACAGGAGTTCAAAAGGCCTGTGCTCCTGGCCTGCCCACAATGGACTCCTTGATGTATTCTTTGTGTCTTTGTATCTTTGTATCTTTTACAGCCTTTGCCGGACCTTTCCTCTGAGTTCCACATGCTAAGCCTTGGAAACAGCAAAAGAATTCGACCCTAGACATGACACCTGGTTCCACAGAACAGTATTCCAGAGCTCCTGGGAAATGGGACTCCAGACCCCCCACCCCACCCCAGTGTGGCCCAGCCTGGCGCAGTGACTTGTTGGAAGTCCCTGCCCAGCTCTGGGTCCCTGCTCAGCACCCTGATCAAGTGAAGCTGAAGCTTCTAAGCGACTTTTGCAGATTTTGGCCGTGGCAGGCACTTATCTATCCCAATTGTTCCCAAAATAAATCTGCCCACCACGTCACAGAGAGGAACTCCTTTATCAGACTTGAGCCACAGCTGCTTTTTTTTTTATAGCAATTATTTATGTATGTGTGCACATCTGTTGTGTATGTATGTGTGCTGGGGTTGGGGGTGGGGTTTCTGCAACCACCATGGCCAGCAGGGTAACAATCCTCGAGAGGCAAGAAGGAAGTTCAGTTCAACACAACTAAGTAGCCAGTGCCGGTGTAAAACCTCAAGAGTCTGGCCCTGGGTGCTTTATTTTAGGGCTATTTAGCACAGCACAATTTGGTGAAAACCTCGCTGGTGATAATTAGCTGAAACCCGTGTGCACAATAAAGCACAAAGCCCTTCTTAAAGTACACGTGACCTTTCATAAAGATAGGTTCTGTCGATTGACAAGCTCACAGAAAGGTTCCAGAGAAGGATCAGATGTGGTCTTGGCTACACAGAGAGTGAAAAGGTCACCGAGGTAGTAACCATGTCCACTCCCAGGAATCTGGGCAGGTAACGGGTTATGCATTTCTTCCTTGGAAGGAACAACCCCTCTATGTTTAAAACTCCTGGGCCCTGCCAGTCGTGGGGGTGCACGCCTTTAATCTCAGCACTCGGGAGGCAGAAACAGGAGGATCTCTGTGAATTCTAGGCCAGCCTGGTCTACAAAGTGAGTCCAAGACAGCCAGGGCTACACAGAGAAACCCTGTCTCGAAACTCCTCCCCCCATATATACATATATGTGTATACATACATACATATATGTATATGCTTGCATGCATGTGTCTATCTATTCATATTCCTGGAGTCCCTCAATGCTTTTCTGTGAGTGCAAGGACCTCCATACCTCCCATTAGTCTGTGTGTATGTGTGTGTGTATGCACATGCACACGCCATGGCACATATGTAGAGGTCAGAAAACAATTTATGGAAGTTGGTTCTCTCTTTCCACCATATCTCAGGGTGGAACTCAGGTCATCAGGTTGGTGTCAGCCCTTCCCCCACTCAGCCGTCTCAGGCCTGAGTTAGGGCTGTGACTAGTTAATATCCTTACCTGTGCTGTGTTGGAGGCCACCCTTTGGTGGCTGGCCAGGAGTGCAGGGATGCCAGCCTCCTGGGGCCAGAGGGATTCTCTAAACATGAGTGGCTGAGTCCTGGGTGCACAGTCCCCACAGCAGGGAGGGGCCCTGGGGAGCTGGGGAGAGTAGGCAAGCTGGAAGCTGCCCCAGGCCAGTGGCCTCCCGGGGGCCAAGTCCCTCAACAAGGACTTCCCTGTAAGAACAGATTTAATTAAATAACCGCTTTGTGCCCTGGTCCTGCTGACCTTGGCTCGGTCCATCTTGGGGTTTTCCATCAGGTCTTTTAGTTTTAACCCTGCTGTTTCTTTTCTAGGATATTCTCTCAAGATCAGTAGGCTGATCTAAGGCAAGAGCAGGGTGGTCCCCTTCAGGTGGCCCTGAGCTACCATGCACGGCATCTGTGACCCCCAGGGAGGGTCCTCTTGTACTGCTCCCTAGGGCGGTCACATGATCCTGGGCAAAGCAGACAGGACCCTAGATCTCAGAACCCTCCCTCCTGCAGGCACAGTGACCTAACCCGGCTGAGTCAAGGTGATGTGCGGTGTCTGAGCCCTTCAGTGCTGTGAGAGAAGTGTGGGAGAAAGCTCCTGGGGAGGAGCCAGAGAGGGCTTCCTGGAGGTGGGGGAATGTCTGAGGCTAAGTTTCTGAGTATTGGTCTCTGGGGTTGCCATGCCAAGTGATCACCAGCCAACTAGCTAAAGACAGCAGAACAGCCATGTAGTTGAGCCTGCCTCAGAGCCTGACCCTCACCTGGAGGTCTTGGGCAGCTCCTCTGACCGCTCCAGCCCTTAGAACAACAAAAGCTGCACCTCCCCTTGACTACCATGGGATTATCGGGGATGCCGGTGGTGAAAGGTTTAACCCCGGGTCTGGCACAAAGAAAATGCTGAACAAATGTGAATACACTGTAGTGAGCGCAGGAGAAAAGAGGGTAGGCTAGATAAATCTAGGGGAGGGCGAGAAGGAGGGAGGGAGGGAGGGAGAGAGAGAGAGAGAGAGAGAGAGCTCTTGACAGTGTTTCACTTGGCAGCAGGCAGTAACTGTGGGGTCCTCAGTATCTAGCTCCCCTAATTTTGGCTTAGACTTGCTCAATGGGTTTGTCCTGTTTGAAAGCTGAACCAAAGCTGGGTTGATGGGACTTTAATCCCAGTGTTCAGGGAGGCAGAGGCAGGCAGATCACTGTGAGTTTGAGGACAGCCAAGGCTACACAGAGAAACCCTGTCTCGGAAAAAATAAAAAAGGAAGCTGAAAGGGCACATCCTCTGGGTTGGTACAGGCCTATTAGAACCACCTTGGACCTGCATCCTGCAAAAATCCTGCCCTGGACTCCGAGACCAGGGAGAGAAAGTCCAGCAGGCCACAGTCACAAAGCGGCAACAATGGAGCTCCATGGTGGCCATGCCCCCTGTGCCTAAATCTCATAGCTAGGGACAAGCTCGGCCACCTCCCCAATCCACACCTACCCCAAGCCTGCCTCTGCTGCCCACAGAGACTCCAGCTCCTCACCAGGTCACACTCAGAGTGGTCCAACAGGTGTCTGGAGATGGCAACGCCCATTAGATGAAGGAATGCTGCCCCAGCCAGCTGGGAAGACAGGGAGCGTGGAGGGGCAGGCTGACTGTCATTTCACGAGTAACTGCGGAGCAGTGTCATACCTGGTCACTAGCTGTGTGCCGTCCGCCATCAGCTGCCACTGGGACACCACAGGAAGCCTCCCGCTCCTGTTACCCAGGCTCCAGTCAGGACGTTCCTTCCGGGAAGTCAACAGTTTATTACTAACACATTGCAAATTATAAACTGCTGGATTACAGTTCTGACCCTTTAAGATTATGAACCAGTCTTAGTAAGTTTTTACATGTACATACATGTATGAATATATACATGTGTATATGTATACACACATGTATATACACACACATATATTTCACAGCTAAAGAAATAAGGCCACCAATGAGTCTGTTGTTCTTATTTACTGTCCTGGTTATTTTTTGTTTGGTTGGTTGGTTTTGTTTTTGTTTGTTTTGTTTTTGTTTTAGAGTTATCTAGAAAAAGGAACCTCGAATGGGCCCATCACGGTGGCCTACAGACAAAACGGTGGGCCACTTTCTTGATTAGTGATTGATGTGGGAGGGTCCATCTCATTAGGGAGCCGCGGCACCACCCCTGGGCTGGTGGACCTGCGTGCTGTATAAGAAAGCAGGCTGAGCAAGCCGTGGGGAGCAAGCCAGTAAGCAGCACCCCTTCCCAGCCTCCGCATCAGCTCCTGCCTCCAGGTTCCTGCCCTGCTTGAGTTCCTGCCTTGGCTGCCCTCAATAGACTATGACCCAGAATAGGTAATAAGAGTATGTAATACGCCAAATAAGCCCTTTCCTTTCTAAGTTGGTTTTGGTCCATGTTTTATTACAGCAACAGAAAACAAACTAGGATGCTTACAGGACTGGGGGTAGGGTTACCTACAGGAGCATGCACGATTCCAAGGGAGACATATCACTGAAAAGTCTCATCTGCCATGGTGACTCCTGCCCCGTAGCTGCAGGAAAGTGGGTCCCCCTTCAGGTGCCTTCCACCCTCTGTCTACTCCAGCACCACCCGAGGCCATGTGCAACTGGCCCAGGATCAAAAAGGAGCTGGAAAGGGGGCTGTCCAGATCCAGGAGTCCAGTCCAACCTGGAACAGGAGGTTTGGGAGGAAACAAAGGCCTCCTACCTCCCACTCTCCACCTTCCACAAGCTCAAAAAACACATAATTTACCAACATAACGTACACTGCAGCCCAAAGACTCATGGAGGAGCCTGGAGCTTGCAGGCGCCCACGAACGGCTTCTCCATTGAGGAGCAGTGATGTTCCTTCCTCGGCCAGGTCCCAGCATGGCTCAGTGTTGGTGTACTTTTAAAAGTTCTTTTATTTACATTCTTTATCTTTTTCTCCATACTCCACCCCAATCCAGGTAGGAGAGAGAAAGGGCTAGTGGGAGAGGGAGCATAGCTTTCTTTCTTAACTGATTCCTGCTGGTTAGAGTCGTCGGGTTCCTTGGAGCCAGTCCAATCCTTGTTTCAGGAGATCTCCAACTTGTTTCAGGAGATCTTCCTGACTCCCTGGGCTCTGGTATTGATTCTCTCTCCAGAGTCCTCAGTTTGCAGCTGGCAAAGAGCTCCTCTCAGAGCCTTTGGTAGACAGCATGAGGCAAATAGTCTGCTGCTGTGGCCCTTCTGAATCAGTCCCACTTCCCACACCTGGGACCAAAATGGAAACGTTTATCTCCTCCACGGCTCAGCACCACAGATGTACCGTGGGAGTCAAGAGAGGGAGCTCATCCTCAAACATCAGCTCTGCCCATCACAGCAGCGCATGACTGAGGCCCTGAGCTCTCCTTCCTGTGCAAGCACACCTGCCAACCCAGTCAGGTCCCCCAGGCTCTCCAGACTAGGGATGCTCATGGGTCCTTTGCGATATTGTATGCCCCATGTGGACTGATACCTTTGCAGATGAGAGGCTGAGATGGGCTGAGATATGGTCCGAGGTCCCCTGGGAGTCTAGCTGGAGCTGAGCTCAGCCCTGCTGTCACATGGAGGCTGCGATGCTTATCTTTTGCTGGAGAAGGCCTGCGAGCCACCTCCAAAGGTGCTGCTTCCAGAGCGGGCCAAGAGAAAGCTTGTTGATTGCCTGCCTGCCTGCCAACCAAGAGCCTACGTAATGGTCTCTCACCTAGGATATGTGCACCTCCCCCAACAAGACTCCTGCAAGGTCATCCATCAGGTCCATTGCCACCACCCTATCCTGGGCCTCCCAGAGAGACCAACATGGCACCATGTTCTTCTCAGGTTCTGCATGGTGACACTGTAATCCTTGCCTTTCTCCTGGACTGAGAGCTCATGCATCTCTGACCCCAACATCCCTCCAGCCGCACAGTAGTCATTGACAGCGGCGTTGAACCAGCAACTGATCAAGAGGTCAGATCTGCCTTCCTAAAAAGACTGAGAGCTTCCAAGGAGGGACCCAATAATCAGCATGGAGCATGTTCACCTCCACTCTCACCCTGACTCCCAGCCTCCTACCGTGCCTATAGGAGGGGTCATTGAACTGGGTTTGCAGACAGATGGATGGGTGGACTGTCACACAGATGGACTGATATGACCCCATATCAGTCCAACTGGAGGTGTTGTGGTTATAGTCTGTAGACACCAGGGCCATGAAATCTGACTTTCCCTCTGTTCTCACTGTGGCTATATGGTAGTTACTCAGCCACACTGTATCTTGGAACCTGTCTCTGGTTCATAGAAGGTCTGGACATGAGGCTTGGAAGCGGCCTTGGCAGACAAGGAGGGGGTGGAGGAGGCAGGTCACACTTTACCTTCTGAGCTTGCACATGATCCCAGGGATGACTCCCAAACTTCAGGGACAGGGTGTCAGAGGGGGAGCCACCAACACCAAGGCAATGGATGGGGCGATGGAGCTGAAACCTGGAAGGGAGAGACCTAGGGGACCTGGGTGGAGCTCCTCATTGTTTGATATCATTTCCTGTGCTGTAGAATGGGGTGCCAAAGTGCATGGAGGAGCAGAACCTGAGCACAGAGCCAGGCTTTATTCTGCCGGGTTGCCTCTGGTGCCACCATCCAGCCCCTCCATCCTTTGACTCTCTGTAGACATCTGCCCAATGTTACTGGTTAAACAGGCCGCTGGTGCCTGCTCTTCCTGCATTGTCCAAGTGGTAGTCTTTCTTTGGGCTGGGTATGTAGTTTAATTGGTAGATAATTCCATGCTCAAAGCCCTGGGTTCAATCCCCAGCATGGCATTAACCGGCTTCTTGGTTAATACCTGTTATCCTAGCAGCCAGGAGGTGCATGCAAGAGGGTCAAGAGTTCTGCTCCATCCTTGGCTGCATATTGCATTAAGGCTAGCCACAGCTCTCTCAGTTGCTTATCTAGCGACAGACCATAAGCACCTACTGCTTATACTCTTCCAGGGGCTGGGGGTGCCATGGGGAAAAGGCAGATGCTGCCTGGCTCTCGTGGGATGACAGCCCATGGGGGACAGACAGTTGGCATCACTCTAGCTCACATGGGTGGGCAGAGGCATTCTGGGGGATCCACAGAAGAACTTTTATTTTGGAATAATTATAGGGCTACCAAATGGTGTCAAGATGGCCCCAGGTCTCCAGAGGCAGAGAGAATAAGCAGGTGTGGGGAATCGTAGGGGGAACTGTTTCCCCAACAGTTACGTCCTACATGGCTGTAGTGTGACATCAGAGGCGGGAACACGGCCTGGCTGCGGGGCGAGCGTGCGGGTTCTGTGCCACTGGGCAACTTGCATGGGTGTAGGTGACTTTCACCCCCATCAGAACAGAATGGACCACTACCATGCAGGTGTCTCCACCATGCTGTCTCTGGCCTGGCCCCCCCCACCCCCCACTCCCACCCTCCCCACCCCACCCCCCATCTGTGCTAACTATTCCATGGCATCTTCAGGACAATCCGCAAGTGGAGCGCAGTAGCACCAACCTTCTGAGCCACAAGTATCCTCTACTAGTCCCCTCCCTCGGCTCTCACACACTCCCTCCCTCCTTCTCTTTCTCCTTCCCTTCCTCCCTCCCTCCTTCCTCCCCCCCCCCGCTCTCCTTTGCCCCTATAAACTTCAGTGTGCATGTGTGCATGTCCCCAAACACAGGGCCTCTCTCTCATATAACTAGAGCACAATGTCCAATAATAAAAGCTGCCGAGAACCGTCACCCACAGAGCTCATTGCACCCGCCTGGCCCCATGATGCCCTCTGCGGAAGAAAGCAAAAGTATTTTCCTCTGAGTTCAGGATGGCAAGATGTATTTGACTGGGATGCATCTTTGGTGACCTTCCTTCTGGAATGCTCTGTAATCTCTTCCCGATGCCTCATGGCTACTTTTTTTTTTTTTTTTTTTAAGGAATCAGCCAGTGACTTTTGGGGACACCTTCCCTTTGTGACCGGCATCCCCACTGTGTAACACTGTGAGGTGGCCACTGCTGTCAGGAGAAGACCCAGGATGGATATTCCATCTGTGCATCATCCACACTTGGGTGGGAACTGTCGGGGATGTAACTGCCTTTGGGGCAGCCATGCTCCCCAGCTCATCACACCAGACATGCGTGGAATCGTCTCTTTGGTCTGTCACTCACTGCCCTCCTTGCGGGTGGATAGAAAGACTCCCTAAGAAAGCTCAACACCACAGGACTGAGACTCAGGCTGGGCTTTCAGGCAGGAACACCCTTGAGGTGACATGTGCCCTCCATGCCTCTTTCTGACCTGGGCAGGGGACACTGTTGTCCCTTCCTGGTGACAGCTACGTTGGCTCCCTGGCCCCCTGGCAATTGACCCCTTCTCCTTTGTGACTGGCAAGTGCCTTATGGGCACATGTTTCAAAGCCTTGCAGAAGGCCTCTTCCTCTCCAACGCCACCTGCTTCGCTCATGCGTGTGTATTCATATGTGTCCATGCATGAGTGAGCGTGAGCATGCAGAGGCCGGAGATCAATGACAGGTGTCTCTCTTAATCCCTGCCGCCACTCTTTCTCCTCCTTCACCTTCTCCTTCATCTCTGTGTGGGAGAGTGGGATGCATGTGTGCTGGTGTGGGTGAAGGTCAAAGGATAACCTTGGGCATCAGCCCTCCCCTTTGACTTTGAGACTAGATCTCCGGTTCACCCCTGGGTAAAGCAGGCTAGCTCTTATTATTCCAGGAGCTGCCGGGGATTCCCTTGTCTCTGCCTCCTATCTTGCTGTAGGGGTGCTGGGGTCACAGATGCGGGCTATTGTGTCATGGTTTGCCTTGGTTCTGGGGACCCAAGTTTGAGCCCTCAGTCTTCATAGCAAGCGTGTGACCCAGTGAGCCATCTCTCCGGCCCATAGGAGAGAGCCATTTATGCTGAACCACAAATTCCTACCACACCATGACATTGGCCTGGGGAGGACATGTAAAGAGAGAGCTCAGAGATTTTCATCTATATGTCTACCATCTAGAAGTTTTCTTGAAGTCCTCAAAGCCAAGGACTTCTGCCTTCTACCTGTGAAAACCCTTCGGTAAACAGATACATCATTATGTCAGGTGTCAACAATTATGGTGGCTACTAAGGACTATGAAAGAAGGGTCAGCCCAGTGAAGATGACCCTTTGCCTGTGATTTTATGACCAAATAGAGATGCCTATAGCTGTGGGAGGAGGAGGGATCCAGGCATCCGAGCTATGTGTTTACCCGTTGGGCTCCAGAGTGTCCTGGGGCACCTTCACTGGGTCCCTGGTATCACCATGAACAGATAGGAGCTTGTCCCTCCCGCTGGAATGAGAACTCTGAGAGGCCACTGATGTCAGCAGGCTGTGGAGAAGTGCTCGTAGCAGAACAGGTCTGGAGAGCAAGTCCACACGGGAAGGGGATCCCGCAGCCGTGGCCCAGACTGCCAGGCCTTTGTCTCTGACCTTGGCGGTGCCCTCTGTGATTTGAGTCTGCTCTTCCCCAGGACCCTTTTCCTCATCCTCGGTTGTCTGCCCTTAAGTCACCTGCCAATCACTTCCACTGAACACCCCCACCAGGCCATCCTGCTTATTTCTTTTTCTTTTTTTTTTTTTCAAAGATTTATTTTTTACAAAATTTATATTTTATGTCTAAGTGTTTTGCCTGCACATATGTGTATGCACCATGTAAAAGCCAGAAGGCTACGGAGGTCAGAAGAGGGTGTTGGAGAGGCTGGGGTTACAGGCAGCTGTGAGCTCCCTTACGTGAAGCTAGGAACTGATCTGGAATCTTCTGGAAGAGCAAGTGCTCTTAACTGCTGAGCCATTTCTCCAGCCCCCACCGCACCCTAGCCCCCTTTTAAAATTAGTGTGCAGATTTCACTATGGCACTCCATACCCACCCGGTTTTGGAGGATCCCCATCTCCCCGCTCCCCAGCCCTGCCCCTGCTATACCTTCCCACCCCAGTATTCTTTCTGTCGCTTGTTGCCAGCTCTGGGCTGTAACAGTGAACAGCTCTGGTCAGACTCCACCCTCGGCTCTCACCCCCCTCCCCTGGCCCAGCTCTCAGGGCCATCTCCATCTCCAACCCACACACCTCAAGGCTTCCCAGGATTTATTCCTCCACTCCAGAAGTCACAGCCCGAAATCTGGTGCCGGCAGGGCCACAGCCCCTCTGCAGCTCTGGGGCAGGGTCCTTCTAGCTTCTCCCGGGGTTGGGTGGTCCCGGGTCTTCCTTGGTGACACTTCAGCTTCGGCGCTTACCTATTTCCACTCCTGTCACTCTGATGACATCACCAGCTCTGGAGTCAGAACTGTAACAGGGCCCTGGCTGAGACATTAGCACAACTGACTCCATGGTGGAAGTACCGTTCAGGCTGTAAAACTCAGCATGGAGACACCTGCCAAAACCAAAACAAAGGCCTCATCAATCAAAGTCCACGGTTCTGGGAAAGTCTCTAAGTGTACTAACCTTGCTTTTTGCCTTCTGTAGTTCTGCTTCTGGCTAACTGTTCTTGTTCACTGAAGTATGTCAACCCAGAACATGAGAAAGGCTCAGTGTACACTGGGATCTGGAACACACAGTGTAGCCATCAGCTGGCTAGCAAAGACTTTCTATTGGCTTAGACCTGTGTCCAGGCAGTCTTCTCTGGGGGATACCCCACAACCAGGACCCAGAGTTGGCCCAGGCTGAATTTACCCCCAGGGGCTTAAGACCAATGAAGATTGTCTTTCCAGATAAGGATCTACCCTCAGATGCGATGGCTGACAGGATAGGGTTAGAGTCTCCATGAAAACAAAGCTTTGTGCTTCTCTCTGAGGGGTTATCTGGGCTAACTGAGGTGGAAAGAGAAAAAGAGAACTGGCCTAAAGATGGGTCCAGCATGCCCTGGGCCGGGGTCCTGGGCTTCCTAAAAAGGAGAAATCAGCTGGCCACACCAGCGGCCACCTCTCTCTGCTTCCTGACATCCTGACTGTGTACAATGTGACGGCCGCCTCACTTTCCTGCCACTGTGACCTCCCTACCATGATGGAATGTACTTCTTGAAACTGTGGGTAAAAAACAAAGGAAAGAACAAACGAATCTTTCCTTAAGGCATTTTTGTCACGACAGTGGAAAAGTGACACGGCAGGGGTTAGGGACGTGCCTTCACCCAGTTAGTCAGCCGGCCACCCTCACCGCCTGGCAGTGCACCACACAGAGAGTCATGGCGGCTGTCTCACCCACAGGAGAGGACAGGGCCAGAGTGTGCTGTGGTTGTGGCTGTCCCCCATCCCTGTACAACAGCTTAAAAGATCTTGTGGAGGGGCTGGGAGATGGCTCAGTCCGTAAAGCATGTCCCATGCAAACACGAAGGCGAGTTCAATCCCCAGGACCCGAATAAAGCCAAACAAGATGGGCTCAGTGGCGCACACCTGTAATCCTGGCACTTGGGGAGGCAGAGGCAGGCAGATCTCTCCATCTCCTGTGAGATGTGAACTGTGAGTTCAAGGCCAGTCCTGGACAGCCAAGGCTACACACACTTTTTTGTTTGTTTGGTTACTGCCTCTAACCAAACAAACAAATACACACACACACACACACAAACACTAAGCAGGGCAGTGGTGGTGAACTCCTTTAATCCCAGCACGCAGGAGGCAAAGGTAGACAAAGGCAGAGTCCAAGATGTGATAAGACACTGGGAACCCCAGTGCTTGGAAGACAAAGAGGAGCAGATTCCCACGGTTCCCTGGCCACCCAGTTATACTGGGGTGGCCCAGACCAGTGAGAGACCTTGTTTCAAAAACCAAGTAGAGATTCACTAAGGAAGACGCACAAGGTTGACCTCTGACCTCCACACATACGCACACACACATGCCTCTGCACTTTCACACACATGACCACACACACACACAGAATAGTGTCGAATCAATGATATTTTTTCCCCAGCGACTTAGCTTTCTTGAACCGTACAACGTATTGTTACTGCTGTTTTGAGACAAGGTCTCACACTGTAGCTCAGGCTGGCCTTAAACTCACAGCAATCTTCCCACCCCCAACTCTCCAGTGCTGGGATTACAGGCGTGCCACACCTGCTCCCCTGGTCGTACTATCGTGAGTGCTACCAGCCCACGAGCAGGGGAAGTGTTTGTGCAAGGAGGCGTCACTCCAGCTCACTCCCACGACGTAAAAACATGTCTGAGATACACCTGTGTGCGGCGTAGCCTTTCAGAAGAGGATGCCTTCAGTTGCCAAACCCGGGAGTGTAATTTATGACCAAATAAATTTCAGGCGCCTTGAGATTATGTCAGGCCTGCTCTTTGAGATGCATTCTCGGGAGCTAATTCACACAGAATGAAAGGACTCCACTTTCAAGGTGAGAGTGAAGGGAGTTGACCGATGTGACCTCACTTATTGCTCAAGGAGTCCAGAGCACACATTTCAAGAAAGGCTACATGCTTCTGGTCAGGCTCCGCCCTTGGCTCTCATCCCCGGCCCAGCTGTCAGGGCCATCTCCAACCTGCACACCTCAAGGCTTCCTAGCTGGTTGTTTTCTCTGAGGATAGTCCTTCAAGTGTGGGTTCTGGAATCTTCCAAGAGTCTAGAAATAAAACGTGTCTCCTCTATCTCCTGGGTCCTCTGCTACTTGCCTCCCATGATTCTAAGAAGGATGCCTTGAAAATAAAAATTTTATTACCAAGAGATAAAATCACCAAAATGTCTCAAAGACAAATTAAAGGCCATAGGAGCTACTGTGATGTGACAAGCGACAAGACTGAGAAGCTGAAAACAAAGAGAAGCCCCAGGTGTCACTGCTGGGCACAGCTGTACAAGAGCCCTGCTTACCCCAGGTCAAAGCAAAAGACGAACCACAGAGAGTACTTGCCTCAAAAAGCAGGCATGAAGCGTGAGAGAGGTGGAGGGAGGCAACCAGAAACACAAATGTGGGAAGCGTGAACTCAGGAAGAACGGGAGAATGGCTGGAAAGGAAATGTCAAAACTCTTCTCCCCGGGTCAGATCAAGTGGCTGCTGTTCACCCCCCCTAAAAAAAAAAAAAAAAAAAGCACATGACCACAGGACCAGAAAGTCCACGCTACCCCAGCTTACAAACAGCACGCTTTGCCATGGACATGGCCAGAGAACATGGCCTGCATGTTCAGGAAGTTAAACTCCAGCAGAGGTGTGTGGCGGCTACGTGCAAACCTGTCTCTGAAGACTGAGCGTGCCCACCCAGCCATTTCGTCCCGTCGCCATGCGCATCTTTTCATGATCTGCTGTCGTTCCGTGACGAAACACCCAGTGTTTCAGCTTGGGCTTCCTGCGCATTCGTATACCTGCCCACAAATTCTAGCTGCCATACATCCAGTGGGAGAGAGGCTGTGGTGAGGATCCAGGAGCTGGGCTGTTCTGGGAGGGAGAGGGAAGACCAACCAACCCAGTGCTGCTGCTGCTGCTGCTGCTGCTGCTGGGGCCTCGCCCCCTTCAGCAACACAGCCGGGAAGCTGAGAGGTTCCACGCCACCACGGCATCCTTCTTAGAATCACAGGAGACAAGTTGCAGAGGACCCAGGAGAGAGGGGAGCCACATTCCCACTTGTTCTCCACACGAACCGCAGCCTCTGCCGGGAGCTCGCAGTGCCAGGAGGTGGCAGAGGTCTCCCACTGCACAAGCCCTCACCAGCACAACAGGCCCTGGCGTTTGTTCCGGAAGTTTCTCGGCTGCTGCCACAGAATACCTTCTTCTGTTTCTCCCAGGGACTCAGGCCTGGACTGGCACCCGTGCGTGGCTTGCTGGCTTCCGCTCCCCTCAAGCTCCAACTCCCACAGAGTGGCTCTGTCCTCTCTAAGTGCCTATCCTGCAGGCCCTATCTCAGGTCCCTGCCAGCTCCCCTACCTGTTCCCACATCTCTGGGGACAGCCTCTCACTTCAGCTTTCAGCCTGAGGGTGCTATTTCGTTCTGGGACCCCCGACTCATACAGGTGGGTAGATAGTGTCACCCCTCCCCCCCACTTCATGGAGAGGTAAACCGAGGTGGAGAGAGGTGGGAGAAGTCACCTAAGCTCACACATCTGAAAGTGGCCTGGATGGGAAAGTTGAGGGAATACACCAGTTTCCCTTCTTTTTTGGAACTGGGGGGGTGAGGTGCAGTAGGGGTGGGGTGAAATCTCAGGCTGGGGGAGGGGTCTTGGTGGGAACAGGCATTGTGATGGGGGAAGGGGAACAGGATGGAGGCCCTTTGGTTCTGTTAAGAAGGATGCAGGGGAGATGTGAAGCCCACAGGCGTGACCCATCAGGTTGGCTAGGGCTACAGTGCTCACCACTTGGGGGAGCCAGTGAGGCAGGTGGCAGATATTTGGTCAAACGGGGGAGGGGGGGAGTTTAGTTACAAGAATACGCTGTCAGTTGATCAGTTGCCTGTGGTGAAAAGTAAACCCAGGATGGGGCCTGGCCCAGCCCTCTCTGCTCTGTGGAGTTGGGGGCCCTGGTGCACCCCGAAGCCTCATGGCTCTCCGCAGCACACACTGGGCAGCCCAGAGTGGGTGCCCACCCCTCTCCCTGCTGCAGTGTACCAGCGTGCTGCTGATGCAAACACGGTCTGTGCTGAGCCCTTCAGGATGCTAGCATCACATTGCCTTCAGGGCGCCCCCCCCCCCGTTTTCCTGGAAAGGGGGCGCCGTCCTGATGGCTAGTTGACAGGGCAATAACCAAAGACTCAGGAAAGATACAACACTCACCCACCATTCAGGGATCTTCCACCCGTGGCTGTGGTACCCCCAGTTTCCCTACTCCCACGGACACTCCCTGGGAGGTGCAGGTAAGGCTCCGGGAGGTAAGGTCTCAGCTTCCTGCTGTATTTCAATTACAGATGCAGCCAGGTGGCTCGGAGAGGTCAGATGATTGACTGGCCCCAGCTGCACCACCCCAATTAAGGCTTTTGGCTCAAGATCTTCCCCCTTTCAGATGATTCTCATACTCTGGCAGGTTTGGACAAAAAACCACAGCTCTAAGACCACACAGTAGCTTCCTGGTCCTTCCAGAGCCCCCGCGGTTGACCCTGGGAGTTTGGGGTCCAGGCGCCAGCGGGGCGGGCCAGGTGTGCAGAGGGCGGCGCCGCTGCAGCCCTGCCCAGGGGCGGAGCTCACCTGAGGATCAGGTAGGCAGCTCCCGGGCAACCCGGCCGCCGGGGAAGCCTGGGCGCGCAGCAGCCGCGGCCTCGCTAGGGCTCCAGGGACGCGGGCAGGGACTGCGGCCCGCCCCACGCCCGGCCGTGGAGCAGCCAGGACGCCAGCTCACCATGGGGAGACGCCTCAAGTTTCTGCAGAAACTGCCCTTCCTGGGCCAGGACCATCGGTACAAGCTGCTGGAGAGAGACGAGGTGGAGACCCTGGTGAGTCTGGGCGATCCGGTGTGAAGCATGGGATCGGATTCCACATCTGTCCCCTGGGGCGCTGCACCTGAGCCCCAGAACCCCAAGGGTCACTTTACACCGAGATCATTCTCAACACCTCCTACGACTGAAAAGAAGCTGGCTTCGGAGGAAGCAGCTCAACCGGGCTCAAGGCGGAGAACTCAGTTAACCTGGGAAGGCCAGCCCATTCTGGGAATGAGAAACTGAGGCCTGCGCGTTTTAAGGGCTTGCTGCTGGCAGACCACCCAGCCCGGGACCGTATTCCCCATCTGGTCATGACTTAGGTTTCTCCGACTCGAGGGAATTTAAATGCCTCTGCACGCACAGGCAGTTGTACGGGCTTTTCAACGCTGCTGTAATTGAAAGGGGTGGGGTGGAGATGGGGACCAAAAAGCCACACAAAATCCTGGCCAAGTTGAAGAGTGAAAACCGAAACGGCACAATAGGGCTCCCGACTTTATTTCGTCTACATCGCTGTGGTTTTTAAAAGGTGTTCTGAGCCAGGCATGGTGGCACACGCTGCCTTTCATCCCGGCCCTCGGGAGGCAGGGGCTGGTGGATCTCTGAGTTCCAGGTCAGCCAGAGTGACACGGAGAAACCCTGTCCCCCTCCAAAAAAGACCCAGTCTGAGCTGTATGACCCTGGACCTCCAGAGCTCTCTCTGGGATAACCCTTCAGAACTTCAGCGGCGGGAGTTTCTCTCCAGGACCAACAACCGTATAGTTAGTTGTTTCCGTGACTCTGATAGGGCAGGTGGGGTATTATGCCAGTGGGTTGGTGATCCAGCACAGCCCCCCACCCCCACTGCCAGCTTTGTAAGGTCTGAGGCACACCCGGAACACCAAGTCTGCCCATGGCCCATGGGGGGGGGGCAGGTTAAATTTGTTTCCTAACTGACAGAAAATGTTTTGTAACATTTCAACTTTATTTTCCCCCCAAAGAATGCCATAGTCAAAACATTTGATGGCATGGTTCTTGAATGTTATGCATTTATTCACAAGGGTTATTGTATGAGTCAGTGTCAGTGTTGGTGTCAGAGTTCTGGTGTTAGGGCAGGACCCAAAACCATCCATGCTTCTCTGCGGCCTCGCTGGTTAGCGGCGTACCGTAATCCTTTGCTGATGCCAAGTGTGTCCTTACATGTTTGTAATGTGTGGTTAACAGGGATTTGAAGTGTGTTTGTTGACACAGATGGCTTCCTTCCGCCTATTTTTTTTCTCTGTCTTTTGATGTTTTGTGCAAGGCTGGGCATCTCCAAGGCCTACTGATGTGTAGCTGGTGGTCATCAGGGAGTCTCAGAGTGTGCGGGCGTGGGTTTGGTATGACATGCATGGAGACGCTCTGAGCCAGGTGGGTTTGGGTTCTGAGCGGTTTAGAAGAGCTGTCTGCAGGTGTATTCCCCATCTGCAGGTGCGCGGAGGTGAGGGAGCCCTCGGGCACGTGGTGAGCCGAACGGTAGACCTGTGAGGAGGCTGGTGATACTGGCAGCTCCAAAGCGGGCCTTTGCAGAAGGCTTGCGGTAGGGGCTCGGGGGCGAGTGGAACTCCGCAGTGGGTCAGTGCGTGAGACCCTGGTGTCCACCCTCAGGACCACGAGAAACAAAACAACCGCACTGAAAACTGGTCCTCAGGAATGAGGTGAGGGAAGAAGGGCCAGAGGTGACACTGCTTCCTGCTGGGGGTTGGTGGCCCCCAAGAGGCCTTGGAAGGACCCCCAGTTCCCTCTGGGATCACTTCTGACTTGGTTTCATGATCAGTGGGGTGTGTGCTGTGTCCCAGGTGCTGGTCAGCGTCACAGCTGTCCAGCTTTGAGAGGAATCGGTCCTGAAAACTGGCCACGTCCCCTCGCAGGCCTCTGGATGAACTCTATGGCAATTTTGGGATAGAGAAGAGTGTCGGGGTTCCAGGCAGGCCTCAGCAGGTTCTTGCTGAGTACGGACTGGACAGTCCTAGCCAGAGCTGAGGATAGAAGTATTCACAGGTCAGTTAACTCAAGTTCAGCCTCCAAGCTGGGACGAGAGCTCCTTTTTGCTGTGTTTGGAGGGTGATGAATGGACAGGTGTTTGAAGGACTCCTTGTTTTTGCCACTGGACAAAGCTCTCCCTGACGTCCAGCTGAGTAGGAGAGGAACATGAGACTAGAAATTCCTGTTGTAGGAAGGCCAGGTGCTAGATCCGGGATCTTGACTCTGCCCCCGAGGCTGCTCCTGAGGTGGTGTGACTCCCGCTTGCCCTGCCATCCTGACTATTGAGCTTGTCACCCTTCTGGGCTCTCCGGATGGAGGTCTGGGTGCCAGAAGATGGGCACCTACAGTGGGTTCCTTGTCATTCAACTCGGCCCCCAGCCCCTGTTGCGTGTGGGGGGGGGGGGGTGCAGGGCTGAGGAAAATGCTCGCACTCTCCACCCTTAGGCATCTGTGGTGGTGGGTGGAAGCAGGTTACAGTTGACCTTGGCTGTGGAGTGTGGTGCCTGGGAGAGAGTAATGCCTGAGATTAACAGCAGTGGAAAGATGAGTGAACTAGGCAGAGCTCCAGACAGGAGGAGGGACGAACAGGGGCTGGACTGAAAAGGTCAGGCTACCCGGGTGACCCCAGGAGCCTTGTCAGGAGGAATCTGGCCTTTCTACTGACAGCAGTGGGGGCCTTTGAATGGTTTTAAGTCAGGACTTGGCAGTTGTCCACATATTCATAACTATGCCAGACTGTAGAGACGTGGTAAAGGGGAAAAAAAAAATCACAGATTTCTGTGTTTAAGACCCACCACTCAGGCTGAAGAGACAGCTTCTTGGTAAAGAGTCCCGGTTGCTTTTCAGAGGACCCAGGCTCAATTCCAAGACCCACATGGCAGCTCACAGCCATCTGCAATTCTAGTTCCAGGGAATCCACGTACTCTTCTGACCTCTGGGATCACTGCATGCATGTGGTGTGTGCACACGCGTGCGCACGCACACAAACACACACACACACACACACACACACACACAGAGAGAGAAAACACCCATATACACTAAAAAAAAAAAAAAAAAAACCTAATTAAAAAGAAAAAAAAGGCCTGACACTTGTCTAAACATGTGCAAGGCCCTGGGTTCTATCTCCCCATTATATATCACAGGACTTATACATACATAATCTTAGCCTGAGGCTGACCCACGCCCCTCAGAATTTACCAATCTGTGGGGAGCTTAGAGAAGATGGTGGCATCCTCTGCCCCTTGTCATCTTCTGAGGTGTGACTTCAATCCATATTTTCATTCAACCTGCCAATGGAAGGAGCCACAGGCTTACAGCTCAGCTGTGGGCCCAGGCTTGTCAGTATAGAGCTCAAAGCTGCTTCTGACAGACAGGGAAGCCTAAGACCCAACACACGATGTGCAGCAGCTGGTTCCGTTCTCCATCCCTGACTGAATAGCGCTTTGCCCCCGAGCTCACAACCAGTGCCTGTGTGTGTTCGGTGAGTCTTCCTGGCTCAGGGTCTCCCACGAGGGCGTGGTCACGCTGTGTGCAGGGCTGTGGCCTCAGCTGGAGCCATCCACTCCTAAGCGCTATGGCTGTGCCAGGCCTGTTTCCTGGTCATGCAGTCCTTTCCACGGGGCTCACTGCTGCAAGCTTGATGGGTTGTGCGGTATGAATGCCTAAAGGCAGACTCAGAATAGCCACAACCCCTCCCGAGAATGAGGACTTACAACCTCTGATGTACCTCTTTGCCGTTCTGTGATGGAAGTCCAGAGTCAGCCCCCTCCACAGGGAAGGGAAGACACACTGCTTATGTGGATACCGGGGAGGGGGAGGGGATTTCCCTCAGGCTGCCCTTCCACGGTAGTAGCAAGATTTCCAGCCCGATATGCAGATCTGTCACCCAGCATTCTGGAGCTGGAGAGAGGATGAGTACATTCAAAGTGTGTGTGCGCTGACCAGGAGCTTGCTAGTTTAAGGAGATTGTTCTGTGAATCTGCCGTCAAGCAGGCTGTGACCAACAGCTGCAGAACTGGCTTGGCCGCTTACAGATAAGGAACATCTGGATTGCAGAGCTGCTGTTTCTTCACTGCTGTCTGTTGTGTTTCATAGCTCACTCCAGGGCTCCTTGGTGGTGGCAGGCAGGCAGCCCAGGAACAAAGACAGGATTCATGCCAAGCACTTGCTTGCTCCTGGCTGCCCTTCTCTGCCCTGCCAACCTCTGTGGTTTGCACTTGAGCATCCCCCAACTGAGATCTCTGATGTCTCTGGTCTTCTGTCACTGAGGTGTGTTGAGATTGTTGTCACTGGTGCCACCAGGCCTGTGCCTATCAGGCCAGTCGCTGAAGCAGGTTCAACTTAGTTCTCAGGGAAGCCTGAAGGTCCTGAAGAATCAATGTAGAGATGACACCCTAGGACCTGTTTAGTCCTATTGCCATAAGCCTTGTCCTCAAGGGTAAAAAAGCCTAGAGTCAGAGCTCTGGAGCCAGGATCTATCTGTGTGCCTGTATGTGTGGTGGGGGAGGGGCTAGAGCTGGGAGTTGGGGCTCCTGAGCACTCTCAGTGGCCTCACGGGTCATCCACCAGATGGACAGGTGTCCCTCCTCAATAAGGAAGCTACTTCCACCAGGGTAGGAACTAGTCTGTCTACGCCCAAAGCAGCCTGGCTTATAGAGAGTGTTTGAGCTCTCCTCCTGCCCTGCCAATGACCCATCCAGGGACCTCCTAACTGGGACAAAATGGGCCTTGGCCAATGACCCTAGCAGAGTCAAGAGCTGGGGTTGCAGAAGCTGGATGAGGTGGCTGTGAGTGTGAGCAACACTGTCAGGCCAGACCGAAGCCTATCACACGAGGTACCAGTGGGAAGAGGATGGGAGGGGGACCCAGGCTGCCATTCCTGGGCTTTCCCACAGCAGAGACTGCAGAGGGAGGGTAGTCACAGCCCCTGGAATAGTGGGTGATGAGCAGTGGAACCCTGCAGGAGCAGAGCCACTAAGACCCATGTCCCCTTGGATTTCTTCTGTGTGGCACAAACTTAAAGCTAAAATCAAGATGGTGAGCACGGAGCAGTGAGCTCCAAGTAGCACCTCTCCTGTCCCTTAAGAGCTGAGCTCTCACTCAGCACCTGTGCTTGCATACTCAGGAAGCCACAAAGTGGCTGTCCCTTGGGCTCTCATTGGAAAGGTGGGGGAAGATTAACACTGAAGCACAGTCATGGTCCATGCTGAGAGGAGGGGAAGATTAGTACCGACGCACAGTCGTGTCTGTGCCACCTCGGTCTGTTATGGAGTATTAAAAATTATTTTGTGCGCGTGGAGGTCAGAGGACAACTTGTGGGGATCAGTTCTCTCCTCCTACCCTGTAGGTCCCAGGACTCGAACTCAGATCATCAGGCCTGACAACAAGGATCTTTCTTTGCTCACTGAGCCATCACACTCATGTCCTTGTGGGGCTTTTGACCTGTGAGACACTGGGAGCGACAGCTGGGAGCACAGCACCATTCAGTGGGGCCTGTGGTCACTATGGCCTCCGGGGTTGAAGGCCTGGGCTCTTTCTGTGGCCTCTTGCCTGCTTCCTGTCTACGGGCACAGCTGGGGGTGAGGATTCAACAGTATTATCCCTCGTGGGAGCGGATGCCCTCCCTTGGAGGAGGTGCCGTTTCTCTGCAGCTCACTATGGCTCATTCTGGAGGCCTGGGATGGAGGTGTTGGCAGCTGGCTCCGCCTAAACCAGAGAACACCATCTCCCTGGCCCTGCCCCGATTTCCTCTGCAGGCTTCTTGTGTCCTCAGCTGAGAACTCCAACCTGAAGGACCACCCTCTGTATCCTTGCTTCATGGCATCGCGGCTTTGAAAGCAGCCCCGCCTGTAAGGAAGTCACACCCCGAGGCTAGAGTGATGGTGGTCATGGGACAGGGCGCAGCATATAGCCCCAAGTGCCTTATGGCAAAATCTCCTGAAGAGTCACTGTCCTTCCAGAAGCTGCAGCCACTGTGAGAAAACCACGGGGGCTGCAGAATTCTCAAAGTTAGGCCAAGCCCCGCTCTGTGCCACTGCAAGGCCTCTTCCAGAACCTTCTGCTGACTTACTGGAGGGAAGAGAGCCCAGCGAAGCTTGATCAAGTGTAGACAGTGAAGACAACATGCCCGTGACCTGTGTTTCTGGAAGCTTCTGGAACCAGGGTCAGCATTGCTCATGATCTCTTGAACAGCCGTGACTATGAAGCCTGGTTAGTCTGTATGTCACCCGCAAGACCACTCGTGTATCTGCCACCCGGAGTTCCAGCTGCAGCACCTGGAGGGTCCACCCCTTCCTGGTGTACGGAGGAGGCTGAGGTGACTCATCCCTGTGTCCTGCTGTGTAAGGAGACTGGATCAGCGAGAGTCAGGTTCACCCCCAGGCTTCCGGTTTCTTCCTTTGGCCCCTCCATGGCTCCTCATAGCTTTTAGGCTGCATTAGCAGAATTTGCATGATCCTTGCACACCTGTAGGCCTTTGCTCAAAACTCAAGGAGACTATGGAATGACTAAGAGGCTGCCCTGACTCCTAGTGGCCCTGGGAGTGTGTGAGAAGTGTCAAGTCTTGGGCCGGCTCCACCTCAGACACTGGCGACTAGGATGACGCTGGCACTCTGGGCCTCAGCTGGCCTTGGTGGCTCTGGTGCTCCCTGGACCAAGAGACACACTCAATAAATCAGCAGCTTCTCATTGGTTGGATATCACCTCCTGTGCTCCCTCTCTGGCCATAGAGCCCACAGTCTGGCCATGGTGGTGGATTCCTGGGAAATAAGGCCAGTCTTCCTCCTCTGATCTGGGAGGTGGCTGTTCCTCCAGGAAGCCCTGTGGGCAGGTCTCTTCTCTGTGTCACTTTCCCTCTTATTTCTGAAGATTTCTCTTCACAGTGCCTCTTCCCCAACCCCTCCCCTGAGTGTGGAAGTAGTGAAATCTCAGTGTGCCCTGCCTTCTGTTTTCATTCAATTCTGCCTGTGTCCATTGTTATTTATTCTTTATTGTCCCTGAAGTACCTAGGACAGAATGTGACTTTTCCCTCTTTTTTTTTTTCTTTTTTCTACACCCATCCTCATTTTTTTTTCTTCTTGGACTGAAAGCAAATCTTATTAGGTTTATTTGTTTTATTCTATGTGTGTTTTGTCTACATGTATGTATGGTCATTATGTGAGTGCTTGCTCTCAATAGACCTTATAAGAGGGCAATGTTTCCCTGGAACTGGAGTGACAAATGGTTGTGAGTTACCATCTAGGTTCTAGGAATCGAACCCTGGTCCTGTGCAAGAGCAGCCAATGTTCCTAACCACTGAGCCATCTCTCCAGTCCTGAGAGCAAATCTCGATGGGCACAATGCCACACTGGTGGGTTTCCTCCCGGGCACTGTTTGCTCTGTGACAGTCAAGACTCTGATGGTCATGGGTGGGTGTTCTGGTCCCTTCTCTGCGCCACTCTAAAGGCCGTGGGGTATGTTGCAAGATTCTCCGGCCCAGGCTGCTTTCCTGTGGACTCCGTTGCCCCACCTGGCCCTGGGAGAACTTGTGTGATGCCTTCACATCCCTGTGCCTGAGTCGTCCCTCTGTGCAAGGGGATAGGCGTCTGTCAGAGGTGCCTCCTGGGAAGGAGTGATTAAAGACAGGATTAAATATTTGGCTCATTAAATGGTGAGTAAACATTAAACAAGGAGTGTGCCATCTGTGAGCAGTTCATGTGAATACAGCTGCGTGGAGGTCAGGCCACAGCCTTGAGCTGGGTTCATTCTTCAGATGCCCTTTTTTTCTCTCCCACTGGCCCGAAAATTGTCAGGTAGGCTAGGCTGGCTGGACAAAGAATGATCCATCCGCCTCTGCCTCCAGGCTGCCTCCTCCTAGGGCTCCTTGGGGTTTTGTTTTGTTTTGTTTTGTTTTGTTTTTAAAATAATGGTTTCTGGAAATTGAACTTAGGATTCGCATGCTTGTAAGGCCATTTCCCTAGCCCCTGTTGACACTCTTTAATCATAGGTTGGTTTTATTACATGACTCTGACTATCTTTTCCCCACCTGCAGAGAGCCATCCCAGCTACCCTCCCACCCTCACATCCCTTGAGGCCTGCTGCCTTAGTACTGGGTACATTCACTTTGGATGGGGCTCAGAACAGCCAGTTTCCCTTTCCTTCTGAACCCTTAGAGAAAATCCCCCATGGCAACCAGAGGTTCCAAGATTTCAGGAGCTTGTCTACAGTTAGACAACCCACCCGGGAATTTGGAGGCTGGTCGTCCGATGTTTTACCTCTCTGTGCCACTGGCTAATCTTCTCTTTGCTACCCAAGCTCTTTCAAAATGGTTTATGCAAATAGACCTTTGCACATGGACTGACTGTCAAGGGAGTAAGCAGGTCATCCTTCCTGTCTCCTCCTGGCCAGGAGGAAGCCAGCAGCCCAGCACTGCTCCAGCCAGGGATCCGGGGCCAAATGTGTCTAAGACCATGGGTCAGATACCCAACCTCACTGTGGTGAGGAGGGAGTGCTGCCCACAGGACTTGGCATCGCAGGAATAGACAGGAGGATTTTTCCCAGGGCTGGAGGAAAGCCGCCCTGATCCGCTGATCTCCAGAATCGAGGACCACAGAGATGGCCTCAAGAGAGGCAGGCAGAGCCTGGAGCTGAAAGCAGAGGTGTGACTCTGCTTCCAGGAACCCAGGCGTGATACTTCCTGGAGCCGCCTTCCCTAGTCGTGGGCTCAGCCCAGGCCCTGCTACTTCCTGCTTCACAGACCACAGAAGACCTTAGGGAAACCCATGGGTGACGTGGAGGCCCAGCTCTGCCTGGGTGTAAGGAGACAGAATGTGGGACCAACAGAGAGGTAGGCTCAGCCCTCACTCAGAACCCGCCTACTGTGACCTTGGGTGAAGTCTTTTGGTCCCGCGACACCACTTTCCCCTTAACAGAGCTCTGTGCTTCACAGCTAGCCAAGCCTTTTGGTCAGATTTGGGAGCTGGTACGCGCAGAATGGGCAGCTGTGTTGGGCCAGTTGTGCTTAGTAAATGCAAACTGGCTCTGCAGCTGTAAAGGTGACTGTTAGGAGACCATGGAACAGACACAGAACGTCCTTCACCCAGACCCTTCTAGTCAATACATGACGCTGACTGCCTCAGCGTCATCCTTGCCACCCCCATCTGGGCACAAATTCCGTGGTGATTTATCGTCCCTAAACACTTAAAGACAGTCATTCCTGATCACAGTTAAAGCCCGTACAGTACACTTGGTGCCTCTGCCCGGACAGGGACACATTTCTGTGATCCATGGAACCTCCTGGGGTCATGTGTTCCTTGTCGACTGCTTTATGTGATGGTTCCTGGGGTTTTCCTGGTCTCTAAGGTCCCTTGTGTGCTTAAAGAGCCCAAGCTCCTCAGGACTCTGTGGAATGTCCCCCGTTCGGGCTGGTCTGGTGTTTCCTCGGGTAGATATTGGTTCCACCCTCCGGAGGGGCCTTGCAGAGGGCGTTGTGCCGGGTCCCGCTCTGCCCACTGCGTCAAGGAGCCTGAGGTGGTATTTGGTGTGAGTGTGTGCACACATGCTCGAGCGCGCCCTGCCTGCACCTTATTAGCATTGTGACCATTTGTGGATTAATTTGGACAGTAATGTGATTTTCCTCGTGTGCAGAGCTCGGTTCTGATTACTGTCATGGCCCCCCCAAGGTGCCAGTTCCTAGTATGAGAAGTTAAGATACGTCCCTTCCTCGTCCAAATAAGACAAAAGCAAGGCTGGGGGACACAGTCGAATAGAAAATCATTAATCCAAAGGACTTCGCTATGTGAATAGAGCTATGCTGAGGGCTTGAATGTTGACGTGAAGTCTCGAAGGCCGCTCTCCCCCATCGCTGACTTTAAACAGCTCTTTGCAGAGGGTAATTTGGGCCGTAAACCCTGATGATATGATACTGGCTGTTTCAAAGTCATGTCTAATCCCAAGCAGCAGTCCTACTCTGAGGGTCCCAACATGTGGAGCCATGTCTCCACCTGCTGCCCCGACTCTCCCTTTAGTGGAGGTCACATGATACTATCTGGGGATGAGGGCATTGTGCATCGCTCAGGAGGTCATTGGAAACAAGAGCAGAGAAGGTAGCTGCTGTGTTGCACAAGTATCACGTGTGTGCCCTTGCTATGTTGTAATATGGTTCATGGACCTGCACAAATTCTTTTCAGTGGTGGAATGTGAACCTGGAGGTTTTTTACACACACACACACACACACACACACACACACTAGCCAAATAACACCTCAGATGGATGTTTTCTTCTGCACTTGTTGAAACGGCGTTTCTCACTGAACTTGGAGCATCCTGGCTCAGCCAGACTGTCTGCCTCCGCTTCCCCGGCGCAGACGTGCAGACGTGCCCTGCCATGCCTGACTTTTTACACGGCTGCTGGTGGGTAGTGAACTCAGGTCCTCATGGCTGTACGTGTACATGGCGGTACATGTACACAGAGCCACATTCCCAGCGTCCTTGTGATGCTGTCTGTGCCGCTGCTGCTGACGTCAGCGCCTGTCTCCCCGGAGTGCTGATGGGTCACTCTCTGATCTCAGCCTGCACGGTGACGCTCTCCTGACTGAAAGTGTCACTGAGTGATTTCCTAACCCACTCTTCAGTCATTAGCTCACTGCCCACGCTGGGAAAAGCGTCCTTCTTCCTCCACCCCTTGAGTCATTCAGGCCGGTGTGAATGCACACCTTCCTGTTTGGTTCTGCTAATGTCTGTGGCTGTCAGTATCCGGTGCAGCTTGCTGTAGGGTCCCAGATCCGGCTGTGGGAGAGCCTTGGTAAAGCCTCCGTGCCCTCCTGACCTTGCCCAGAAGTGACGAGCCCGTTGAGATAGAAAGACGCGCTAGGCTTAGCTGAGCAGCCTTGCCTCTTGGATCCTGGGAGTGCATTTTGCTCGAGCCACCGTGCTGAGAAGCACACAAATCTGCCTCTGTTGGTCTTCGCTAGCGGGATGAGGGATGTGTGCCCTCGGACACTCAGTCTCTATCCAGTTTTGTTTCTGTGCGTATATGCACCCTTACATTCCAATCCAACCCATCCTACCAGCCCGTGCTTGACCCCAGAACACCAGTTACCACGGTTATTGGGCTGTTTCTGAATCCTGCGCTCTCCCGTGTGTGAGCACTCTCCTCTCCGTCAGCTGCATGTCAGCTCCCAGTTACCGTGGCTGCCACTCAGCCCGGCTGTGTCCCCTCATCCCTGACTATGCTGCTCCTCCTGAACTGTACACATGCTGGGTCACAGTGTGCCTGGCTGAGAGCCAGACACTCCTTTAGGCCTCACTGCACACACAAGCAGGTGTGCATGCACACGAGCGCACGCATACACACACACACACACACACACACACACACACACACACACACACGCATGTATAAAAACACACCCACATGCACACTCTAGACACGATTGCAGCCCAGGCGGGAACTCATTACTTGTCCTGACGAAAAGCTGCAACTAAGGCTGTTCTCTCAGCAATCTTGCTGCGTGCTTTTGTCGAGTTCGGATCTCGGATCCCAGGACGGCACACCAAGATTTAAGAGAGGCATAGGCTTTGCTGAAGGAGGCCCAGTAGGCAAACAGGGAACCAGAATTTGAATTCTGAGCAAGCTGCCTCCTGTATGTGCACAGCTGCCTGGGTTGTTGGATTGAAGAATTTTTCCTCTTGATACTAAAACTGCAACGTGGGCCCTCCTGGTTCACTTACAGCCGTCCGCCTCCTCTTTTCTCTGGTGTACCTTGAATCAGTAATTCTTGCTCATAGCTCAAGACTCACAGAGGCACACACCACTTTCCATTGTCCCCAAACCCAAAGGCCCCCACGTTCCCATCATCTGGTGGATTCTGTCAGAAGTGTGTCTTCCATCATCTTTTTCTCCATGTTTTGCACTGGCCACCATATACATATCACACACCTCTATGGAGACAATTCTGTGGTAGTGTCCATGGGGCCCAACAATGCTGTGTACAATGTCACAGCCCAAACTGGGCACAGCCTACATGCCCCCCCCCTCCAGTCAGATAACAAATCACGATGCCAGGTTGCTGTATCCTGATGGAATGAAATGCACGTGGTTCCACACAGCAGGCCCTGCGATCGCTGGGAGAGAAACAGCCACTCTCACAAAGATAACGGGAGGTCACACCGGGGTCCCTGCGTGTGGCACTTCGGCAGGCTTCTGAAGCAGGCAGGGCAGATCCCTGTGTAAAGCAGTCGGTACGTTTAATCCTTCAAGAAGGTGGTGTGTGCGAGAGGGCCCAGCGCCAGGGGGATTCTGGGAGCTGTAAGTCCCATCCTGGCTCCGGGTGGTGCTCGCTCAGGTGTATGTACGCGTGAGTGTCCACACGGCTATGCATGACATGCACGCACGACTACGGCAGGTGCACGTCAGTGCAGAGTCAACATCTCCGCTCAGGGAACTCCGGAAGGTCTCTGGGTCTTCTTTCAGGGACAGCACTGTGCCACACATCGCGGTGGATGGTGCCACACGCTCTGCAGTGGGGACCGTCCTGGCTCATGCCCCACAGCTCTGAGGGTCTGTCCCCCACACCAGTGGCACTATGTACACAAAACTGTGGTGTGTAAATGTCCTTGGATTTTATCACGGGCCTCACATCCTCAGTCCACATCTTCTTCCCAGTTGTCACACACACACACACACACACACACACACACACACACACACACAGAAAAGAAGCCAACTGAGCGGTCATGTTTCTCTCGAGGCCAGACACTTGCCTTCTTCTGTAGCGGTTTTATCTTTGGATTCTGCTGACAGTGTTAGGCCGCCCAGTGTCCCCATTCTATCTGGGTCTTGAGTGTAGTACTTATCTGGGTTTTATCTTGTACTTAGAAAGGCCTTTCTCATTCTGTGATCCTAAGAAAAGGCAGGCCTTGGCTGCCCCTGGCACTCGGATGGCTTCATCTTTGTCCCCGTGTTCCTCCTTGTTGATTTAAGTGAAGGTGCTTACGTAATTTCTTGGCATAGCACAGGAACTGTGGTCTCCCAGTCTGCGGGCAGAGCGCCCTGCATTCAGGAAGAAGCCAGGGAATCAAGGAGCGAGGCTTTGTTAGGGTAGACTCCCGCCAGCTGCAGAGGCCACCGCACAGGCCTGGCTGCTGTGGGCGTGAGGGGCGGTGCCACCATAGGGGGCCCCTGCACTGTGAACAACACTCCCTTCTGACTGCCTTCCTGTGCATGGCTGTGCACGCATCTGCGTGGCCACCCGCCCCTCCCTTTCTGGTAGCAACACCGAGACTGTTCTCATCTCTTCTCCAATCTATGGAATGTTGTGGCATCTTCCGTTCCGCATGGGCTGTGCTGATGCTCCTGCTTTAGCTGGGTTCCGGCAGCCCCTCTCCCATAAGGCCAGCGGAGCCATGCGGGAGACTTGGGTGTCTAGGTACCGGGAGGTGCTGGAGCTTGGAGCTCGGCAGGCAGGTGATGGCAACACCGGAATCACCACTGTTGCTCTGACATAGCACCACAAACTTCCATGGCTCCAAGCCGCACACACGTGTTCCCTGGTGGTTGGAGAACAGAGTTCAACCTGGGTCTCACACGTAAAAGCCAGTATAAGCAGAGTGGCTCCGTGCTCAGGTTCCAGGGGAAAACATTTCCCTGCCTCTCCCAGCTCTGGGAGGCCGATGCTGGCCTTAGCTTGTGACCCCCCAGTCTCCATCACAGAACTCATTGACTCCATCAAGGCAGTAGCACGCATTTCTAAGCATCTCTCATCTTCATACCTAATGCCATTGCAAGATGAACACACACACACATACACACACACATGACCTGTGGCTTTCTTTTTTCTTTTTTAGTCATAGTATTTAAAAAAACAAAAACAAACAAACAAATAAACAAACCAGGACCTTGCCACGTATCTCACAGTGGCCTTGCATTCTCGGTAATCCTCCTGCCTCAGCCTCCCAAGTGCTGAGATTCCAGCTGTATGTCCAGTTTGAGTAATTTTTTATTTATTTTAATGTTTTAATAGTAGATCCGTGTCTCAGGCAGCCTCAGGTTCACACACACGAAGGAATTCCTGAGGGCTTGCCTGGATGTCAGAATTGACTGGGCCTCTGCACTCTTGTTAGTTAAGCCTGGTGCTCTCTTCAGGACCCTCATTTCTGTTCCTGGAAAAAACCCTGCTGTCCCCTTATCACCTGTGTTTACGGTTTCTTGGCACCAGGAAGTAGATGTGGGTCTCTCTTCCCCTCTTGTCCAACGTCGGATGCCATTCTGCGGTGCCGGGCTGTGACAATCCCTACTACTCAGAGGAGGAAGCCGAGGCAGGGGCCGGTTTTAACAGGCGTGTTGGAGGAATACGCACGATGTCAGCGCCAGAACAAGACAGAGATCCCTGAGATAGAAGGGAAATGAACAGATCCGGGCACTGGATAGACAGGGAGGCTGAAGGTCCGGATGGGACTGAGGGGGCTGCACGCTGCCGCCCACACGGTGCCTCTGCACTGAGCTCCAGACTGTTTGCTGAGCTTATGTCTTTCATAGGAGACCATGTTTGTTCTTTGTGGGTCTCTCATGGGCTCAGTTCCCTTGTGAGACGCTGTGGGGGAAGCTTCTTGGAGAAGTCTGTTTCCTGGACCGCTGCCTCAGGGCCCCACATGGGAGCAGCAGGCTGTTTGCTGCAGGCAAACAATACTCCAGGGTCACAGAGGAGGCATGGGGGCAGGGAAGGTCAGCTAGTGTGGGGATTCTGTTGGAGGAAATGCACAGAGGCTGAACCTCAGAGAAAATGAGGCTGCGGCTGCAAAGACTTGGGGTGGGTGGGGTCGGGGGATGTCAGCCACCGCAGCCAGGTTGTAAGACATGGGTATGTCTGGATAGCAGCCAGGATCTGAGTGTCACCAAGCCTGTGTGTGTGTGTGTGTGTGTGTGTGGTGTGTATTTATGTGTGCATATGTGTATATGGTATATGTCTATGTATGCCTCTGGGTGTATGTATATATATATATATGTAGATATTGTATATTTATGTATGTATGTGTGTCTATGTCTGTCTATATGTATGTGTGTATATACACATATGATGATTCGAGGTCACAGGACCTGCATTTAGAGAGTAAGTGTGGTATAGCCAGAGGGCGAGGGTCAGGTGTGCTCACACCCAGGGCTGTCTCCCATACAGAGGGCAAAAGAGTGAGGGCAGGATGGGCACAGCAGGACTAGAGCCTACAGCCCAGAGGTCATATTTCCCTGTCAAGGGGCTGTGCAGCAAGCTCATTAATGGCATGGGGACATTTGGGGACCATGGAGCCTGGCAAGAAGCTGTGCCCTCGCTGCCAGGCTCTGGTCGTTGGCACCAGGAGCAGAATCCCAGGAGACGAATGTGGTTGCTGGCTCCTGAGGACAAATGGGCCAGCGGGTGCTAACTGGAGGTCGGGGTGCCGCACTGGTGAGAAACGGAAGAGGAACTTGGACTGCACCTCAGCTAAAGGAAGCTGTCAGCACCTCCTTCCCTTCCTCCTTCCCAGTTCCCAGCGATGGCTCGAGAAGGAAAAGATGCTATCGTGTCCCAGGGTCAGAATTCTGGGAAGAGCACTGTAAGCATCTTGAGAGCCCTGTGTTGTCCAGTGTCCCTGGCCTCTGGGTGTTTGTGCCTGGGGCCCTGGGCACAGATCTCAGGCCTGTAGACTCTGTCGGCAGCCTCCACTCCTTCCCTCAAACCATTTACAAAGGCTCACGGGACCAGGGTTCCACACTGCCACGGGAGGCGTTCTCTTCAGCTTATACTTAACCTAGATTCCCGCAGCGAGAGGTCAGGGTTTTGAACACGTACGTGTAAAATATCACCCTTAATCCCATGGTTTCGTGTGGCCGGACAGATCATTCAGATGGCAAAGTGCTTCGGTACACAAACAGGGAAGCTGAACTCAGATCCCCAGTGTCCACATAGACACGAGCGTGGTGACACACATGTGTGGCACATCTGTAACCTAACCCAGGGCACAGGCGTGCAGAACCAGGTGGGGCCTCGGAGCTCACTGGTCAGCCAGTGTGGCCGGTGGGTGAGCTCTGAGTTCAGTGAGAGACCCGGTCCTGAGAAAGAAAAGAGACGAAAAGAAAGTGAACAGGATAATAGAGAACACCAAGAGCTGACCACACACGCACCTTACACACACCCTGGAACATAATAACGACAGGAAAAGGTTATTTCTAAACAGATGTGTCAGTAATAGCGAATGTCTATAGCTAAACCCCTCAAGCCCTCACAGGCTGGGTAGGCGCTGAATCCACCCCTCGGAGGAAACACGAGCAGCCATGGAAAGAGCAGCGTGGCGCGCTGCGCCCATCGCCAGCGGGCAGGGAAAGCAGTCGGAGGGTGCAGGGCGCCTGGCGATTTCTGTGGAGTTCACACTGGAAAAACCACTTTGGGAGGTCCGGGAGGGAGCGTGGGCACGGACGTCTCCCAGTGTGGGAGCAGATCCCACGGGCTGGCGCGTGTCCTCGAGGATTGCACGCTTTGCACACGTGTGCCCTGCCTTAGCCAGGGGCCTCGCAGCAAAACGACCAGTGTTCACCAGCCGCGCTGCTCTCTCCACAGATCGGCGAGCAGTGCGAGCTGAAAGCCATCGACAGAGAAAAGACAGTCGCAGCCCTGCCGCCCAGGGAGGCGTGTAAATGCAGCAAAGAGGACTTGGCCAGAGCCTTCCACGTAAGAACGTTGCGTCTGCACCCATTGCTTTTCTCTTTGCCATGACAAAAACACCGCCCAAAAGCAGCCTGAAGACGGGTCTGCTCTGACTCACAGTTCCAGGTTCTGCCCATCACAGAAGGACATGGCGACAGGGGCGTGGTGCACCCGGTCACACTGCCTCTGCAGTCAGGAAGAGGGAGAGATGAGCGCTGGGGCTCAGCTAGGCCCCTCCCCTACATCCGGGGAGGGGCAATCGCAGGCCGCTCTGGAAGTGCTTCCAGAACCTCGTTGATGGGGATTCTAAGTCCTGCTGTGGTAATAAGCCGTGCCCGGGATTGCCACTGTGAGGCGGTTTGCGGATCAGGAGACGGCACCGCAGAGCTGTCGGTGTGGAGCGTGCAACGGCAGTGCTGCTGTCCCGGGAGCCAGCCATCATGCCTTTAGCTCCTGTTACTTGGAATACCGGGCAGACATGGTAGCACATGTGTGAGTGCCTGTATATATGTATTATGTGTATGCATGCATATATGTATTACAAGAGCGTGTGTGTGTATCTGTGAGTGGGTGTTGGGATGTGTGTGTATGTACATATGTGTGGGCATGTACGCATGGGTATGTTGTGTGCATGTGCATGTACATATGTATACATATGGGTATTACAGTGTGTATGCGTGTACATGTGGAAGGGTTTGTACCCACACATGTTGTTGGTATGTGCGTGTACATATGTATACTTGTGCATGTATGTACATGTGTGTATGCATGTTTATATATGTTACATGGGCATATGTATAAGTGTCTGCCTGGGTATGGGGTATATGTCGTGTACATGTGGAAGGGTTTGTATGCACACGTGTTGTTGGTGTGTGCGTGTACATATGTATACTTGTGCATGTATGTACATGTGTGTGTGCATGCTTATATATGTTACATGGGCATATGCATAAGTGTCTGCCTGGGTGTGGGGTATATGTGTGGACATGTGTGAACACAGATATGTACATGTGTGAGTGGTACCTACATACCTTACTTCATCTCGCTTTGGGAAAACAAAAGTCCAGCAGGGAAAGGGCACGAGGTGCTACGAAAAGGCCTTAAGAATGACCTAGCTGTCCATCTCAGGTCCTGTTTCTTAGTGACAAGGGAGGAAATTTCTTTCTTGCCCATACATTTCCCCAGCTAGAAAATGAGCTCAGCCTTCCTTTCCACCCCAGCTTTCCCCTCACCCTCAGCTCTGTGCGGCTTTCTCAGTAAGTTCCTCGCTGCACAAAGCTCTCTGACATCGTGTAGCCCAGGCTGCCTCAGACTAACTCTGCAGTTGAAGCTGTCCTCGAACTTCTGATCTTCCTGCCTCGGCCTACCAAGCCCTGGGATCACAGGCTTGCCCCATCAGCCCAGGGTTTCTTGATGTTTGTAAGTGAACGTCTTATTAAGGACAGCTGCCGGTCTTTGCCAATGGCACGGTTATCTGTCTCTGGAACTGTGCCCATCTTGCCAGCCTGGGTTCTGTCTTCACTAAGCAGCAGCAGCAGCTGCCACCTCCTTCTTGCTGGCCCCACAGCCCAGTTTACATCCGGCCTATAATATAAACTGCACTGCCGGGGTGGGGGCTTGCTGAAATCTTACAGCTTTTCTCTTGGGAATGCTTTGTCCCCCTTAGCTCTGCTCTCAAGGTCCACACTTTGTTGTAGCAACAGGATGATTCTCCTTTCTGAAGCTGAGTAGCCCTGTCACAGGCCTGCGTGACACAGCTTAGCCATTCACCTCACAGATTCAGACTGCCTCCTCCTCTTGACTGCTGAGACAGATGATGCTTACTTACAGTGTGGGGGCGTAAGCACCTCCTTGTGTCCGCTTTCAATGCCTTTAGGCCTACATACCCAGAGTGGAATGGCTGGCTCACGTGGTAATTCTGTTTAATATTCTGAAATGCTGCTAGGTGGCAGCTAAACCTCTGTGTGTATGTGTGCATGTGCGTGTGTGTGTGTGTGTGTATGTGTGTGTGTGTGTGTGTGTGTGTGTGTGTGTGTGTCTGACCTTGTGCTTTGAGACAGGGTCTCTCCCAGGCCGGAGCTTCACTGGCTTCGTCTGGCTGGCCAGAGAGCCCCAGGGATCTTTCTGTCTCTCCCTGGTGCTGAGGTTGCCATCAAACACAACCACACACAGCTTTCCTGAGTCTAGGGTTTGACCTAGGTCCTCGTGCATGCAAGGCAAGCATTGACTGACTCATCTCCCTAGCTGCCAAAGCTTTTTTTTTCCCCTTCTTTTCGAAGAGGCCACGTTTTGGCCTTTCACTCTCCCCTCTCCAGCCCCATTTGCTGGTGCTGTGGCTCAAGGCTGTTGTGTTGACCTGTTGACTTACTGTGTCCCTTCTCTCCCTGTGCCTCCTGCTGCCACCTCCGAGGCAGGGACAAGCCCGTTTTCCTAGTCTCCCCCAGAAGAGGCCTGGCGCCTGTGACTCGGCTCTTAGGGCTGTTGCTGGGCCTGCTGCCGTACTCATCCCACGCTGGCGCTCTCCTTTCAGGTAGACCTGGACAGAGGCCTGTCGGAGTTCGCAGTGGCCCAGCGTAGGCTGGTCCACGGCTGGAATGAGTTTGTCACTGATAACACTGAGCCGGTGTGGAAGAAATACCTGGATCAGGTGAGGGGCAGGAAAGGCGTCTCTGCCTTCACTAGGGGCACTGGCCAGGAAGGGCGGGCCGAGCGCTCATTCTTTAAATATTGACCCTGTGTGTCCTCGGACAGGTCCCAACTGGGGTGTGGGGGTAAATGAGTTTCAAGATAAACAGTTTTGTCCTTTCGGATGCCCCGTGCCTCCAGGAAGAGCCCTGCATAGGTGACTACAGATACAGATAACCCTTACTATCAATGATAGGAACACTTGCCCCATGCCAGGCACCACGCTGAATGCTAAGTAAATAAGTAGTGTTAATTTATTGTATCAACCCCCTAAAGGCATTTGCAAAGTGGGGAGGGTGTGGGAGGGTGGGGCAGAGGAGCGGGAAGGCTTTCCCCATGGCACACAGCTGGAGGAAGCAAAGAGAGACACAGGGTGCCCTGGCAAATCAGAAGGTCAAGGTAGAAAAAAATTAAGCAGAAGTGTGCCTCAACTGTAAAAGTGAAGCTACTGTCAGGCTGGAGAGATGGCTCAGCATTTTTGCCATATGAGCACCAAGGACCTGAGTTTGGCTCCCAGAAGCTACTTTTTCAAAGCTGAGTTTGGTGCTTTGCCCACGCACGCCCATGAGCACGCACTCACACACCTGTGTTTCTGAACTTCAAGTTGACCTGCTCATCTTGGGTGCAGGAGCCCAAAGTCACCCAGAAGAAGGTTTTGGTGCTGAGGTCATGCTGCCACAGCCTGCCCCAGGGCACCCACCAATCTCGGCTGCTGAGCTCCATGCTGGCCTGGTGCTGATGGGCAGTCTACAAGTCAAATATGGCCACCATTAGGAAACAGGGAATGACCACGGCTGTCCCTTCTGGTCTAGAAGTCTGTACTTTGCCCCGGCCCAGTGCCAGTATCCAATCCCAGTGACCAGGAACAGATCTCCGATACCTGAAGCCACCAGGCCCTTTCTCACTCCAGGCCAGGCCTGGCAATCTTCCTATTTATAGACTCCTGCTGCCCCCTGATAGGGTCTATGTGTAAAGCTTTCCTGATTGGCTGCCTCAGGAACCAATCACAGTTCAGGCAGCATCTCCCCCACCCCCACACACCTTATGCCCCTCACCCTGATCACCATTCAGTTCTCAGCATCCTGCATTGACGGTTTTGGCACCAAAACTGGCCCATAGGCACCGGGTAGCTCCGGCCAAACGCAGAAGGTTCCTGAAATTCTGTTGTTCAGGCAGTGGAGGCTCCTGGAAGTTAGAGTCTAAGGATGGAGGCTCAAACCATGGAGGGCTGAGAAAGCTCTGTCCCACTGGCTTTCTGCTGGGTGCCTACCCTGTCTTCCTTTCCTCTGGGGACCTCATCCAACGTCTGCCCCGTCAAGTCCCTTGGAGCCTCTATTTGCACACTTCCTGCAGCGCTGCTCAGGACCCACGTACATAGCCCTCGAAGCCGCTCTCAGTCTCCCTGTGTGCTAAAGACCTGCTCCCACCTCTCCTCCCTCCATAAGTTCAAGGACACACCTATGGGAGAGGGGCTGGAGTGCGCATGTGCAAGCCCTGTGGGCCCACGTGTACAGAGCTTCTCTCTGTACACACTGCGCATATTCGCCCCTTCCTACGTCCACCCCCGGACTGCTCTGAGGCAGCTGCGGGGGACCCTCCTATCTGCCTCCTTCTGTGACCAGTGGGCTGGCTGCTGGGTCTGACAGTGGGGTCTAGAGAGGAGGCGTCTGGATCCTGTGATGTTGCTCTTGGGGAGAATGCAGCCTTCTAGATGAAACTGTGTACTTTGAAGTAGGTCGTGGGCTTTGTTGGGTAGCAGGCCCCGTCTCCGTGCCAGCAGACCCCACCCCATGTGTCAGACCCAACTTCCAGAGCTTGCAAGCATCCCACTGTATGATGGGGCTCCCTTCCCTTCCCATTATCCCTCTCTTCTCTGGCCCTGGCAAGGAGGATGAGAAACTGCTTGCTGGGTTGGGAGCCGTTCCTGGAGCGCACAGCCACATTTCTCCATTCCACCAATACCAAACGGCATTGTGGTCAGCCTGCCTCTGTGGGAAGCAGACACTTCTTTAGCCCTGGGCAGGGTTCTCAAGAGCCAGGAGCAACTGGCACAGAGACTCATACATGTAATCCCAACACTCAAGAGGCTGAGGCAGAAGGATTGCTCTGAGTTCTGGGTCAGCCTGTGCTACATAGTGAAATGCTGACCCAGAGAACTAGCCAGGCATGGTGTGGATGGCTTCGACCCCAGCACTTGAACGTGAACAGGACCAAGAATTCAAGCCCATCCTTGGCCATGTAGCAAGTTTGAGGAGACACTGGGCTGCAGGAAAAAGAGAGAGAGAGAGAGAGAAAGAGAGAGAGAGAGAGAGAAAGAGGGGAGAGAGGGAGGGAAGCACAGACAAATCATCACTTAAAACTAAAATGTCCCTGTGCCTCCCTGCATGGTAGAGTTGAGACGTTTGCTGGGGCCAGCTCAGGGCTGCTGCTGAGCTGCCCCAGCCCACCGGGTCCTCCCACCGAGGATATGCACCGGGTGGCCCCAGGGGTGAGGGTGGGATCCAGTCCCTTCTCAAGTCACACCAATGCACACAGAAGCACTTCTCTCGGGTTGTGGGGCCTGCACAGTGGGTCATATTTCCTTTTGCGCCTCGGCCACCGGGAAGCTCAGAGGCAGAGGCATGCTTGTGGGTCTTTCGGTCCCCTTGCCTCTGCTCCCTGACCCTGGTTCTGTGTTTATAGTTCTTTTTGAGCAGTCGTGACGTGAAGTATCGATGGACAGAGCAATAATGGGAAGTTCTCGGGAGAGAGATTCGGGACTTCAGACCCTATGTGACACGTGTGACATGTGTGGGGACTAAAACCAGAGTCCCAGGGGTTACCACAGGGGCAGGATGATTGTGGTTCACAGGTTTGGGGGGGGTCTGTTGTGGCAAGAGAGGAGCTCTTGGTGACGGCAGCCAGGGTGGGCGTCCACCATGAGATCCTTGATGGGGTGTGGCTAGGTGAGCCAGAGAACTCAAAGTCAGGGCTGGGTCTGGGTGAGGACAGTGTCAGGATTAGCCCAGAAGTCCCTCAGTGGTGGACTTCCCTGCAGAGGAGGAATGAGGGACCCCCTTCCCAAGCCCTCAGCCACTCTAGGCCCAACTGGAAGCCTGGCCTCTCGAGAAGGCCTGAGCTGCCCACCACCAGCTGCAGGCTGGAACCCCACCGGCCTTTGTGACACTAAGCTTCTGCTGTTGGTCTTCCAGTTCAGCAGCCCCCTGATCCTGCTGCTGCTGGGCTCTGCCGTGGTGAGCGTCCTCACCAAAGAGTACGAAGATGCCATCAGCATCGCACTGGTGAGTGACCGGTGGCCTCCGCTCTCGGGCTGGGTTGCTCGGGGCTGGGTTGCTCAGGGCTGGCCGTGTCTGCTGCACTTGTTTTTCAGAAAGTCGTTATGTCGGGTGTTATGCACGTGGGAACACACGTGTGCAGGGGCTAGAAGTCTGCCTCAGCTGCCGGTTCTCAGGAACCATCCTCTTGTTTTCTGAGACAGGGCCTCTCACTGGCCCAGAGCTCACTAGGCTGGCCAGTGAGTCCCAGGAATCCCCCTGTCTCTGCCTGCCCAGTGCTGGGGTTGCAGGCACACACCGCTGTGCCTGGCTTTTTCCTTGGGTTCTGGGGATGTAACTTCGCTCTTCATACCCACAAAGTAAGTTCTTTACCAATGGAGCTATCCCCCGCTGTGGCTGGCTATTTCCGAGAAGGGGGTAGGGAGTTTACTGTGAACAGAGTGAAAAAAGGACAGATTAACACAAGCAAATCCACCAGCATAGAGGGGTCTGCGTGGCAGAGGCGGCCCCAGGATGAAGGGGTCTGTTTGGGGGAGGCTGTTTTGATGTCTTCGCCCCTCTCCATGAGATCTGAGTGTCTGTTATGAGACACAGTCACTCCCTACATGTTACTTTTCCCTCTGCTGCAACCAAATACCAAAAAGAAACATCCCAGGAAAGGTTCTATTTTTGGCTCCAGCTTTGAGAGGGGGGCAGTCCACCTGGTGGTGAAGGCGCGGTTGTGGTGGCAGCATGGTGAAGGCATGGCTCTGGGAGCAGTGCTCAGCTGTGCCTGCAGAGAAGGCTGCCTGCTCACCTCAGGAAGCAGAGCCAGGAGGGAAACCTCCACCCTCCCCCAGCCACCCCTGCCCTCCAGCTCTGCTCCCACCTCCCAAAGGCTTCACGGCCTTCCCAGAATGGCACCAGTCTCCGGGACCAAGTGTTTAAGTGCATGAGCCTGTGAGAGGCAGGGCACCCTCACCCCTCACTTACCCCAGAGGTGTCCTCACCTTTAAAACGTTTCTCACTTTAGTGAGCGAGATATTGAAACTGCTGAGTTTAGTCAGGTTAGTGGTGGACACCTTTAATGTCAGCAGGGGCACGTGGGTCTCTGCGAGTTCAAGGCAAACCTGGCCTACAGAGCAAGTTCCAGGACAGCCAGGGCTACATAGAGAGACTGCTAAAACAAACAAACAAACAAACAGAACAACAAAAACCAGACTGGTGGTTTTAAAGAGAAGAATTCAGTGGAATTTTGCACATCCATTTGATCATCTCTTCTCAGTTCAAAAACACTTTTCATTGCCCTAAGAGAAACCCTGAGCCAATGACAGTCATTTATGCTGCCCCAACCCCACGTTGCCTTGATGGCCTCCACCCTCACACCCTCACACCCTCACACCTCTCTGGGTTTAATCACATCATTTGTGTCACACTTGGCATTCAGCATTCCCTGCATCTCTCTGAACACGGGGGGGGGGGGGGGGGGGGGGAGCCACACGGGGGGGGGGGGGGGAGCCACACATGCAGGGGTAGGAGAGGCCTGGAGCTAAAGGGTGAAAACAAGGCAGGCTGTCAAGGAATAGTCTGTGTCAAGCAGGATGCAGTAAGGAAGGTGTGTCTGCAGGAAAATCTGGAAAGGCTCCCCAGTGTGGGAGGCCCCGGGGAGTAGGATTTGGTGATTTTCTGCTATGAGTCGGGGGACACTTGGCGGCTTTCTAAGTTTCTGTACAGAGCAGCTGGTTTGCAAAGAGAACAGCAGTATGTTCTGTTTATTCTGTGCTGGTGGCTCCGGCGATGGAACACAGCGCCTCATCCATGCAGGGCAAGAGCTTTGTCCCCAAGCCATGGTCCTGGCACTGACTGGGGGATCTTAAGCAGGGGCTCCTCTGAGGCCCACACACACCCCTGAAGCCCTAGTTTTGCCGTATGAGACCTAGTCTCAAAAAGCTGCTTTCTGCCTCCGCCTCCTGAGTGGTTTGGATCACAAGCCTACAGCATGGGGCTTGGAGTGCAATGTGCTTTCAGAGTCCCCGTGCTCCAGCTGTGAGTAGTGTTCATGGCCTCCCTCCCGACACCCTGTCTTCTAGGCCGTGCTCATCGTGGTGACTGTCGGCTTCATCCAGGTGTGTGCACCCTGAGTCCCATTTGGGTGGGGTACCTGGGACATGACAGGAACTTGTCGGGGTTCCCACCTTTGAACGGCACATCTGATGTGCTTCTTGCCAGGAATACAGGTCGGAGAAGTCTCTGGAAGAGCTGACCAAGCTGGTGCCTCCAGAGTGCAACTGGTAAGTCAGGGCTTTGCGAGACGGTGGTTCTTGGAAGCAGCCGATGGGTTTGACAAATGATGGGCTGGGGCTCGCTCCTTCGTGGTGTGACATGGCGAGAGCTGCCTCAGTCTCACTGTGGGTAAGGAGACCCAGTGTCTGCCCTGGTGGTGTCGTGCTGTGTGACCAAAGACAGGAGGTGTTCCATCTCTCTGGGCCTCTGCTCTGGCATTAGGATCTAACTTGACTTGGGGCTACAGATAGAGGGGAAGAGCCTGGAAAATGAAGCCAAAACCCGAGTTTTACCTGGAGGGAGGGACCAAGAAGTTAAACTGGAACAGTAACAGGCCCAGCAGCAGAGAGCACAGTGTGGCTATGGCGTGGCTATATGTGGCAAAGTGGCTTGCTAACTTGTCCTAGTGCTCTGAAGACACTGTGACTGAGGCAACCTATAAAGGAAGTTTATTTGGGGTTCACAGCTTCAGAGGGTGAGTTCATAATCATTGTAGCAGGGAGTATGGCATCGGGCAAGCAGGGCAGGCATGGCACTGGGGCAGTTAACTGAGAGCTTACATGTTGGGACAACAGCCATGAGGAAGACAGACAGACAGATAGACAGAGCCAAGTGGAATGGCATGAGCTTTTAGAAACCCCCAGTGACACACTTCATCCAACCCGAACACACCTCCTAGCCTTGCCCAAACAGATCCATAAGCTGGGACCAAGCATTCACACAGGAGACTGTGGGGGCCATTCTTACCCACACTCCCACAGGCTGCTGCCTCTGGTTGGCTCAGCAGCTCTGGGCAGATGGCAGCCTCTTGCCAGGCGACATGTTACTCCTCTGCCATTTACTGTCCCCAGCTCCTATTAGTGAGGTTTGAAAAGGAAAATAGTAAAAGCAACCATGTGTCCTCGACGGCTAGATTGGGGCTTCAACCTAGCGCAACGTGCAGCAAGTTCTAGAAACTTCTAGAAGTGTGGGGTCACGAGCCACGGGTGCCTGGGAAGGACTTTAAATGCAGCTGAGTGAAAAGGTGGTGACCTTTGAACCTGATGAGCCACCTCCCAGCTCCGGGGCCAGCTTTTCAGGTACTGTATAGCAAGGTGCCTGCTGGAACCGAAGAGACTCAGAAAAGACTTATCCTCCCCCTGCCCACCGACCCGGCTGAGGCCCAGCTCCCCTCAGTACCTGTGCTTCTCAAAATGAGGACTAGAGGCCCATGGTGGCCTGAGATGCCGAGAGACTCAGACACGCAGCCCTGGGCCTGCTGAGAGGCCTCCCAAGGTGCCAGCAGTCACAGGCGTGTGAGACAGAGAGACAGGGAAGGACAAAGACAGAGAAGCACACATGCCAGACAGAGGAAGACGGGCACAGTGAGGATGGTGAGGGAGAGATGGAGCCATGGGTAGGGTGAACATCCCAGAAGCTGCAGGCAACCCTGAATACCTGGGCTTGCTGGCTGGACAGTGAGGCTGTCACAAACCCAGACAAGGGACATTATCACCCAAGCAGCCAGAAACGTGAATGATCTGTGATGACCACTTGACTTTAAGCTTAAATACCAAGCCTTGACCTTTCCATAACTGCGTGCATCACTAATATCCCCAGAGCCTACTTCAGAGACAATTTTCTTTTCAAAGCAGGACACAGTGGGGTGCACAGCGATGAGGTCATCCCTGTGGGAGCAATGGGGAGACTGGGCCCCCGAGAGCTCAGAGACAGGGTAGTGAACTAAGAGACCTGAAAACTGGGAAGCAGCAGGTGCTCACCACTTCCCAAAGCCCGCACCACATACACCAAACCAACCAAACCCACAGGAGTGTCGCAGTGATGGGGGGAGGGACAAGGACAGCTGTGAGATGACATTGAAGGAAGGAGCCATGGAGCAGCAGGGGTGTGCCTGGTGCTCTTGGCTACAGAGAATGGCAAACTTAATTGCAGAGGACACAAGGAAATGATATCGTGTCATAGCAAGGGATCAGAGTGGGGGTTGATTGACATGGAGCCAGGGGCTTGGGCTTGGACATCTTCAGGTTGTGGGCATCGTGCTCTGACTGGCTTCCCTTTCGGTGCCAAGATGGCTGCCACAGCTCCAGACACCACAGTCACAAACATACAAAGGTCCCACTGAAGAGAGTTTGTGTGTACAAGGCAAGGAAGCCTTTCTCCCATGTTCCAGCATCATTTCCTGTCTCTTACGCCAGGGCTCTGTGTCGTGTTCATGTCTAAGCCTGTCACAGGCAAGGATGAAACCACTAGCTAAATAAACACATGGCTGTAGAGAAGGGAGGAGGCCTGAGCAAAATCAAGTCCCCTGCCAGGAGGAAAGGGATTCCTCCCCTATCTTTTAAGGTCTATAAAGACCCTAAGATCACAAAAAGGGGGTGTGCTTAAGGCCTGAGTGGAACCAGGAATAACAGGAAGGCAGAGCAGGTGGCAGATTTTTGTGGTGGTTGAATCCAAGGATGTGAGGAGCTGCCGGAGAGTCTGAGGCAGGAGGGAGCTTGCCGTAGCTCTCCCTAGCTGCTGGGATAGGGGCATTAGAAGAGGGGCATTAGCAGTAGGAACATGTGCCCAGACAGCCATAGGTGGCCACGCACTGAGGAGGGCCAGGGTCCCAGGCACTGGAGCTGACCCCGATGACATCCTTCCTCCCTAGCCTCTAGGCCAGGGTAGTATGTTCTCTCAGCACCAAAGAGTGTTTTCCTGGGTGCCATTTGGAGGCCATAGAACAGTTGGCCTCCAGCTGCAGAAGCTCCCAGCTGGTAGCCAGATGCCTCCCCAAAGCCCTGTGAGAGGCAGGAGTTTAGAAAATGGAGCTGTAAAAGTCTCGAGAGTTTGCCTGCAATAAAAATACCGAGTTGATCTGTGAATCCAGTTGTCAGAGGTCATGAAACGGGGGTCACCCTGCTGCCTCCTCTCCCACGCAGCCTGAGGGAAGGCAAGCTGCAGCACCTGCTCGCACGAGACCTGGTCCCAGGAGACATCGTCTCCCTGTCCACGGGAGACCGGATCCCCGCTGACATCCGTCTCATTGAGGTGAGCAGACCCCCCCCCCAACCCACCATTCCCAAGCTAAGAACAGAGGCCCCCTGGCTGGGTGGCTTCCATTCCAGCTTGGTACCCACAGCCAACCGTGGTCCTGAAATGTTAGCAATTGTCTTCACTCTTGAGGGACAGGCAGAGACACAGAGAGACTATAATAATTTACTATAATCTGTTCTTTCGGTTGAGCATCTTCCAGGCAGTTGGTTATTTGCAGCTTTGTGCATATGTGTGCAGGCTCATGTGTGTGCATGTGAGTGTAGAGGCTTGGGTGTCATTTCTCGGGCACTGTGTACCTTGGGTTTTGAGACAGAATCTCTCACTGGCCCAGAGCTCACCAAGTAGCTACAACTGGCTCAATGGACCCACCTGTCTCTGCCTCCCTAGTTCCGTGTTCACTGCCACAGCCTAGCCACCACCCCCTCCTCTTTCTCGTCATCCTTCTCTTCCTTCTCCCCCTCCTCTTCATTGTTGTCTTCTCTCTTTTCTCCCTACATGGCTCTGGACTCCAGTCAGGTCCTTGTATTAGCAAGGCAAGCACTTTACCAACTAAGCTATCCCCCAGCCCTGGTTGTGTGGTTTACAGAGCAGATCATCATGGCAAAATCATCCAGGGCTGGGGGAAGGAGGTGGGCTATGGGCTGCTTCAACGCAATGAGGGAAACTGAGGCAGAGGACCATCAAGGGCAGCAGAGGTCTGGTTTGGCTACTCTGGTGTCTCCCCACACACATTGAAGGTTCAGATTACCGTCTAGCCGAACCATACACGATCCAATGCCACATTCTGGAGAAAGGCCTGGGTGACAGTAACACAAGTGAGGAACTCCTCGAGAACAGGAGAGTTACCACTTGGGCTCCTAGGGAGCAGGATGAATGGCAGGTAACTGAGGGATTTATTCACGGAGTTCTGGGGACGCTGCACAGCCAGCCCGTCAGGAAGCCCAGTCTGCTGCCAAGTATTCTTGGGAGGCAAAGAGGCAGGGCCACGAGAGGGGCTTCGGGTGAGCCTGGTCTTGAACTCGGCACCTGAAATGCCAACGGTGTAACCTGGAGCTCTTCGTGCTTCAGTTTCTTTATGTGTCACACGGGAGGTGATAACAGCCCGGGCAGTTAGGATTAACTAGCTTCATGGATGCAGGGCTGTGTGGACATCATCTGGCTCCTGTGTGTGAGGAGCAGGGGAACCCTGGCCTGTAAGTCCTTGCCAGGGCGTCTCATTGCATAACGTGTCTGTTCTGACTGTACCGAGCTTCTGTGAGGACCAGACAATCCACAACCTGCAATGGACCAGCCCGGGATGCTGGCGGACGATTTCCATTCATGCAGCCTTGAGCAGGCCACAGGCCTCTAGGTCCCTCTCGGCATCACCCCGTCTACCACCACTGGCTCCCGCAGCTCATATTCATTTCAGTAATGCCCTGTGCGTGTTGGTAGTACAAAGGTGACACCATCACGCCCCACACATCTCCCTGTTGGCATTTTTGCAGCTCCCTGGGACAATCAATAGCTTTGTTTATTCACGGCAGAAAACCTTTATCAGTGATTAAGCTCCGAGACTGAGTTCCGGGAACAGGAGGCTCTCAAGCCTGTGGACGGGACCCACAATAGCCTGTGCATAGCTGCACGGGGTCACAAAGCCTTACGTTCTGTTCCTCTGGCTGGGAACAAAGGCGAGGCTTCTTGGCTATCCTTCCTCCTGTGGAGTCTAGAGTGAAGACAATGGAAAGGGGTTGTCAGAACTCCAAGTAAGCTTTATCAAGAGGCCCTAGAACTAGGGACAGGAATGTAAGGGGGTGGAGGAAGAGGAGTGTACACACACATGGCCTGGGGAAGGAGGGAGCCTTCCTGGCCCTCATCCTCCAGCACAGCCACCTTGGTCATGCCGGGCGGGGGTGTGGGAGTTAGGTCCCCAGTTCTATGTCAGGCCTCCTCATGTCTCTGCCCACTCAGCTCCTGCGTCACCCCTGAGATTGTGCCCTCCTCCCCACAACTACCCGCTTCTCATTCAGACACTCCGTCTGAGGCTCCGGGGAAGAGGCCGGTGTTTATCTACAATCATGTGCACACACAGTGTTGGCCCCACCAGACCCGGACCACTAGTGATGTCACAGGCATCCTGCCTTTGTCCACACACTCTGTGGTGTCGGCTGCAACTGAAGTCGCATGAAGACACGTTTGTCAGAGCCGATTTCCCAGCGTTAGCACAGGCAGCTGTGTTTGTCCTTAAGGGGCCTGTTGACACTGTGGAGTCCTTCTTGTCATCTCCTGGTGGCCTATACAGCTGTACGGCCTCCTGAGGTGGCACTTGGGGTAGCTTTGTACCTGAGCTGTGAGGCTCCGATCTACTCTCCTTTCCCCACTCTTCTATCCTTCTATGTCACTTCTGCCTGTCATGCGCCAGCAGCAGCTGTAATAATCCCCAAGTTCCCCCTCCCCTAGAGAGCAGCAGCTTCCCAGTGATGGGAGGTGCCAGCCCCCTGCGTCTCTTACGGCTCCTTCCAGCCCTTAGCCCCTCTCTGATCACCTATCCTCCCCAAGGATCTTGGGGTGCCGTTGCCCTTACTCTCTTGGGAGTCAGTATCACCTCCCCATTTCAGAGTGCCTGTCACAGCTGCCAAGTTCCCTCTGCTGACCTGGGTAACACATCCACATGTTCTGAAGGTGAGGATATGAGTGTAGAGCCTCCCAAGTTCCGGATGACAGACTGGCACTGCCAGGCCCAGCTCTTCTGTTTCTATGCACAGGGCACTATGGTGGTGCCAAGAATACTGCACAGAACAGCCCTGGCCCTGAGCTTCTGGGTTTACAGCCCAGAGGAGCAGGCCTGAGGCTGCTCTTGGAGGTAGCTCATCAGTGGCTGTTTGGAGAGTATGCTAGAAAGTCCTGGTGACCCAAGAGCCCTGCCCTGCCTGTGGAGGGCAGGAAGGGATCCCTGGAGACAAGCACTTTGGGGAGGACCACGAAGGTTAAATGGACAGGAATTGGCTGTTATGAACAGAAAAGGCCCCCGTTACAAGCCCGGCCTAACCTCTGCCTAGAGGCACTGCTGTCTCCACGCAGGGGCCCCACCTGCTGCTGGCCCTGTTTCCCCACTATGTCCCTTCCCATCCTGAGGTCTCAGCTCAGGTCTGTCCATCCTTCCTGCCCTGCATCTTTCCCTGCTAGCCATCTCACTAGGCCTGTTCCACCTCACGGTGGGAACTGAGGGGCAGCACTCAGACCCCTGGAGATGCTCCCTCGGTATCCAGATGAAGCCTTGGGTTACCATGCCCACGTGCTCTCGCAGTGGTGGCCACTGCTGGGCAGGAGGCAGGCCCAGGCTCTTGGGGAGGCAAAGAAGTGTTCCAAGAAACAGTTGAGCCCATTTTCTGGTGATTCTGACATTGCAAATCACATTAGAGAGGGTGTGAGGCTTGCTTGTCTTGCTGGAGGGGCCCAGAGAGCCAAACTTTTCTGATTCTTTATCTGGGTTTCCAAGGCTCCTTCTCTAACTGATCTCTCTCAGGGCTTGGGGTACTGTTCCAGTCCTCAAACCCTCCGAAGGGCAAGAGGCGATGGCAGGGCCTCCCCTTTGCCCCCTCGCACCCCAGGTCACAGACCTCCTGGTGGATGAATCCAGTTTCACCGGAGAAGTGGAGCCATGCAGCAAAACTGACAGCGCATTGCCAGGCGGTGGGGGCCTCGGCACCCTGAGCAACGTGGTCTTCATGGGGACACTGGTGCAGTGTGGCAAGGGTCAGGTAAGCAGAGCGCGGGGCCCTGCCAGTGCAGCCCTGGGCTTGTGCTACCCCCCTCTCTCCTCCACACAGGGAGTTGTGATCGGAACCGGGGAGCAGTCTCAGTTCGGAGAAGTGTTCAAGATGATGCAGGCGGAAGAGGTGAGAGCAGCAGGGCTGCGGGTGGCCACAGCTTCCGTCAGGCTTGTCCTAAGCCAGAGTCAGGCCTGCTCACCTACATGCAGTTGGGGGACATGGGATTTAGCAGCACGCGCTTCACTTTTCATTTTGAAAACTTAGCACGTGTGCAGGTGAACTAGCTCAATGGGTCAAGGGAATGTGCTGCCAAGCCTGGTGACTCATGGGAAAGAGGGAACCAACTCCCAAAATCCTCAAAGCTCCCATGTGTGTCCCTGCCAAAGAAACCAATAGATAAGATTTACCGTGTTTATTAAATATATAATACATGTAGCCCACGTAGGCGTCACTCAGAACAGGCGAAAGGACCGTGGGGTCCTAACATCCCCCCTCCCACCCACAGACCCCTAAAACTCCACTACAGAAGAGTATGGACAAGCTGGGCAAGCAGCTGACAATCTTCTCTTTTTGCATCATCGGTGAGTGGAATCATTTCCTGCTGGGTTCTGCAGACCTAGCAGGGCTGGTGACACTTAGGGGTTCTGGGTTGGGCACTGCATATTACTGGGAAAACTGGGGTGCCTTCTTTGGGTTCCTGGTCTAATTAATTAAGTAATTAATTAATTAATTAATTTGAGACAGGGTTTCTCTGTGTAGCCTTGGCTGTCCTAGAACTCCTTCTGTAGACCAGGCTAGCCTCAAACTCACAGCCATCCTCCTGCCTCTGCCTCCAGCGTGCTGGGATTAAAGGTGTGGGCCACCACCACCCAGCAATAAAAGAATGTTTAAATGAGCTTGGAAGGAAGTTTGGAGACATTTTTATTAGAGTTTGAGAGAAGATAATAGGGCATCTTTTGGGGAGAAGAATGTGGGGGAAGAGGAGGACAGAAATCCATGTCTTTCTAGAATGTTATGCAATGGACATCAACATTGCATCCAAATGAATGCAATGGCAGTCATTTGGAGAAAGAGAAAGGGTCAGGCAGGAATAGCTTTAGAGAAAGAACAAGAAAGCCCAACGCACCAGAAAAAAAAAATGTTTTGGCTTTGGCTAATACCTGAAAGAAAAAAAAAATAGAAAAGAATAAAAAGGAAAAGTTACACTTTTCTGAGTTAGGATTCAGAAATGGAGCCAACTTCTCTGAGCTTCCTGGTGAGGCGCTGTGAAGGATGGCTACAAGGGCAGGTTTTAAAGTACATAAAAGTACATCGTGTTCTAAAGGGGATATTTATTCCTCCCACCCTTGAAAGACTTAGGGTGACTCAGCCTTCCTGGAGGGCCTCTAGTACCCCCAGACCCAGCTCATAAGGAAAGAGACGGCGGCCTGTGATGTTCCCAACTTTGGAACAGATCAGAATGCCCCATCTCTACCAAGGGCCAAGGTAGAGCCGTTAAGAAGGGGCCTACCCTCAGTGGCCTTCGCAGATCCCATAACTACATTGCTAGTGGAATGAGTCAGGTCAGGAAAGGCAGCTCCTGAGAGACCCAGGTTCTTGTACCCTGGAAGAAAGAACTGGACCAGAAGCTTGGGAATGGTTTGAGAAGCAGAAAGACTTTATTCAGGAAGAGAAAGGCATGGTGGAGAATGGAGAGGGTGAGAGGGTAAAATCGGGGCCCAGACTCCAGCCCAGCGTCCCTTCATAGGTCACTACCTTCCAGCGGTCATTTACACAGAGCCCCGCTCTGGGACATCTCCCACATGCTCTGTGTTGTTGCCTTCGGCCCCGAAAGGGTTTCCAGTCTTTCTAATTGCCCTAAGAGCTCTGGGATCTGCCTTTCTCTGTCCCACGGGGCTGGAATTAAAAGCACACACAGCCATGCCCAGCTCTTTACATGGATGGGGGCTGGTGGTTTGAACTTGGATCCTGATGCTTACAGAGCCTTGTCAGGAAGAGGGCAAGAGCAGGCTTGTCCAGAGAGGAAATTTGTTTGTTTGCTTTTCGAGACAGGGTTTCTCTGTGTAGCCTTGGCTGTCCTAGACTCACTTTGTAGACCAGGCTGGCCTCGAACTCACAGCTGGGATTAAAGGTGTGTGCCACAGTGCCCAGCAAGATGAAATTTCTTTAAAAAAGAATTAAAAAAAAGTGATGGAGGCCAGGCTTAGTGGCATAAATCTTTAATCCCAGCACTCTAGATGAGGCAGACAGAACTCTGTGATTTTGAGGCCAGCCTTGGCTACACAGTGAGACTCTGTCTCAATAAACACATAATGTCTGGCCTGGGAGTTAGCTCAGTCCATGAAGTGCCTGCCTTGGACCTAAACTCAGTCCCCAAACTCACATTTAAAAAGCCTGGCGTGGGCCCTTGAGTTGGTTCAGTGAGTATCAATTCTTGCCACCAATTGCAATGATGACCCAAGTTCAGTTTCTAGAACACAAGGTAAAAAGAGAGAATTGATTGCTGCAAGCTGTCCTCCGACCCCCATACGTGCATCATGGCGTGTGAACCCAAACATACACAGACATATACATGAACACACAAAAACATTTGTCATTTAAAATTTTTAGAGGAATATTCAAAATAAAATCTGGATATAGTGGCGTGTGGGTTTGGGAGGCTCACCAGCCAGCCAGCCAAACCAAATCAGCAAGCCCTAAGTCTCCCCGAGAGACCCATGTAAGAAAACAAAGACAACCTCACCAAGAACTATGGCCGCCCTCTGGCCACAACATGAACACCTGTGCTCACATAGGCACACACACACACACACACACACACACACACACACACACGCACGGGCACCTGCACACACTCGATCACACACATGCACGTACGTGTCCAAGGTGGAAGTCTCAAGGGAGACCACCTTGTAGAAACGTATTCCCTGCGTTAAAGCAAAGCTTGATCCCACGGCGCGCCCACAGCAAGGCACAGCTCACTCAGGGAGTCCCTGATGAAGAGCCTTCCCAGCAGGTTAGGGAGTTCAGCTGAGTTCCTTGGGACTCCTGGGAGCCCCCGGGGGCTGTGAGGATGGCAAAGGCGCTCCAGGGGATGAAGGCATCTGCCAGTTCCTCTTGGCATGACCAATTTCAAGCTGTCTGTGGCAGGTCACCGAGGGTAGCTCAGAGGGCAGGTAAAGAGGGGGCCGTGGCTCCCCATTCGCCCCTCTCGTTTCTAACAAAGCCCTCTATTTCATTTCACCTTGATTCATCTGGATCTCAGGAAAGTTTTCAGTCGAGAGAGCAGAGTTCTCTGGCCAGTCATATTCTAGAACTCCTACAAACACATACATACGCATGCGTGCACATGCGCACACCAGCAGAGGCCGTTCCCGGTGTTCTGTGCCCTGCGGAGCAAAGCTGGCATCCCCTAATCACAGTCAACAAGCCCGAGCCCGCGTCCTTCTCACAGTTATTTATGTCAATTGCAAGGACAGGGAGGTGCGGTCATGACCCCGTTTTACAGGTGTAGAAACTGAGGCCTAGCCTTGCTACCCTCAGTCCTTTTCTCCATTGCTGGGACGTCTTGTGAATTTGCTCACGGGTCTCAGTTGTGACTCAGGCCACTTCTTCCCCACACCGACAGGTGTTTAGTAAACATTTGAGATCTGATCTGGCAAAAGAGGAAGAGGAAATTTGATCAAGACCTAAGACATTAAAAAAAAACAGTGACCCAGGGGTGTGGCTCTGGCTCTGTGGTAGAGGGTGTGCTGGTGTGTGTGAGGCTCTGGGATCTCCAACACTGCAAAAAGAAAAACAACAACAACAACAACAAACAAGCCAAGAGAAAGCAGCAGAGGCTTACCCAGCCCTTGAAGTAGCTCAGAATATGAAGGAGAATATAAAGCGCATCCCAGTGTGAACTGGTGATTGCCGTCTTCAGTGCTCCGTGGGAATCTTCGGGAGAGGGATAAAAGAAAACGGGATTTCTCCCCCCGCCCCATAAGACGTGTCTTCTTTAACTAGGAGAGATGGGTGCTTGCAGGTTCTTTTCATTTCTTTGTTTTTGTCCATTTGAAGCAAGGCTCATACTGCATTCAAACCCACGGCTATCCTCCTGCCTCGGCCTCCAGAGTGCTGGGATTATAAACATGAGCCACCACGCCTACATATTCAGCTTAATTCCCTTCGAACTATTTCCGCCCCAGCCCCACCCCCACCCCTCAGTTCTGGAGATTAGACCTTCATGCATGCTAGGTCATTGTTAGTCTCCGGCCGTGCAGCTTCAAGCTCCTGAGGTCGCTCCTTATTTCCAGGGTTCCCAGACGGCCCCTCAGGAAGCGGCTAAAGGCACGGAGAGGCACTGGGGACACAGGAGCCCAGACTGACGCTGTCCTGTCTCTTTCAGGTCTCCTGATGCTGGTTGGCTGGGTGCAAGGGAAACCCCTTCTCAGCATGTTCACCATTGGGGTCAGGTATGTTATCGAGGCTCCTGGACCCCCTCCCTGGCAGAGAGGGTGGCACGCTGCATGAGAGGCATGGATGGGAGATACCCCTTGACCCCACCAAAGCGGGTCTCCAGTGGCCTGTGGGAGGGGGCACTGTACAGGGCACATCCTTCTCGTCCCTCTTTGCTGAGGGTTGGGGTCTATCCAGCTGAGGGCCTGGGCCACACGGCCACCTGCCTAATAAGATTGTGCCTCCAACAACAGGCAGGGTGTGACCCTGTGCCTTAATCAGTTCCTAGGAAGTAAGGGAGAAACAGCTTATCTCGGCCCAGGGTTTCAGAGGGCTCTGCCCAGGGTCACCTGGCTCCCGGGGTGAGCAGGGCGTGACGGTGGGAGGTGTCACAGCAGGAAGCGGGGAGACTCGTGGGTGCTCCTGGCTCTCTCCTCTCCCCTTTCACTCCCCCTGGGCACTGCTAACGTACATGCCCAGTCGATTCTCTCACACATGCCCAGGGGCACGCTTTAGTAATCTCCTGCTGATTCCTCCGTCCAACCAAGCAGACAGTGCAGAGACTCTAAGATGGGTGAGGGCACAGCCCAGGGATAAAGCATATGACATGTACAAGGCCCTGGGTTCCATCCCTGCACCTCAAAAGATCAGCACAGCACCTCACCTTGGCTTGATTACATCCGCAAAGACCCTGTTCTCAGATAGGTTCAGCCGTACACCCGGGCTTAGGACCTGGATGAACCCATCAGTCTGCCCCTGCCTCTCTGCACCTCTGCCTCTAAAGACAAGACCTCATGTAGCCAAGGCTGGCTTTAAACTTCTTATCTAGCCAAGGATGGCCTTGAATTTCCAGTCACTGGGCATGCACCTGGTTTATGCCCTGATGGGAATCGAGCCCAGGGCTTTGGGTGCCCAGGAGTGGGAGCCTGGATCTCCTGATACTGGGACGAGGAGCAAGGACTTACATGTGGTCCTAGCTAGCCCTTGCTCAGCTCCACGAGGCCACACATGCTCCATCTTACAAGTAGGGAAGTGTTCCACAACTGCCCATGGCTACAGAATCCGGGAGTGCAGGGGAGACTGAGGCAGCCCTCCCAGGCCACTAGGCGGGATGGGGCCCTTCTCTTGCTGAGGTTCTGTTCCCACCCTTGGCAGCTGGCAGCCGTCGGCCCACAAATATTGACTGAGCATTGATGGACTGTCTGTTACGTCATCAGAGTACCGGCTGAGGAGCAGGCCTGGCCCCATATAAGGTTTTCAGGCTGGAGGAGAAAGTGAATGTGAGCTCTTTAAGTGTGGCTTGACCGTGTAGTTACGGGGGCCAGAGATGGCTCCGTGGTTTAAGAGCACTGGCTGCTCTTCCAAAGGACCTGGGTTCAATTCCCAGAAACCACATGGCAGCTCACAATTATCTGAAGCTCCAGTTCTGGGGGGGCAGGGGGGTGTCTCACACCTTCACAGACATACATGCGGGCAAACTACCAATGCAAAATAAAAAAATCTTTAAAAACAAACAGTGCAGCTAGAGCTTGGGGGGGTGTTTTCTACGTGATACCGAAGCCCAGGGCTTGCCTGGTGAGAACAAGGTAACCCCTCCACCCACGCTGTACTTTCTCACATCTTGGGCTAAGAACCCCAAAGCCCACCTTGATCCTTTCCCCACACAGCTCATGGTACACCCAAACAAGAATTCCTTCCTTTCCCTGGAGCACTCAAGAGACAAAACCCTTCAACATGATAGATTAGCCACCCCAAACCACTGAACTGGCAGGTAGAAATGGCAGAAAAGCCAACGAGGAGACGTTCTAAAGTAAATGAAAACGAAGAATTGTTCTTCTGGAAACTTTACCTCAGGCCCCAGGTGGCCGGAGTTAAGATGCTTCAAGGAACTTGCTCTTCCTGGTCTCTCCTGATCTTTATTAGTCTGGGGTTGATTTTTCTTTTTATTGCTATGAACATATTCAGGTGTGAGCACGCTGCGCCCATCCCTTGACATACGGGGCGTCCCCCTCATAATCCAGAGTAAATGTTTGCTTAGCCGATCTATCCAGCCAGGGCCATAAAACCAAGGAAGCTGGCTTTGCCATCGCCATGGAAACGACTCCCCTCAACCCCGGCCAAATTCAGTAATCTTAGTTTATATAACTTGTCTCTGAATGGCCCATTGTCTTGGGTGAAAGGTCACTATTCAGATTCTGTTTTTTTGTTTTCTTTTATGTTTTTTAAAGACCAGAGTCTGGTGATGTAGCTCAGGCTGGCCTCATACTCGCGGAGATCCCCCTGAGCTGTGCGATTACAGGTGGGAGACACTGTGCTTGGCCAGAGGACTGCTTATACCAGGGTGACCAGAAAGCCTATAAGGCTATACTACCACACACACACATTTTACATATATTTGGGGGTGGTGGTAAGGGTGTCCATGTGATATGGTACATGTTTAAAGGTCAGGCCACAGATTTCAGGAGGTCGGTTCTCTCCTCCCATCACGTGGGTCCCTGGGGTAGAACTTGGGGCCTCAGTGCTTGGTGACAAGTAGCTTTGCCACCTGAGCCATTTCACCAGCCTCCCTTTTTTGTTTTCTCAGTGGGACACCAAATCTTGACAGCCTTCACCATTTAAGGCAGGGAGGTCCTCTGGGTATAGGGGGGCTGGGAGCCTCTGCCGATTTTGCTGACTCTTCACCGGCCTGAGCTGAGGGCTCACCCTGCACCAGGCCACTCAGTGTCGCGTCCTCACGGATACTCACCGGTTCACATCTATCCCATTAGCATGTATCAATTTGAACTCTGTGGTATTTAATTTTTTTTTTTATGTTGTCATTACTAATTCTTAAGAGTTGGTCCTCGTAAGGCTGACGTGTGGCTCGGTTGGTACAGCACTTGCCTAGCAGGCAGGAGACCGGGATTGAAGTAAGATCAAGGTTGTCTTTGGCTACACAGTGAGTTCAAGGCCAGCCTGAGCTACATGAGACCCTGTCTTGTAAAAAAACAAATATAGCCACTGTATCAAAGTGATGCCTGGTCTCCAGTTTCTTGGGAAGGAGAGTTGGTCTAGCAGTACTCTTGTCCCAGACCTCCAGGTGACAGTTTGCTTCAGGCAGGCCTGGCCTGGAGGTCATGTGCTCAGCATGGCTTGGACTGGCCCTTCTCTTAGCTAGTGTGAGGCTTCTCGGGTAACAGCTGTCCCTGTACTGCCACACCCCAAGTGGTCCCTTTCGAGAACATCACTGTGGGTGGTTCCCTGCGAGGAAAATACTTGACAGTTCACTGAGGTTAGTCTCACACTTGCCCTTCCACTCTAGGGCTCAAGGAGTGGGGCTGGATGGTGGGTGTGGCCAGCTTCTCCTGGGGTCTCAGCTTGGGGTTCACAGTGCTGGAGGGGGTGGTACTGAAGTGAGCGCCCATCAGATCTGCTCTGTTGTGAAGGTGTGCCCGGGGCAGGGTGGGGGTGCCCTCTGCTTTGGTTCCTTTGGTATGGAAAAAGTAGCCAAACCATTAGCCAGTGACAACTGCCATTCAAAGCACCCAGAGAAGAGGCTGCATGCCAAAACCTGCCACCCTCCCTCACTCCCTGACTCTGGAATCTCGGAGGCTCCCCCTAGAAGCTACCTTTAATAAATGAGAACGGTTGAAATGCTGAAAGACTGAGCAGGCACCAATTCGTGTGACTGCCTGGCTGGGGAGGTAGTTTACCAGGGAAGTGGTCAGGGCAGCAATAGTGAAGAAGACAAGTGCATTGTGGGATTAGAAATTGAACAGGATGTTCAGCAGGGGCAAAGCCGAGCTTCCCTGGATGATGGCATCATCACCAGCAGCAGGTGAGACTCATATCGCCCTTAGGGTGTTAAGTCTGGTTCCACCTTTCCACCCAGCCTGGCGGTAGCGGCCATTCCAGAGGGGCTTCCCATCGTCGTCATGGTGACGCTGGTCCTGGGGGTGCTGCGGATGGCTAAGAAGCGGGTCATCGTGAAGAAGCTGCCCATCGTGGAGACTCTTGGTGAGGGCTCCCGCTCCGATGCAGGCTGAGTTGGGTGGAGGAGTGGGGTTGGCTTGCCTGAAGCCCAGGCTTGGTGACAACCTCTCCCTCTAATCCTGTCCCCGTCCTTCCAGGCTGCTGTAATGTCATCTGCTCTGACAAGACGGGCACTCTGACGGCCAATGAAATGACAGCGACCCAGCTCTTCACATCTGACGGGTTCCGAGCTGAGGTGAGCCTAAAGCTATCTCACAGGGCAGGAGACGAAGGTGTGCCCTGCCAGTCCATCCGCCCAGGGGAATTACAGAGTCCGCTAGAACATCAAGGAAGAAATAATTACCTTGGAGGTCTGCCATTCTCATTGATTGAGTGAGTGATTTTTGAGACAGGTTTCTCTGTGTAGCACTGGCTGTCCTGGATCTCACTCTGTAGATCCAGGCCTTCAACTCAGAGACCCACCTGCCTCTGCCTGGGATTAAAGGTGTGTACCACCTCTGCCCGGCTCAGCTTTGATTTTTTTTTTTAATCAAATTGTTTTTTTGTTGTTTTTTTTTTTGTTTGTTTGTTTGTTTGTTTTTGTATTTTTGCAGCGTGGAGCCCAGGGTCTCCTCCACACTAGACAGGCACTAGCTACCAGACCACGCTGCTAGCTCCTCATTTACATCCTGCCCCGATTTTGTGGTGCTGGGGATTGACTGGCATGCTGGGTAAACATTCCACCACTGAGCTGTATTCCAGCTCGCTCTTCCCTTTCCTTTGGAACAAGGTCTTACTCTGTAGCCAGGCTGACTTTGAACTTGAGATCTGCCTCCCTCAGCTTCTTCTAGTAGCTAAGATTACAGGCTTGAGCCACTAGGCCCGGCTGCTTTGGAGCTTTTGAACCAAGAATCTCACCACCTAGGCTGGGCTGGAATTCATTATGTAGCCCAGATTTACTGTGCAATAAAGCCTCTTGTCTCAGCTTCCCACATGCTGTCACTGCCAGGCGGGAATCACCACGCCCAGCTCTTTACCAAATTTAAAAGCCACAGAAGTGCCTGCCACCACCCATGGCAAACGGACCCTGAGTCACTGTGCTTCTCTGTCCCCCGTGGGAGAGCTGTACCCTCCCTTCACCAGCAATTTAGAACTTTCCAGAGCAAAGGATCAGCAAGTGGAGACTCACAGGCCATGGCCTGCACTTGTCAATAACGTTTTCTTCTTTTTAAAGATTGCTTTGGGGCTGGAGAGATGGCTCAGCAGTTAAGTGCTCTTCCAGAGGTCCTGAGTTCAATTCCCAGCAAGCATATGGTGGCTTCTAACCATCTATAATGTGATCTGCTGCCCTCTTTTAACATTCTGGTATACGTGCAGATAGAATAGAACACTCATATACATGAAATAAATCTTTTTTTTAAAAAAGATTATGTGTATGTCTAATATACACATAAATGCAGTTCCCTTGGTGGCCAGAAGAGGGCGACTGATCCCTGAACCTGGTGTTGCAGGTAGTTTGAGGCCATCTAGTGGTGACGCTGGGAACTGAACTTGTCCCTTGTGAGACCAGTAGGCACTCTTCACCATTGGGCCGCCCCTCGGGCCCTCGATAACTTTGGCCACACCGTCGTGCCCATCTATAAACATTCCATGGCTGTTTGCCTTTCAGCCCCAGGCCTCACCATCTTGACTGACAGAGGTTTACGAGCTACGGAGGCCTTGCCATTTCCTCCTGGCTGAGTGTGCGCTCTCTCCCAAGCCCTCCCTGTTTGCACCTTAGCTTGTGCGGCCACAGCCTCCACCCAGGAGGGCTTGCAGCAGTTTGTCATAGAGCAGGCAGCCTCTACTGTCGGGGAGAGGGCCTGGGCAGCCTGCTCTGCAGGGTCATCCTCGTGGGTGGGCTCATGGCTTGAGCGTGAAGCCTAGGAGAGTGGCCATGCATGGTTTGGGGGTTGGGCTCTTGATGACAGCCTCTCTCTGCCATGTCCTACCAGGTCAGTGGAGTCGGGTACAGTGGCGAAGGGACTGTGTGCCTCCTCCCCTCCAAGGAAGTAATCAAGGGGTTCAGCAACGTGTCGGTGGGGAAGCTGGTGGAGGTGAGTATTGGTTCACCAGGGAGGGGTGTACCACGTGCCGGAAGTGAAGGAGGTGACTGATCTACCTCAGGGCTTAGCTGCAGACATCACCCCCACTGGAGGAGGAGGGAGGGGAAAGGAAGGCTGGCGCCTGGCTGGGCTCCCTGGTGGGGAGCCTTTCCCAGGCACTGTTGGCATTTTCGTGTCAGGCGTGGTCCTCCTCCACCTAAGCCATCTGCCCTCCCTGCGTGGCAGGCAGCCTCCAGGGAGTCAGAGCCTCTTCCCCCATAGTTCCTCCTTCAGGCGGGCCCTGCCTGGCTGCCTTCCCTCCCCTCATCTCCCCTAGATCTGGGAAAGCCACCGGAGGGCCGAGCTCAGCTCCAGTGTGGCAGGGAAGCGGCAATAGTTAGCCGCGCTTTGTCAGTTTCTCTAAGCCAGTTGTGTCCTGCAGAGCGCTTCCATAAGCCCTGTAGTTCAGTGACGCCTGCTCCTCCCCCCACCCCCTCGCACACAGCCACCGCCACTCTCCAGCCCCTGAGCACAGGGTCATCCCAAGCAGAGACCCACTAGTGGTCACTGCCACCCTCTCAGCCCCCTCATACCCTAGTCCACCTGCACCAGGTGTTCCCCTACAACAGCTTCTGGACCCAACCTTCCTCCTAAGCCACGTCCCAGCCTGGTGGCACAGGCCTGGTATCCCAGCTATTCAAGAAACTAAAAGCAGGAGGACTGCAAGTTCAAGGCCAGCCTGGGCAACTTAGAGAGCCTTGAGTTCAATGCCTGAAGATGGGGGGGGTGAACGGACACACCCCCGTGTGTGTCTGAGACCCTGACTTACTGGGGCCGGGTCCAGCTCCAAGGCCAGGCCCACCAGTGTCCAACTTCTCATGGTGTGAGCGAGTGCAGGGCCCGGGCGCTGGTTCCCAATACTGACCTCCAATATTGCAATCCCCGCTTCAGGCAGGCTGTGTCGCCAACAATGCTGTCATCAGAAAGAACACTGTAATGGGACAGCCCACAGAAGGAGCCCTGATGGTGCTGGCCATGAAGGTAAGAGGTCAGAAGAGCGCGTCCGTGTCCTCTGCGACTCTCCACTTGTTCCCTTGAGACAGAATCTCTCGCTGAACCTAGAGCCAGGCTAGCAATCCTCAGAAATTTCCTGTTACTGCCCCACCCCCCATCCCCACCCCAGCACTGAGGTTAGAACACACATGACCACTGGCATGCCTAGAAGTTTTGGTTTCAGAGCTGGGAGAACTCCTGCCTGGAGACACAACAAACATTCCACTGAGCTGGAAACGTTGGGCTTCTGATGTCTTTAAGCCAACAGGCTAAGAAAGGGATAATAAACAGGGTTAGGAGGGGAGATTGACCTGGACTCCTAGGGGGAAATTGGATTGCTTCTCCACAACGGAGGCAAGAAAGATCATGTCTGGGGTGCAGGAGTTTCTTTGGGGCATCACCTGATGCTGCCATGTCCCATGACTAAGGTCAATGGGAAGCTACAACATCCTAATACTGTTATGCCAGGTTCACGGGACCCTCAGAGACCACCGGGAGATGACTCGATGCAATTGCAAGAGAGCTTTATTAAGAGAGCGATCGAACTCAGGACCCAAGTCTCACTGGCGCAGCAGTAGAGAAGTGGGACCCCGAGCTCTGAGTGAACAGGATTTTTAAAGGGAAAGTCTGTGAGCAGGGGGTTTCCATGGCAGCAAGCAGGGGGGCACAAGCCTTGGCGTTACAGAATTGGGTGAAGTTTAGCAGGGCGGGGTGACCTTTTCTGAGGCACATAATTACAATGGCTAAGGCATATAATCACAATGGCTATTTTTCTAAACCATATCTGAAACATTGGGGAGAATTTTCCCACCCGATTCTCAACCGATTCCCATTGATTATTGCCAGGGAGTTTGTCTCTATTTTCTATGAAGCATTTATTCTGTTATATTTCCTGCAGGCTGTTGTTAGGAGAGTTAACTTTGTTTTCTGCCAGGTGTACATTCTGTGATATTTCCTGGTACCTGAATTCAGTTCCCAGTCAAGATCTTTATTTCAAAATGGAGTTATATGTAGGCTATCTTAAGCTCTTCATTTCCCCCTTTCCATGTAACTGAAGAGGCCAATCTTGGGCTCTTACAGTTTAAGGTCATCTCTGAGCTGACTGAATTGGGTTTTTATTACCATTAACTGTATAGTTTTTAGTCTTTTTAAATATTTTAACAACTTGTTAAGTAAGCCTGATCCAAAACTGGCCAAAAGCAAAAGACACTGAGCTGCTATAACTCTGGTTTTGTACATCCAGTATTGTATTGCAATACTAGTTTCTGCTCCAGCTAAGCAATCCCCAAGATAATAGCTAATATCAGGGAGTCACCTTTGACTTAGCATTTCAGCCTGTAGGAGGGATTTTGGACCGGTGGTCTCGTCTTCTGAAACTACTTCAGCGCTGACAGTGGACCGTTGACATCAGGGGCTAGGAAGGCTGAAATGCCAGTCAAAGGCGGGGCAATGGGGCAGTCCTCAGAAGCGTCTGGTTAGGTGGTCCATCCGAGGAGGCAGTGAGTAATCATGACAGCTTCCAGGAAGTTCAGATCTCAGCTTGCAGTTTCAACCAGATGAAAATCTGCTGAGACAAGTTTAAACTAAAACAGAAATTAAAATTTGTCTAATCTCATGACTTTTTGATTTTCTAAAACATTTTGTGAATAACAGGTAAAACTGCATCCATTGGAATGAGCAACAATTTAAGTGTATCCATGATCTGAAACTAACATTTTAACTGTGGATACAGCTATTGGTGATCAGCCACCAATAGAGCTGGGCCACTTTTTGTCAGATCTTCTTAGCATTTATTTTTAGTTCCCATCTCCATGTTACACTGGATAGTTAGGCAGAAATACATTAGTGGCTTTAGTGCTGAACTGTGGATGCTTGGACTTCCCTTAACAAAGCAACTTAAACAAAACATTTATTTATATCCTCCAATCTTTTTTGTATTTATAAACCCTGAAACATTTTCCCAAATCAAACAACATTTTTTAGATTCTCAAAATGTAAACTCTTATATCTTCACACCCTACATAAACTCCCATTATCTTTTTATCTAGACATCCATTATAAGACATAGATAATTAACATGAAGCCTGTAGGCTAGGCAAACCTGCTTGCCTTCTTTAAATAGAAAGCCTTGTATCTGGTAATTTAAACTAACTAATAAATTAACCAATACACTAACAATGGATCTAACTATCTGCTCTTTAGCTGCAAGGCTACCATTATCTTAGCTTAGCCATCAATGTAATCAGAGACCTGAGAAGGATAAGTATGTACCAATCCATGTACCAATCAAAATGACAGTGACAACTAGTCAGTCCATTACTCTAGGCAGCTGTCCTTGGCTCCTGTGGTCTCATGGCATCATGAGCAGGGCAGTCCAGCAATCAGGCACAGAAGATGAGAGACTGTTTCTGTGGAGAAAGAAACGAGAGAATGGCCTCACCTCGCCCTTAGCAATGTGAAACATTGACTCTCCAGGTGTCCACAGTTTTGTCCACAGTTTAGGCCGGGCCCAGGCAGTGGGCCAGTTGGGGCAGTCTTGCCCAGTGGCTAGCATACCATAATCCAGAGTCACATTGTGCCCAAATCTTCTTGGAGACCTTGGGGGAGCTACTGCCAGGATTTTGGGACTCTCTGTCATAATAAACTTACACATGTTAAAATGCCATATTCATCAGATCTCTGACAAGCTTGAGGGCCAGCATATCTGAATTATTTATCTTTTTTTTAATTATTTATTTTAAATTGCATCCTATGAAATAGAATGCCATAATCTCTAATTTTGGCATATTTTTTAAATGAATATTTTTAAACCCATATTTATCTTTAGTAGATCTATGTAGGCCAACTTTATAATTGCCCATCCTAGGCTTAACTTTAAAAACATAAACAAAATACCAGATAAAACCCATTCTTATAACTAACTGCATTTATTAGCAGTTATTTATTTATATTTATATAAATATATAGTTATATAGTTATTTATGTTTATTAGCATTACTTCAAATATCTTTCTGAACTAAAATCAAAGCAAAACTTTTAATCAAATACAATACATAGAAGGGCCAGAAAATCTTGTCATCCTATCATATTGCATTAAAACTGAACAGCAAAAAAAGCATAAAGGACAAAAATTTCATTTGGAGACAGCATTAAATAATTTATATAGGAACTGGCAACCACGCATATATTTTTATAATAATTAAAAATGAGTTGAATATAACCCTATATAAACCTGGGCTAAACAGCGTAAGAAAATATTTTGCATTGAAAAAAACATCAGCCTTTCAAATGAAGAGCAATATATCTTACAGTTCTTTCTCAAATCATGCTTGCAGGTGTAAAAGCCAAAGCAAATACAATTTATATCTTTTATAACAGTCTGTATATCTTTAGGTTAGGCTTTTCCCAGCTCCATTCTTTTGATTTAACCAGACACTTTTTTAAATTTTTAAACCATATAAAAGTTTTTATCAGAATCATTTTTATTATTTTATCAAAACTATAATTTTTATAATTGGCTCAAATAGTATAACTTGGTTTTATTTGGTAAAATTAACAAAACAAATATCAAAGTCTTTTGTTCGCCCCCAAAGGATTGAGAAACTGTTCCAAGTTCTCTGTTAGAATGCCTAAGGTCATTGTCTAAAATACCTGATAAACTTTAAAATGCTTTATTGCCTTAAACATAGTTTTTTTTTGTTTTTTTTTTTTTTTTTTGCAATATCAAAATAAGGTACCCTTTTTAGGAATGAAGTCACAAAATATAACCATAATTTTAAAAGGCAAAACCAAATTTTATCAATGCAAACAATTCAGTCCTTTTAAAATCAATATTAAATGTATTATTTTGATGTTGGCTGCCAGCAAAAGAAGTTCCTATATATAAACACATGAAGGTGCGCTTTTAATATTTTATATAAACATAGTTTTAAACCTTATTATTTTTATAATCCTGGTTTTTAAAACAGGACAGAAATTATGTGCAGTATTGACTTAATAATCAATAACATATATCAAGATATATAGAACATAGTTAACTTATATTCAAAACAAACAAAATTATAAAACTTATTTTTATTCCCTTTAACTGTCATTTCAAGGGAGGAACATCTTCTTGTTACCTGTTAAATCCAATTTTTATGACCATACAGGCTTGCAGCCTTTTTTTTTTTTTTTTTTTTTTTTGAGAAGCTGCTGTTGCCCCTTTAAGAGCTGCCTGCTTGCACAGAAGCCTTAAACATTTCTCAAAACTTGTTTTAATCCATTTCAGCAGTAGCATCAATCTTAAGGTTGGGTACTCTAGGGGCTGGCATCCCATATATAATCTCAAAGGGAGTTAATCCTAGATGGTAAGGGGAATTCCTAACCCTATAAAGGGAAATGGAGAGGAGCATCACCCAGTCAGTGCCAGTCTCCAAGGTCAATTTTGTTAAGGTCTCTTTTAATGTTCTGTTCATCCTTTCTACCTGTCCTGAACTTTGGGGCCTATATGCACAATGCAATCTCCAATCTGCCCCAATAAACTCAGCTACATTCTGACTTACCTTGGACACAAATGCTGGCCTATTTTTTCCTATTTCTGTACATCTTGGCCAAATTAGTGGGCCGTCTTGTGACTGCCTTGAGACCTGCCAACAGAGCCTGGTAGTAGACTAGGAGACGCTCCCTACCTGCAGCCGTGTTGTAATCCCAATTGGACCTCTTATAGGGAAAGTAATCATCAATATGGGATTTGTAGTTGGAACTCCTGTAGCATCTGGGACATTTTTTCGTGCCTCTGAAATAATACGTCCCCGCTCCTCTGTGGTAAACAAAACCTGTAAAAGCTGCTGGCAATCGTCCCAGGAGGGCTGATGGGTGAAAAGAACAGTTTCAAGGAGATCAATCAAATCTCTAGGGTTGTCAGAGAACTTGGTATTCTGAGTTCTCCAGTTATAGAGATCTGATGTGGCAAAAGGCCAGTAATGGTGAGGTTGATGGCCATTATCATCTGGTGGTCCTGTGGCCCGTAGGGGAAGGACCGTAGAATCTGCCTCTGTCACTTCAGAAGGAGAGGCTGCCCGGCGGCTCCGGGTCCTCTGCGCCGGGCCAGATGGTGGTAAAGTGTCTGGCACTGAAGGAGCTGGTTGAGGGGTGGGAGGAGGTCTATATGGAGGGGGTGGAAAAATGGCTTCCTCTGGAGTTCCATCCTGCAAAATAGGGTGAAGGGGAGCAGAGGGAGTTGAAGGGGCACCTTTGGGGTCTTTTTTCTTGGTCTCAGTCATCAGAGCAGTGACCTCTGGTTCCGGAGATTCTATGGAAGGAGAATTGTTAGTGGGAATCAGAAAGGGCTTAATCCATGGAGGTGGATGAGTCACCAGGTTCTTCCAAACTACAGTATATGGCACCTGATCTGGGTGCCCGCATGCTTTTTGAAAAACTTTATCTTCCACTGCTAAGACAGTGGGAAGGTGGAAGGTTCCTTCTGGTGGCCAGCCCACATTGAAGGTGGGCCATTCTGAGCTGCAAAAAAAGTATTTTTTTTTCTTTTCTCACATCAACTGAAAGACCATGAGCTCTAGTTTTAATTTCTCCAAATGAGTCAGAACCAAGTCAAGAGGTTTGGAGGTATTCCGTCACATATTGTCAGTCTATTCGTCAAGAGAACTCAGGAGAACTCAAAAGAAGTAAGGAAAACAATTTCAACAAATAGTAAATCACTCATGCACAAAAAGTACCGGCCGTCTCAGACAAAAATGAAACCAAAGGCAACAACTTACAGCCTATACCCAGGCTAACATCACAGGACAAAACTGAAATCATAGAAACAAAAACAGCTACAGTTTTAAACAAAAGTAAAATCAAGCACTCTCAAGTAGATGCAAAACCACAAACAATTAATCACAAAAATTACAGTAACTCCAGGCACAACACCAAGAGGGAAAAAAAAAAAAAAACAATTAATCACACATAGAAACCAAGTAACACTGAAAACCTGGACTTCTCTGCCACAGAAGTTCCAGAAAACCGATCCTCACTCCAGTTCCCCTATCCCAGGAGTTCTAAGGAGGTAAAGACAGATCCTCACTCCAGTCCCCCTATCCCAAGGGTTCCGAGGAGGCAGAAACAGACAAAACCTGGACTTCTCTGCCACAGAAGTTCCAGGAAACTGATCCTCACTCGGGAGGCAGAAACAGATCCTCACTCCAGTCCCCCTATCCCAGGGGTCCCGAGGAGGCAGAAATTCCAGGACATCAAAACGTCTTTTGAAGCCCCCACAGCCTAGGCCCCGACACGTCTGTCATACCTAATCTGGCTGCTCCCGTAAGCACCTCGAGGCTTTTCAGGAAAAGAAACAAAGAATAAAGGCAAACAAACATTTAAAGCAGACAGACAACATAGAAGACGTTACACTTACCCGCAGGACTAAGCTCTCCGGGTCAGGAGTCCTGGAGGTCCTGAGGCATCCCGGATGGACGAGCCCCCAAATGTTATGCCAGGTTCACGGGACCCTCAGAGACCACCAGGAGATGACTCGATGCAATTGCAAGAGAGCTTTATTACAAGAGCAATCGAACTCGGGACCCAAGTCTCACTGGCGCAGCAGTAGAGAAGTGGGACCCCGAGCTCTGAGTGAACAGGATTTTTAAAGGGAAAGTCTGTGAGCAGGGGGTTTCCATGGCAGCAAGCAGGGGGGCACAAGCCTTGGCGTTACAGAATTGGGTGAAGTTTAGCAGGGCGGGGTGACCTTTTCTGAGGCACATAATCACAATGGCTAAGGCATATAATCACAATGGCTATTTTTCTAAACCATATCTGAAACATTGGGGAGAATTTTCCCACCCGATTCTCAACCGATTCCCATTGATTATTGCCAGGGAGTTTGTCTCTATTTTCTATGAAGCATTTATTCTGTTATATTTCCTGCAGGCTGTTGCTAGGAGAGTTAACTTTGTTTTCTGCCAGGTGTACATTCTGTGATATTTCCTGGTACCTGAATTCAGTTCCCAGTCAAGATCTTTATTTCAAAATGGAGTTATATTTAGGCTATCTTAAGCTCTTCAATACAGGCAGGAAGGCAAAGGGCACAGACCCGTCCAGAGACCTGCCCAGAATAAAAGTATAGGTCATTCTTCCAGGGAAAGAGCCAAGACCTGCTGAGGTCTTCGCTGAGGGTGGAGGAAATGCAGGATGGGTAGTAGAGAAAGATAGTTCTGAACTCCAGCCAAGGTCATGTGACCAGTTGCAGGCACAAGGATTGTGATCGCCATGAATGTTCTGTGTCACGTTTTGTTAAGAATGTGCACGTGCATACATTTACATGTGTTAAGCAGATATTTGTGGTTTTTCTTTCTTTTCCATGTCATTATGTTGATTATATCAGTTTGTTCCTCTAGAGAACCCTGACTAGTATACATGAATGCTAGGGATTTGAACTCAGGTCCTCCTGTTTGCACAGCAAGCCCTCTTACCTGCTGGGCCATCTCCCCAGCCCCAGACATCTGCCTAACCCTCTCGTACAACACTTTCACAATTACATTACTTAGTTTTCAGTACTGAGAATGGTACCCAGGGTATCGTGTCTGGCTGAGCCACACTCCATCACTACCCCCCTTTTTTACCTTTGCTGGTGGCATGGGTCAGCCTTGAACTCACAGCCCTGCCTCAGTTTCTGAGTAGCTATGATTACAGGCATGTGCCATCACACCCTGCCCACTATGCATCTCTGTGTTTTTGTGAACTTCTCCTGGGGTGACGCCAACAAATATCTATTCACTCCAGATAGGGCGCCCACAGAAAGAACCAATTCCACCCGAGCCCACCCGAGCCCAGCTTGCTGAGTGAATGAGCTTATTGGGTTTGTTCAAAGTAGCATGGTGACCCCAAACAGCCACATCCCTGCAAAGCCCACCCCAGCATGGGTGAAACGTCCCCCACAGAGATGGAGCCCGCCCTGTTCTGGTGTGTCCCCTGCAGGGGACCTTCTGCCTCTTACATACTCTAGCTACAGCTAGGGAGGGGTTGAGGTGACTGAACTCCGGATGAGGAGGCAAGGGTCTGAGGCCTGCCCTACCCCTCCTTCTGAGGCCTCATCTCGAGGGTCTCTTGGGATGAGTCAGTTTCTCTGATGAAGATAGTGATGGTTCTCAGAGAACAGCAATCCACAGCACAGCCACTGTTCGCTGCTGTGGGGACTGCCAGCATATCTTTGTTTTGAGGGGAGTGGGAGGGCATTCTTTCCAGGCATGGTGGCACATGCCTTTAAATCCAGCATCCAGGGAAGAGGAGCCAGGCAGATCTCTGTGAGTACAAGGCCAGCCTGGTCTACATAGCAAATCCCAGGCCCATAAGGAGCAGGATCCTCGTGGCTGCCTCCTTCCTCAAGTAATTCCCACTTCTACCATTTTTACTGGAATACTGGATTCTCTTCCCTCCCATCTCCAGTGCGTGAGCTATCCAGCTAACACTGGTTTGCTTTTGGAAAACTGAGTTTGAGCTGGTAAGCAATAGGCCACCAAAGACCACAGAAGTGTTGGCTGGGCAGGCCCCAGGCTGCACCTTCCCAATATCTTTGTTCCCCAGAAGTTTCCAAGGGAGCTGAGGCGATGGCTTGGTTCTGGGACCAGAGAAAAGGAATTTTTTTTCCTGGGCGAGACCTTTGAAATCAGGCAGCCTTTCTGTAGCTGTCACTCGGGTTTCTGTAGTTCGTGCGCTGGGGTTACATTGGCACTTGGCACGCAGCCTGGCTCAGGGTGACTCCCTGAAAACATCCCCTCTCACACCCTAGATGAACTTGGGTGACGTCAAAGAGTCCTATGTACGGAAAAAGGAGATTCCCTTCAGCTCAGAGCAGAAGTGGATGGCAGTGAGGTGCAGCCTGAAGAACGAGGTGAGCTTGGCTATTGTTGAGACGGCCTCGCTATGGGGCCCAGACCGGCCTGCCTCAGGGTCTGAGAGCTGGGGTGATGGGGGTGGGCTGTGTGAGTACCATCCTTTCCCCAAACCAAGGTAAGGCACGAACACCCTGGGGAAGAGGGTGTCTGCGAGCTTCCAAACAGGAAAGTGATGGCCAGGAACCTGGCTTTATGACCCATGGTGCTCACGATGGGGACCTGCATCCCTGGGGTCTCTGGCTCCTCCTGGCCCACATTGGAAAGTCCAGGTGTGGACCCAGGGGCCTGCATGTTTTGGGGGTTCTGATACAGGCTCAAGTGTGAGGCAGCAGGAGGCACCCCAGAAACAGAGGATTTTTTTTTCCTGTTTCTTTTCCAAGGATCGGGAAGACATTTACTTCATGAAGGGGGCCTTTGAGGAAGTGATCTGTCACTGCAGCATGTATAACAATGGGGGCATCCCCCTGCCTCTGACGCCCCAACAGAAGTCCTACTGCCAGCAGGAGGAGAAGATGATGGGGTCTCTTGGCCTGAGGGGTGGGTGCCATGTCTCTTTCCCCTGCCCTGGGGCTTTGAGTTTGCCTCAGTGTTTGTTGCTGGGATTCCTGAGAGCAGGATCCTGGGGGAACCTGCCGCCAGCCAGGATGGCAGGCAGGGGTCGGCTGACAGCAATGGCCAGGGTGAGAGAGTGCCTAGTCATCCGGCCTGTGTACTGGGGGTGTTGCTTGCCAAGTTCTGTAGGGATATGAAGTCTGTGCCATGAACACTAATTTCAGGCACCATCTCACTCCCTGCCTTCTGCTATGAAAACCCTCTGAGGAAGGGAGACAGTTCATTTCCTGGCCACCTGCAGTTTTCTTGGCCACAGGGTCAGTGTCTTCCCCATCAGGCCGATGTTAAAGCCCTTGGGCCGTTTGCTGCCCTGTCCCTTGTTGGAGAAAACATCTTAAAACATGCTAAAATACTAGTATTCCTTGGGGGCAGGGGTAGGAGAGGAGCTGGGCTCATCCTATACATTACTTTGACCTCCCTTGTCCCCGATGCCTGTATGTCATCGCCCCGGGGCTGTGGCTGGACAATCTGCCTTGTGCCACCTGGGCTATGTCCTGCGCCCCCTCCCTCTCTATCCAGTGCATCCGTGCTGTCCCGAGAGCCACAGTGGGGCTTGCTAGGACAAAAGATGGTACCCCAGCCCCCGGCAACTGTCCCCGTGTCTCTCACAGTGCTGGCCCTGGCGTCTGGGCCTGAGCTGGGGAGACTGACATTCCTGGGTCTCGTGGGCATCATCGACCCCCCGAGGGCTGGCGTAAAGGAGGCTGTCCGGGTCCTCTCTGAGTCTGGTGTGTCGGTTAAGATGGTGACAGGGGACGCTCTGGAGACTGCCCTGGCCGTAGGTAACCGGGGTGAGGGGAGGGGAGGGGAGGGACCTGACATGCATCTGAAAGGGCTCTGGGCTGTGCAGAACAGTGCTCCCTGCTCCGCCTTGCATCCAAAGGGGGGAAAGTCTGTGTAAACTGTGGACCTACTACGCACGTAGAAGCTTTTCAGCTTCGATCTCCACACACAGGTGGCATTCCCACCGAGGTATTCCAGTCTGGCTCCCTCTGTTGGCTGGGTATCTTTGACAAGCCATAGAACCACTCTGATCCTTAAATCTTTTCATCAGCAGTGGGCTAGCAGCTTGCTCTGCCTCCTCCAATCATCACCTGTTAAGAGCTCCATTCAGCTTTGCCCCACTAAGCCCAGTGCTGTGAGGTCACAAGCCAGAGTCTCAGAGGCCTCATGTGAGGTGCCAGTAATACCCCCTCCCAGCCGTGTGGCCTCAGGAAAGCCAGTTTTCACCACAGCTTCCTCATCATGGGTAAATCCAGGTTCGCCACGGTCCTGTCAGACACCGTGACTGGGACAGGCTAAAAGTCAGGTGTGTTGCCTGCTGGGTGGGACAGGACCACAGTTCAGGCCTTGGAGCCACCCCTCAGCCCTGACTCTCTCACAGGAAGAACCATCGGCCTGTGCAACGAGAAGCTGAAAGCTATGTCTGGAGAGGAGGTGGAGGACATGGAGCAGGACACACTGGCGGCCCGAGTGAGGCAGGTGGGTTCTCCCATGGGCAGACGGGGCAGCGATGGAGGGGTTCTCCACCTCCCCTGTCCACTGATGGCTCTTTGGCTCCATGTCAGGTGTCCATATTCTTCAGGACCAGCCCAAAGCACAAGGTTAAGATCATAAAGGTAAGTGGGCTGAGTGACGGGCTGTCCAGGGTGGGACCATCTGGGTGAGGGCAGGCTGCCCAGCTGGCCAAGCGACAGGGACAGTCCAGGGAGGCAGGGTGCTCAGCTGGCCTTGGTCATCGCTTTCTTCTCTAGGTTCTAGGCAGCTGCATGCATCCTATGCACCCATCCTACTTTACAGGCCAGAATGCTAGCATATGCTCAGCTGCAAAGGATTCTGGGAAACGCCATCTCTGGTGGGATGGGCACTTCACAACTAAAACATGGGTGGACCCTAAAAACGTGGCTGTGGGAAAGTTGGGGACCACTGGCCATAGCCACTGGAAACAGCAGAGAGAATTACATGATGTAAAGAAAGAATATTCAGGTGCCCACTCGGCACTGCCGTGGTTTCTCTTTATCAACCAGAACATGTTAGTTCCAGACCCTTCCCCACATCCGTACCTGAAAATTTACTGAGCTCTTTGGCGGCTGTAGCTTGTTCTTTGGGGGTTGTTTTGAGTGGGTTCTGGGATATTTAGTTTTTAGTACTAGAGAATAAATGCCAACCGTATATGGTGCTCACAACTGCTATCTCAGCAATCCTCCTACTGAGACAGGACGATTACAGCTCATGAGTTCCAGGGCAGCCTGAGCTATATAGAAAGACCATTTAAAAAGAAAAAAAAAAGTGTATATATACATATATATATAAAATAAGATAAAATAAAAATGGCACAGTGCATTGTGGGAATCGGTTCTCTCCTATTGACCATGTGGATCCTGGGAATCACACTCAGACTATCAAGATTGGCAACAAGCATCTTTGAAGCGTCTTTTCCTGATGTGTGGCTTAGTTTCCTGCTCACTAACAACACCCTTTATAAGTCCCATGTGTTGTCCTAGCTGGGGTCTCCCGGCAGCCTGAGAGGCCATGACAGTGGCTGACACTTGCTTGAATAAGTCAGGGCTATGCCCGCCCTCACGGCCACAGCAGGAGAGCTACTGTGACTGGCCGGGCTGACCCCAGCATCTAGTGGCTACTGCCCCGTGGTACGGGCAGGGTGTCAGGAAGGGTCTGAGAGGGTCGCAGGGCTGCAGGCCGCCGTCACCTGCTCTTCTCGAAGGCATTGCAGGAGTCGGGGGCTGTTGTGGCCATGACGGGGGACGGTGTAAACGACTCGGTTGCCCTGAAGTCTGCGGACATCGGGATTGCCATGGGGCAGTCAGGGACGGACGTCAGCAAAGAGGCCGCCAACATGATCCTAGTGGATGATGACTTCTCCGCCATTATGTGAGCTGCCATAACCAGCATCCTCGGGATGGACTGTGGTGGATACGAGGGGGCTTTCCTGGGGTTCAGGGCACTCCCTGGGGACATCCTAGGCCCGTCACTGTGGCAGGGGTTCCCACTCCAAACGTATGGAGCTTCTCAAGGTAGGGTCCTGGGGCCATCCGGTCATCACTGTGGGATATAAAGAAAACCTAGCCTAGTGGTTCTCAACCTTCCTAATGCTGTGACCCTTTAAAATGGTTCCTCGGGTTGGGGTGACTCCCCCCCCCGAACCACACAATTATTCAGTTGCTACTTCATAAGTAATTGTGCTCCTGTTAGGAATTGTAATGTAAATATTTGGGGGACAGAGGTTTACCAAAGGGATTGCAACCCACATGTTGAGAACCGCTGGCCTAGAGCCCCTTGAGTGGCCAGTAACCAGAGGCAGATGTTAGGAATCATATTTGGGGGCTGGGGATGACTCAGCCTGCAAAAGTGCCTGGCCGGCAAGCATGGGGCTTTGGTCTGACACTCTTAACCAGCCAGGCTCACCTGATCGGTGAGCTCCAAGCAGTGAGAGATCTTGTCTCCAAGAAGGCTGGCAGCCTTCCTGGGGATGACACCAGGTTCTTTGGCCTCTACATGTGTGCACACTTGCACAAGTGAAAGTCATGGTTGGAGGCTCAACAAAGGCACATACCTGTGATCCCTGAATTCAGGAGGCCGAGACAGGAGCACTGAAGTTCCCTTCCTCTGGATTTAATTTTAACCAGCTTTAATTCAGAATTTGCTCTTGAGTAAATCACAATACTTAGCGTCCAGAACATTTGGAAGATTGTTTTTAACAGCAGACATACCACCATAGCAACATTTCTCTGCCATTAAAACTCTCCCAAGCATGATTTAGAGTGTGTGTGTTCGTGTGTTCCATAGGCACAGCCGTAGACCTGCCTGTAGTTCTGGCACTGTGAGGGGCAGGGAAGGATAGGAGATCCCTGGGGCTTGCTGGCTGCCAGCTTTGTTCAGTCTCTGTGAAACACTGCCTCAAAGGAATAGGGCAGAGAGACAGCAGGACACCCAACATGTTCCTATAGCTCCACACACATGCTCTGACATAGAAACTGCACAGGAACATACACTCAAGACAGATGGATGGTGATGGCTCTGACCCCTCAGTGTGGAGCTTGGATTCTTTGATTCTGCTGTGTCAAGCAGGCTCGGCATCCCGAGATCGGGTGGGGCCCTGAGCTCCAGTTGAGAGGGCTCACACACAGGATTTGCACAGAAGGGCCGACATCACCTCCTACCTGTGTGTCCTGGGAGCGCCCTGCTGTACCGGGCCTGACCACACTGTGTGGCTAAGCCAATCCCTGGGACCTCTCTGCCCACACACACACTCATCTCCCTTTCAGGAGTGCAGTGGAGGAAGGCAAGGGCATCTTCTACAACATCAAGAACTTTGTCCGCTTCCAGCTGAGCACGTAAGCAGGGGTGGACCCTCCTGCGTCGTCCCTGGGTGCCGCGCCTGTGCCTGGCGCATGCGTTGAGGGGCTGCCTGTCACCCGTGTCTCACAGGAGCATCGCAGCCCTGAGCCTCATCACCCTGTCCACCGTGTGCAACCTGCCCAGCCCCCTCAATGCCATGCAGATCCTGTGGGTGAATATCATCATGGATGGGCCGCCAGCGCAGAGGTGAGGCAGTGGGCTGCAGGCAGGACCACATCCGCTCCTTGGAAAGGGATACCTGGGCTGCGGAAGTGCAAGCAGCTTCCGGAAGGGCAGCCTAGAGCCCTGTGCTCCCTAGGTTACGGTGCACTCCTGGGGCACGGGGCTCAGTTCCACCATAGTCAGCCCCCCACATCCAGGAAGTCCTCCCCTGATCACTCTTAACAGGAGTGGCCTCATCCTTGGGCCTGTGCCCTGCTTTTTCCCTCAAGGGGAAAGTGTCATTGTTTTGACTGATTGGATCCATCCCCACCGTAGCTGGTTACCATGGACTCGATGTACCTTTGACCCCCACAGTGATGTTTGCATGACTTGGATGCTCAGGAACTCATTGGTGCCACATGGGAAGGGCACAGGCTGGCAGGAGGGCACGGGAGACCTGTGTGCCCAGCAGCCTTAGTGGAGGTGTCATTCTAAAGGCAGCTGATGTTACTGTTAGCATCAAGTGTAACCATCTGCTGTGGTCCAGAGAGGGAGAGGCCCGGTGGCTTCCCCCGAGCCCGGTAAGGGGCTGCAGCTTCTGGGAGGCTCCTGTTTGGGAGGCAGCAGGCCGAGTATCTCCCAAGTCTCTGCTCAGTGTGCACCTGGGTCCCCTGTCGTTTCTCCAGGCCCCAGTAGTGGGAACTGCATGGGGAGTTGTAGGAGGCTGTGACATAGGGAAGGCCCGAGCCCACTGCTGGCCCTGGCTAGCTGCTCTGGCCTCTCCACATCTGGATACTTGGAGACAGATGAGAGACACGGCTATCTGTGAGGCAGTCGCTGGGGGAAAAGACAGCCTCACTCCCAGGCGACAATCCAGAGCGCAAGGCTGAGGCGTGGGTCTGGACCAATGCTGTTTTTTAAGTTTTGGTTCTCTGAGGCAGGTTTTCGCTCAGTAGTTCCGGCTGGCTTGGGGATTCACTATGTAACCTAGGCTGGCCTTGAACTCAGAGATCCTCAGCCTCGCAAAAGCTGGGATGACAGGTGTATACCACCGGGCGCAGCTTCCAAGTGGCTTTGGCTATTTCAAAGCCTCATTTTCCTTTTTCTCCACAGCCTTGGGGTGGAGCCTGTGGATAGAGACGCCCTTCGGAGGCCTCCACGGAGCCTCGGGGACACCATCCTGAACAGAGCTCTGATCCTGAAGATCCTCATGTCGGCCGCTGTCATCATAGGAGGGACTCTCTTCATCTTCTGGAGGGAGGTAAGCGAGGCATGGCATTGGCTTACTCAGGGACAATTGGGGAGCCTTGTGCAGGACTGAGCACTGGAGACTTGGGTGTTCTCTCTAACGGGGAGAGAGAGAGACTGTCACACACACAGGGGAGCTTGGTGCTGTCAGAGGCCAGAGAGTGGGTGGGGAGAAGCATATAGGCCAAGCATGGGGCCAGAGCCATTTTATCATCATAGGACACTCTCTTAGCACAGGTCCATCTTCATGTCTCATGGGGCCATGAAATCGCTGGCATGGTTGTCCATGGCCAAGATGAGGAATTAGGCGGGGATCTGAGCCGCCTGAAGGCTGAGGACCCCTTTTGTGTTTAGACATGTCCTCCGGGATATCCAGATGAGCTTGGTTCTGAACAAGCCTGCCTGGCAGCCAAAGTGGAGAGGACTGAGCCTGGAGAGGATTTCATTAGGTGGGGGAAACTGAGGCAAATAAAAATGGTCTTAACAACGTACACCCACAAATCCAGCTCAGCAGGGCTCCGGCCAGTCCCAGTGATGAGCCAGCCCGGGCAGACAGGGCTGGACTGCAGCTGATGCTCTTATCATGCTGAATTGTCAGCTGCCCCACTCTCCTCATAGGACCTGGGTTCTGGTCTGTGGGTTTGTGTAGCGGCATGAGCTGAGAGGCAGTTATCCACTCTCAACCTTCCTCATGCTGTGGTGACCCCCAACCATACAATTATTTTCATTGCTACTCCCTAACTGTAATGTTGCTACTGTGTGAATTGTAAATATTTGTGTTTTCTCGTGGTCTTAGGCGACCCTGTGGAAGGGTCGTTAATCCCCGAAAGGGTCGAGACCCACGGCAGAAGTGCCTTTCCCTTCTCTGCTACTTTCCAGCTGTGCTGGCAGCTGGCATTCCTCCCAGGGTGCGAGTTCTCCGGGGCCAGCACAGAACATGGCACAGGGCCAGCTTCTAGTATATATATACACCCTTGGGGCTGGGCTGACCAGCGACCCTCCACCCTCAGCACACCGTACCCTTCAGCTCTGAGGCAGGGGGTCCCCTTCCTCCTCTGCCATGAGCACATCTGTCTACTGGATTCCAGATCCCAGAGAACGGCACCAGCACCCCAAGGACCACCACCATGGCCTTCACCTGCTTCGTGTTTTTCGACCTCTTCAATGCCCTGAGCTGCCGCTCTCAGGTGAGCAGGGATGACCCCGCCCCAGGCCCCGCCCCTGTGGCCAGGACACTGTACCACCGCCTCTCTACACTTTTGGCAGAGTTTTGGGGAGAGGGGTGCAGGAACAGCCTTCATGCCCCAGTGGCTCCCGGTCCAGCGCCTGCCATCCTGCCCAGGTGCCAGTGGGGGGGGACACAGACTGCACAGTGGGGCACAGCTGCCGAATCCATGCTGTGTGCCCACCCCAGCCCACTCGTGCCTCTCCCCCTCCCCCCCAGACCAAGCTGATATTTGAGATCGGCTTCTTCCGGAACCGCATGTTCCTGTACTCCGTCCTTGGGTCCCTCCTCGGGCAGCTGGCTGTAATCTACGCCCCGCCCCTGCAGAAGGTCTTCCAGACAGAAAACCTGAGAGCACTCGGTGAGTACTGGGAACGAACAGAAACCAGCGGTCACCTGAGACCGGCCAGAGAGCGGGAGGTGGCCGTCCTCAAAAGACAGGCTGGTCCACAGGCATCTGCTCTGTGGCACATAGGGTAGGAGCTGACACACAGACATGGGGAACACACAGGAAGCCCAAAAAGAGGCCCCTCTGCTGAGAGTGGGACCCTGGGCTAGGCCTGGGTGGCAGAATCCTCTGCCTCAGGTCACACACAGTCTGGGGCCTTGACAGGTGCTCATCAGAGCTGGTCCCCCGGCAGTTCTTGCTGAAAAGGACATAATTTAGCAGTCAGGGATACCCAGAGGCCACCGTGTGTGTGCCCTGCTCTGGAGCGCAGACTCTCCCACCGCCAAACAGAAGTGGGGACAGGGAGCAACAGCCCCTAGGCCTGTACGTCAAGTAGCCCAACAGCAGCAGCTGCAGGTCCCCTGCCTTTCCTTCTGGCCCCAGTTGGTCACTGGCCACCTCCATCTAGGAGGACAGAGGGTCAGCTTCCGGATCCAGCACAGAGCAGCCATTGCTCCAGCACAGCTCACTACAGGCCCAAAGCAGCCGTGTGGATGTGAACATACACAGATAGGGCACTTCAGACCTTGGAGCAGGCCAGATGGACACCCCTCCCTGTGACCTAAAAACCCATGTCCCCGTGGGGCCCCAGTCAGTGGCCTGGGAATGAAATGGAAAAAAGGAACCCAGGAGCTAGGGAGACAGGTCAGCATGAGGACCCAGGTTTGAGCCCCAGAGGCCACGCAGCAGGGATGGGGGCACTTCCGGGCCTTCGTGGCCAGCCAGCCTGGCTGAAAATGGTGAGCTCCAGGTTCCGTCAGTGAGAGACGCTGTGGCAGAAGGTGGAGGGCAGAGACCCCCCGACATCAATGCCTGCGCATTCACGAAAGCACTCACACAAAGAAAACCTTGGGCTGGGCCTGGGGCTCTGATAGAGTGCTTGCATAGCACACACAAAGCCCTGAGCAACCCTCAGCATGACGTAGGTGTGCCTGTAATCTCAACACTGGCGCTGGAGAGGTGCAGGCAGGAAGATCAGGGCTACATAACCTGAAAGACAGGGAACCCCGGGCTCACCTGAGACCCACCTCTGAGAGACGGGGAACCAATGAGCGAGTTTCTAAGCGGCCTTTTCCGAGGTGAGGAAGAAAGTCAGCTTCCAAAGCCACTCTGATTTGCATCTAGCGTCACAGAAGGACCCTGGCTTCTTCAAGGGTGGCACGCCCCTTCCCTGCCGCCGCAAGTCTGTCAGAGAGCACGGAGGGAGGCGCTGCAGGACATGGCGGGTGGCCCGCAGGTGGGCACTGCTGTCTGGGCCTCTCTCCCCACAGACCTGCTGCTGTTGACCGGCCTAGCCTCATCCGTCTTCGTTCTGTCAGAGCTGCTCAAGCTGTGTGA